>NC_044979.1:180578659-180938742 GCF_008728515.1 Papio anubis | reverse complement strand
ACACACACACCACACACACATACATCACACACACATCACACACGTACACACTCTACACAGATTCCACAGCCTTACACATGCACACACACCCTCTGAGACCTCCAGCCTCGGAGACCCACATGCCCCAGAGAAGACTCAGCTGCATTCCCAGCCCACCGCTCCCACAGCAGCAGCCAGTTATGGCAAAACGTCTCGTCTTCTGCTAGTCCCCGCCAACAAGAGTGCTATTCTTTGAAAACAGAAAAGAAGTGAAACCTTGCAGGAAGTTCCCCAGGGATAGCACACATTTTAATGTGATTACTAATTGGCTCCAGCCCTCAAACCAGCCTCTGTTTTCAAACTAGATGGAGCTGATGTCACTGCTTTGGTGGGAAGGGGACGTGGTGGGAAGGAGGGGCCAGGAAACCAGCCTCAAGGAGCCTGACAGCAGCTGCCGCAGCAGATGTAGGGTCTCACCTGGGGCAGATCCGCCCAGCCTCCGTCCCAGGAAGGTAGCTATGGAGTGGTACCCATGTTCACCTCAATCTCCACCAGCACGGGGACCAGAAGCACTTCACCGGCGTGGCCGGAACAGCAGCACAGGCTCCCAACCCCACACTGCTCTCGGACTACTGAGGGTGTAGTCCACAGGGCCTTGAGTGCTGGGGGCTGCTGTATTGCTGCATCCTAACCGGGCCTGGTGAGTAGAACACAGGGGTGCCCTGCCGGCCCTAGGAGCTAAACGCTGCGGTGCCCTGCCCACCCTAGGAGCTGAACACCATGGTGCCCTGGCCGCCCTAGAAGCAAAACACGGCAGTGCCCTATCTGCCCTAGGAAATACCTGTGCACGGGACACTGGGAGCCAACCCAGGAAGACTTAGGGGCCTACCCAGGAGTGAAGACGTGGGGGATCTAGTGACTCGGGGCATGCCAGGATATGTCTTCTAGGTAAATGGCAAGTTGTTGCACCTTGAATCTTCTTCCTTTAAGGAGGCGGCACCGGCTTTGGTGGGCCTCTGTAGATTTCAGAGATAGCGTATGCCACAATTGGAATGAGTTCCAACCCACCTAGTATCAGAGCCAGGAAGTGCCTGTTTCCAGTGGGTCCCAGAGCAAGGGAAGGCTCCGCATCAGGTCCAGGCCACAGTGCAAGCTGTTGAGCCACTTGTTCTGTGGGATCGGCAGAGTCAATGGTTCTGGAAGTTCCTCTGGAGAGAACAGTATGGCAGTGTTTCTGGTGAATCCTGATACGACAGTCACAGAACATCCCTTGGAGTTCTCAAGCAAGGCCGTGCCTTCAGTGCCAAAGAGCTACCCTCCATTTCAAAAGCAACTGGGCACGCTTGGCGTTAGCAGAGGCTGACTACGCAACTCACGGTCAAGTGATTGTGTGAGCAGAGCTGCCGTGTGAGCTGGCTATCATCAGTGCACTGAGCCATAGGAGGGCAAGTGCAGGGACAGCCCAGCGCACGAGGGAAACAGTCTGAGCAGGTTCAGAAGGCACAGGTGAGTTTCAGGTGCTGCGGAGTCCGTGCTGCCTGCCTCCATGCACCGTTACTCTTCCTCTGCTTACAGCCGCACTCTCGCGGGGGTTCCCTGTGGTAACTGACAGAGGAAGATGGAAACACTGCCATGTTTCTAGCCAGAAACACAGATGCAGCAGCACAATATGTTAGTTCCAGCCGGGCATGGAGGCTGCCACCCGACGACCCCTCTGGGTGCGGGAAGTCCTCCTGGTGAGAGCTGTGCACACAGCACTCAGGGTTCCAGTTCTGTAGAACGAATGCTAAACACCGGATGGCAGGTACCTTCACTGGCTCCTAGGCAAGCAAACCAAAAGGAGCAAGATCAGAACATGGGAAATAATAAGATGTCAGGGAAGAGGCAGGCAGGTGGTCCTACAAAAGAGGGCCCCACACGCGGAGGCATTTGTGTCTTACATTAACACACACCAGGAAGCATCTCCTGCAGAGAACGCAATAGGCCACCAGGCTGACTGGATGGCCGGACAGTGGCCACGAGCCAGCCTGTGCCATCCACCAACTGAGCCAGGAACAGAGCACACAAGAGAGAAAGGCTGAAAGCTTGGCCTGGGCCCAGCAGCGTGGGTCTCCTCAAGGCTGGCTTGTCAGAGCATGGACTAGCACGGTTTGTGACCTGGAGCCCTGCTCTTGGGGAAAACCAGTCAGCCTCGTGGAGGCAAACCGATGACCTCAAACTCCTCTCGCCTTGGAGGAGAGGGCAACTCATCCTTACAGAACTTGACCGACACTCAGGGTGTGGGGCTGCCTTCCCACCCTTTCTGTGTCTTCCAGCTCCCCTGGCAGTGGCTTTCAGAATTTGAACCCCATTGACTTGCTGACATAGAAGATTAAAGATGCTCACAAATTCCTTGACAGCCCCCCCATCAAAAGGTGAAAACTGTGCTCCTTGTGTTTGAAAGTGAGTGGGTTCTTTAGCCAATACAGTATGGTAGAAGCAATGCTGTGCCATTTCCAGGGTTGACCTTCAAATTCTTCCCTCTGGGATTGCTCGCTCTGGGAAAAGCCAGCCAGCACATAGGATCCAACTGCGCTGGGCTTACCATGCCGGGAGGAAACCCCAGCTGGACGGAGGAAGGGGCTTCATAGAAGGAGAGATCCCTGCAGCAGACACAGCGTCCCAGTGAAGAAGCTTTCAGATGATTCCAGCCTTGGCCGCCATCTGACGGCGTCCCAGTGAAGAAGCTTTCAGACGATTCCAGCCTCCGCCGCCATCTGACTGCACCATGTGAAGGAACAGAGTGAGAACAGAACACCCAGCTGAGCCTGTCGGCCCTCAGCACAGTGAGAGATAACACGTCGGGGTTTCAGGCCACTAAGTTCGTAGGTGGCTCCTTACGCTGCATTAGACATTTACGACAGTATTTCACACAGCACCTGCCTTGCACCCAGAGACCTCTTCCAAGTAAAGAAGGTCTGATGACGGGCATGTGACCATGGAATTCACTGGCGTTACCACAGACCCATCACCTAGAAGCAGCCGGCCTACAACAAGTGAAGAGAGACTTGCGAATGGCCCAGCGTGGGTGGCAGCTCTGAGACAGCCTGGGCCTGTCTGGCCCAGGAACTGCACTCCAGGACATAGGATCCGTGCTGAGCCCACAGTCAGGAAATGATCCCGTGTCCTTGGAACCTTGCATACAAAGCTCCAAAGACCCCAGGGATGGAAGCCAGATCGGCCCCTCCCCGGCACACACGGTGAACAGCTCGCACGACTGTGCTTCCTGGGGCTGAAATCTGAGGCTCTCTTGGACTGGAACCCTTGATACCCTGGTTGAGAGGAGGCTCCTGCCAGAGTACACAGGTTGCCTCAAGACTGGAAGCCATGACCACCATTTGGCCACTGTGGCCTCCTCGTGCCAGTGCACAAGCCACACATGCACTTGCTGTACCTGTGAAGGGGCCAGGCTCTGAACATCATGGAGATCGTCGGGGTTGTAGGGTGGGTGCCAGGCTCCGAACACCATGGAGATTGGGGTTGGGGGGCCACACTCTGAACACATGGAGATGGGGAGTGGGCAGGCTCCGAACACCATGGAGACTGGGGTTGGGGGGGCCACACTCTGAACACACAGAGATGGGGAGTGGGCAGGCTCTGAACACTGTGGAGATCGAGACTTGCTTCGGCACCACAGGGCCAACGAGGGGAATGCCTGCAGCCGACAGACCCGCTGGGGCACTTCGGGATCTGCGCTGAGTGGCAGCTGTAATCACAGCAACCATGACCCATCCAATGCAGGACGACCGAGGCCTGGGTGTATGGGGCGAACAGTTCGGACCAAGGCTCAGCTGAGGGAGGCCAGTCTAGAATGTGGGGAGGGCAAGGAGAGGCTAGTGTGGGGTTTGGCCCCAGGACTAGTGGTGTCAGCAGGGACCATAGCCTGGTGTGGCAACCCTTTTAATGGCTTTTCAGTAGATTACAACCAGAGAGCCTCTGGAGGAATTGCACTTGCACCACCTCTCAGGAACCAGAGCCGTCCATTCCCGGGGAGACTTACGCAGGGTAGGCAATACCGTCGGTTCCAGAACCGTCCATTCCGAAGGAACCGCATAGGAGTGACTGTCGTCCCGGTTCAGAGCGATCCATTCCCGGGGAGACCATAGGGTGAGAGCTGTCGTCGGTTCCAGAGCCGTCCATTCCCGGGGAGACACGCAGGGTGAGCTGTCGTCGGTTCCAGGGCCGTCCATTCCCGGGGAGACACGCAGGGTGAGCTGTCGTCGGTTCCAGGGCCGTCCATTCCCGGGGAGACACGCAGGGTGAGCTGTCGTCGGTTCCAGGGCCGTCCATTCCCTGGTGAGACATGTGGGGTGGACTGTCTCAGGTTCCATTCAGGTCACTGAGGCTGGCATGGTCGCCTTGCTGTCGGGCTTGAGCAGCCGTCGCGAATGTCCAGCCTGGCTCCTGCATGCACAACTGGGTGGCTGCTGTTGCTCCTGCAGCCGTGGCCAGTTGCTGGGTCCCTGGGGAGTTGTTTCCAGGTCCACCCATCAGGTATCAAAAAACCCCAACAACGCCCAGCTCCGATCGCACTGGAGGCCTCTTGCTTACTTTCTCAGGGCTCTCTTGTTGCCTGTGATGGGGGAGACGCATCAGAAGCTGTCTGCCACCTGCATTCTGAGGTGTGAGATGATGGAGCAACAGGAACTGGCAGGTCCACCCTGTCCCACTCCTCTCCCTGCTCCACTGATCCGAGATGCAGGAGCTTCACACAGTCCCTGAGGAGAAGCATGGAGCCAGCCATCAGCCTGCAGTGGACCTCCCTGAGAGTCGCTTCCCTGCTTTTCTTGCCCTAGTCCCCTCTTCCCTCACTCCTGCTTCCTGGGATTGCACTCCCCAGAAAAATGCAGGCACAAGACTTTTGCCTCAGGCTCTGTTTGCTTGGGGAGCTAGGCTAACAATACACAACCACCATAATAGTGTTGGCTATCCAGCCTTGTTCAAAAGAAAGAAAGAAAGGTATAGAATCATGGTGTCAGAAAACAGAGACAATTTGACTTCTTCTCTTCCTGTTCGAATACCCTTTATGTCTTTCTCTTGCCTGATTGCCCTGGCCAGAACTTCCAATACTATGTTGAATAGGAGTGGTGAGAGAGGGCATCCTTGTCTTGTGCAGGTTTTCAAAGGGAATGCTTCCAGCTTGCCCATTCACTATGATATTGGCTGTGGGTTTGTCATAAATAGCTCTTACTATTTTGAGATATGTTCCATCGATACCTAGTTTATTAAGAGTTTTTAACATGAAGGATGTTCAATTTTATCAAAGGCCTTTTCTGCATCTATTGAGATAATCATGTGGTTTTGTCTTTGGTTATATTCATGTGATGGATTACGTTTATTGACTTGCATATGTTGAACCAGCCTTGCATCCCAGGGATGAAGCCGACTTGATTGTGGTGGATAAGCTTTTTGATGTGCTGCTGGATTTGGTTTGCCAGTATTTTATTGAGGATTTTTGCATCGATGTTCGTCAGGGATATTGCCCTGAAGTTTCCTTTTTTGTTGTGTCTCTGCCAGGTTTTGGTATCAGGATGATGCTGGCTTCATAAAATGAGTTAGGGAGGATTCCCTCCTTAAATTTAGAAAACTCCATTGTCTCAGCCCAAAATCTCCTTAAGCCAACAAGCAACTTCAGCAAAGTCTCAGGATACAAAATCAATGTGCAAAAATCACAAGCATTCCTATACACCAATAATAGATGAACAGAGTGCCAAATCATGAATGAATTCCCACTCACAACTGCTACAAAGAAAATAAAATACCAAGGAATACAGCTAATAAGGGAAGTGAAGGACCTCTTCAAGGAGAACTACAACCCACTGCTCAAGGACATAAGAGAGGACAAAAACAAATGGAAAACATTCCATGCTCATGGATAGGAATAATTAATATCATGAAAATGGCCATACTGCCCAAAGTAATTTATAGATTCAATGCTATTCCCATTAAACTACCACTGACATTCTTCACAGAATTAGAAAAAAACTTTAAATTTCTTTTTTCTTTCTTTCTTTCTTTCTTTCTTTTTTTTTTTTTCTTTGAGAGGGGTCTTGCTCTGTCACTCAGACTGGAGTGCAGTGGCAGCGTGATCTTGGCTCACCACAACCTCTGCCTCCCAGGCTTAAGCGGTTCTCTTGCCTCAGCCTCCCAAGTAGCTGGGACTACAGGCGCCTGCCACCACACCCGGCTAATTTTTGTATTTTTAGTAGAGATAGGCTTTTACCATGTTGGCCAGGCTGGTCTTGAACTCCTGACCTCAAATGATCCAACCACCTTGGCCTCCCAAAGTGTTGGGATTATATGCATGAGCCACCATGCCTGGCCTAAATTTCTTATGGAACCAAAGAAGAGCCCATATAGCCAAGACAATCCTAAGCAAAAAGAACAAAGCTGGAGGCATCATGCTACCTGACTTCAAACTATACTATAAGTCTACAGTAACCAAAACAGCATGGTACTTATACCAAAACAGACATATAGACCAATGTAACAGAACAGAGACCTCAGAAATAACACTACACATCTACAACCATCTGATCTGCAACAAATCTGACAAAAACAAGCAAGGGGGAAAGGATTTCCTATCTAATAAATGGTACAGGAAGAACTAGCTAGCCATATGCAGAAAACTGAAACTGGACCCCTTCCTTACATCTTATACACAAATTAATTCAATATGGATTAAAGAGTTAAATGTAAAACCCAAAACCACAAAAACCCTACAAGAAGACCTAGGCAATACCATTCAGCACATAGGAATGGGCAAAGACTTCGTGAAAAAAATGCCAAAAGCAATGGCAACAAAAGCCAAAGTTGACAAATGGGATCTAATTAAACTAAAGAGCTTCTGCACAGCAAAAGAAACTATCGTCAGAGTGAACAGGCAACCTACAGAATGGGAGAAATTTTTTGCAATCTAGCCATCTAACCAAAGTCTAATATCCAGAATCTACAAGGAACCTACACGAATTTACAAGAAAAAAAAAAACCAACCCCATCAAAAAGTGGGTAAAGGATATGAACAGACACTTTGCAAAAGAAGACATTTATGCAGCCAACAAACATATAAAAAAGGCTTTACATCACTGATCATTAGATAAATAAAAATCATAACCACAATGAGATACCATCTCATGCCAGTCAGAACAGGGATTATTAAAAAGTCAAGAAACAATAGATGCTGGAGAGACTGTGTAGAAACAGGAAAGCTTTTACACTGTTGGTGGGAATGTAAATTAGTTCAACCATTGTGGAAGACAGTGTGGTGATTCCTCAAGGATCTAGAGCCAGAAGTACCATTTGACCCAGCAATCCCATTACGGGGTATATACCCAAAGGATTATAAATCATTCTAGTATAAAGACACACACACACGTATGCTTATTGAAGCACTATTTACAATAGCAAAGACATGGAACCAACCCAAATGCCTATCAATGATAGACTGGATAAAGAAAATGTGGTACATATACACCATGGAATACTACGCAGCCACAAAAAGGAATGAGATCATGTCCTTTGCAGGGACACAGATGAAGCTGAAAACCATCATTCTCAGCAAACGAATACAGGAACAGAAAACCAAACACTGCATGTTCTCGCTCGTAAGTGGGAGCTGAACAATGAGAACACATGGACACAGGGAGGGGAACATCACATACTGGAGCCTGTTGGAGGGTGGGGGGTGAGGGGAGGGAAGCTAGAGGATGGGTCAGTAGGTGCAGGAAACCACCATGGCACACGTATACCTATGTAACAAACCTGCACGTTCTGCACATGTATCCTGGAACTTAAAATAAAAAAGATTTTAAAAGAAAGAGAACTTCGTCAGTGCCCAAAAGAAGCAAGACGTCACAGCCCGAGTTGTCATGGGGGCTGATGCTGGGAGCAGCCCTGGGAAGAGGGACCAGAAACAGGCCCTGGAGAGGTGAGGGTTGGGTTTTATTTCAAATGGGGTAAAAGAGATGGCCCTGGCCTGCCACAGCAGGGACAGCAGCCTCCTATAGGGTCATTAGGCCATGAGGGCTCTGCCCCCATCCATGACATTTATTTTCTTTATTTTTTTTTGAGGCAGGGTCTTGCTCTGTTGCCCAGGCTGGAGTGCAGTGGCACAATCATGGCTCACTGCAGCCTTGACCTCCTGGGCACAAGCGATCCTCCCACCTCAGCCTCCTGAGTAGCTGGGACCACAGGTGTGCACCACCGCACCCAGCTAAGGATACTGGCAAGGTCAGCACCCTGAAGGGCTATCTCATCCATGAAAAAAGACTAGGTAAATTCTACCCACGGCTCTAAGATATCAGCAAAGACATTTTCCCTCTGCCTAGAGATCTTAATGAAAAAAAAAAAAAAAACCTCCCCAAAGAGATAAATGAGTATGTGACATGTGACAACGTGAAATCTGATTTTCCACTCACCCTTGGTGTGTGGATCTCAGCAAAGAAAGTAAAATGAAAACTTGTTTAATGTGATTGAAGTCCCTGGTGCCTGGAAAGAAGCAAATACATGTCTCCCTGGAAGGAAACTCCTGCAACCTGAAAGACAAGCTTGTTCTAAAGACACCCAAGCCCCACGAGGGAGAGAAACACACGAGAAAGCATCAAAGGGCTGAGGAATGTAGGTTTTGTGTCCTCCAGAGCTAAAGATGCATTAAAGAATCAAAACAATAATAAAATCAAGAGCAACACGAATAAACAAATGGTTTAGAAATGAACAACATAATCACAGAACCTCAAAACTCAAAGGAAAGGCGAGAACCAGATGAGACACCGTAGAAATGAGAACAAACAAGCTAGAATGCAGAGATGAGAAAATTATCCAGAAAACAGCAGAGAAAGGCCTTAAAATATTCAGGATCTGGGTCATAATGAGATGTGAAAAGCAGAATGAGCCACGTAGCAGAGGCAGCGTCTGTCAGTTCCTGCTGCTGTAACAAAATGCCCGAGGCCGTGCGAGCTGTAAACAGCATGAGCTTATGGCTCACAGTTTGGAGGCTGGAAGTCCAAGATCAAGGTGCCGGCAGGTTTGGCGTCTGGTGAGGGCTGTCTCTGCTTCCAAGATGGTGCCCTGTGGCTGCGTCCTCATGTGGAGGATGATGGCAAAAAGGGCCCAGACAGTTGTTTTGAGCCTTTTTATGAGGCACTCACTTCATCTGTCAGCCTGGGCAACATAGCAAGACTCTGTCTCTACAAAAAAAATTTTAAATTAGGCTGGGCACAGTGGCTCACGCTTGTAATCTCAGCACTTTGGGAGGCTGAGGCGGGTGGATCACCTGAGGTCGGGAGTTCGAGACCAGCCTGCCCAACATGGAGAAACCCCATCTCTACTAAAAAAAATACAAAATTAGCTGGGTGTGGTGGCACATGACTGTAATCCCAGCTACTCGGGAGGCTGAGGCAGGAAAATCGCTTGAACCCAGGAGGCGGAGGTTGCCGTGAGCCGAGATCTCACCATTGCACTCTAGCCTGGGCAACAAGAGCGAAACTCCGTCTCAAAAAAAAAAAAAAGTATTTTTAAATTGGCCAGGTATGGTGGTGCGTGCTGTAGTCCCATCTATTCAGGAGGCCGAGGTAGGAGGATCACTTGAACCCAGGAGGTCAAGGCTGCAGTGAGCCAGGATTGTGCCAATGCACTCCAGCATGGGTAACAGAATGAGACTCTCTCCAAAAAGGAAAAGGAAAGAAAGTCACTCCTGAGGACAGAGCCCTTGTGGCCTAACGACCTCCTAAAGCCCCATTTCTTAACACTAGCTCAGGTTCCCACACATGAATCTGGGGGACATGCATTCGAACCACAGCAGGTAGTGATGAGAGAGGGAAAGAAGATGAGGTTCAAAGAGATGGTGACTCAGAATTCTCCAGAATGTGAAATGCTTTTGTCTACTAGGGCTGCCATGAGAAGTGCCACAGACTGAGCAGCTTAAATGAGGCACATTGTCCTGGAGGCTGGACGTCCAAGGTCAGAGTGCCACGGGGCCGGTTCCTCTGGGAACTCTCCCCTGGGCTTGCAGATGGCGTCTTCAACCTGAGTCCTCACAGGGCCATCCCTCTTGCGTGTCTGTGTCCTCATCCCCTCTTCCTGTAAGGACATCGGTCATACTGGGTTAGGCTCACCCTAACATCCCCATTTTAAATCAATGACCCATCTCCCGGTACAGTCCCATTCTGAGGTCTGGGGATTAGGACTTCGATGCAGGAATCTGGTGAGGGGGAGGACCCCATTCAGCCTGTAACAGAAAGCGACTGAAGATAGAAAAAGAGGAAAGCAGCACTCTTAGGCTTGGGCAAGATTAAAACAGAATCTCAAAAGTGAAGAGGAGCTTGAAGGTAACTGGAGAGAAAAGGTAAACGCCGTCAAGCAGGAGGGACCAGAGCGACAGGAGGGGCCAGCAGCAGCCTCAGATGCCAGAGAAAGAGCGACCTCTTCCCCGCTAGGAGGGGAGCGGACCCCCGAGAACGGGCCCAGGAGGGGAGCGGACCCCCGAGAATGGGCCCAGCTGAACTGTCATCCAGCTGGGAGCTGAGGTCAGTGTCGGTCCAGAGTGACCACTGAATGTTATGGCCCAGCAAGAAGGAAACTGAACCCAGAAGGAAGCCGTGGGATGCAGGGGCTGGAGCACAAAGCCTGGATAAGCCTGGGGCATGAGATGAGCTTCGCACTGAGGGGTGCGGGGACTGTGGGCAAGACAGGCTTGAGACAGCAGAGCCTCGTCTGCAGGATGACACTGGGGATTCTTGCTGTCACTCACTGACCTGACCCTAGGGCCATGAAGCATCGTTGCGGTGGCCCGTCTGCCACGTTTTGGAAACAGCCACCGTTTGGCCACAGGTGGCAGCTGGGTCTGCCTTGGAGGCCCACACGGGCTTGAAAGCTATCCTAGACAGTTTGTCAGGAAGTCCAGGCTTCAGGGACCCAGGATGTGGTTCCCCAGGGAAGGAGTGTGGGATCCAGGTGGAGACACCCCGTTGGTTGGCCCCACGGATTTCTGTGGGGTCTATGTCCTATTACGGGAGAGGCAGGTCGAACCAGACAGGCTCTGGGTGAAATCTCTCAGGTCCAGGTTACATGAGCCTGACGGCGTGGGTGCACACACATCTCACTCTGCTTTCGGTAACTATCCTCCACCAGATGGATAAGTGGCTTTTTTTAAAATTATACTTTAAGTTCTAGTGTACATGTATACAACGTGCAGGCTTGTTACATATATATACATGTGCCATGTTGGTGTGCTGCATCCATCAACTCGTCATTTACATTAGGTATATCTCCTAGTGCTATTCCTCCCCCCACCCCTACCCCACAACAGGCCCTGGTATGTGATGTTCCCCACCCTGTGTTTAAGTGTTCTCATTGTTGAATTCCCACCTGTGAGTGAGAACATGTGGTGTTTGGTTTTCTGTCCTTGCGATAGTTTGCTCAGAATGATGGTTTCCAGCTTCATCCATGTCCCTACAAAGGGTATGAACTCATCCTTTTCTTATGGCTGCATAGTATTCCATGGGGTATATGTGCCACATTTTCTTAATCCTGTCTATCATTGATGGACATTTGGGTTGGTTCCAAGTCTTTGCTATTGTGAATAGTGCCGCAATAAACATACGTGTGCATGTGTCTTTATAGCAGCATGATTTATAATCCTTTGGGTAAGATAAGTGGCTTTAAGAGACACGCACACACACAGCCCCACAGGCTGGAGACAAGGCAGCAGCTCACACCACAGGCGGAAGAGAAGGCACTGACCCTGCCGGCTCTGCAGACTGTGGACGCCCACACAGGCACCATCCTCACACTCCAGGCGGGCCTGAAAGCGGGGCGCTGCCGGCGGTCTCAACAAAAAGCAAAAGAGCTGACATAATCTCTCTCCCTTCCAGGTAAAAATGAAGTTTTTAGCAATCACTGAAAAGTCAGCTGCCCTTAGAGGCAGGTGCTGGGAGAGGCTGCTGGGGAAGAAACGTTTGCAACAGTTTCTGAATGTCATGTGACCTTCTTGCCAAAACCTGTTAAACTTGTCACGTGTAACAACTACCATATTTACTCATCCTTAAAATATAGAAATGTTTTCTCTAACCTGTTAAAAAAAAGTTTTCTAAACCAAAGGTTTCAGTGAAGCCGTTTGTTAAAAATATACGAATGCAACTCTTTCCAATTATTTTGCAAGAACCAGGATTGGTATCAGGGAAGACGGAAATTTACCAGCTGAATTTCACCAAAAGCCAGTGCATAATTGATAGATGGGGTGAAACCAAGAATATTAGGATTCTGTACGTGCAGCCAACAATCCACTTTTTTATTTGAATTTGCATATTTTTGAGGTGTTCTTTTCAGCTGTAATAGCCAACTATTCAAACAAGCTAGTCTTAAACCAGACTCTTGAAATCACAGTTTCACAGCGTGCTAAACCAAGGTGTTTAAGATAAGGAAGCTGACATTAATTCACTAAATAGGATTATGATTATTAATTTTACATTAGTAAAATGTTAAATTGAGTTCACAATGTTTTTAACAATAAGTGAAACATTTGGAAATATTGTTTATTCCATTTTATCTCATCCTTTTTCATGTGTGTGCATGTTTTTAGTGTGTTTTTAATTAGATTACATGTATTTGGGGAAATTTGCTCAGATGTTTTTACTCATGAGCTGAATGACCAAAAAAGTTTAAAGACCACTCATCAAGCTAAAGAATTAGAAAAAAAAATTTAAAGAGCTAAAAAATACACAAAATGCCGAGGAGAAATCGGAAGCAGCAGAGAAGAAAGTGCAGGTGGCCAGGGGTTTTATCCAGAAGCTGTTTTTGTTCATTCATTCCCACAATGAACGTACAAGTAAAGCCCTGCCTGGGCCTCCAACTGGAAAACACGGATAATAACAGTCCGTCTCTGGGTCTGGTGGGAGAATGAGCAAACAGACATAAATCATCGTGCGCAGCACATGGCAATTGCTGTGTAAAGGCTGCCGTTCTGATGAGGTTGAACTGTATGAACTTGCCACTGTTTAACTGTCTGACCCACAAATCAGTATTCATCATTCCCCCAATGGCAGAGACGAGGAAAATGAGGCATGGAGGCATTAGAGGAACATAGCAGCTCATATTTTCCAAAAAATGCAGTGTTTCCTGGCACACATTTCCTGCCCATACATCCTTCCAGAACTTGCTACTGGCCCACGAAGAGGCAAGGCCTGTGTCCGCTCCCCTTGACCCCGACTGGACTTGTGGCCTGTTTCAATTCAGAAGACGGAGTGGACGATGCCCCGTGACTCCTGAGGTCAGGCTAGAAAACACAATTCAGCTTTTTCCTGGCTCTGTCTCTCTGGGACCAATCCCTCTGGAGCCCCGAGCTGCCATGTAAAACACCTGCCTGCCTGAGTGAGCCAGGCTGAGACCGCGTGGAGGTAGACGGGGCTCCACGGGGCCTGGTTGTTCTGAAACTGCCTTTGCAAAAATTATAACTGAGGAAGTGATGACAGTGAAAGAGGTCAGACCTCACCAACTCCATCTTGCTTCTAATCCTTAAGCTGCCCTTGTTCATTCCTGGGTGTAGGCTGAACTAACCCAGGGAATGAGTTCAGTTCATGATTTGACTCGGCTGAACTAACCCGGGGAAGGAGTTCAGTTCATGGTTTTGAATCTGAAACAAAATTGATAACAGCCCTTTCCTGAAAGGACCGCCTTCTTGCCTAGGGACCAGTCTGACTTTGCAGGACTAACAAATTAGCTACAAGATTAGAAATTACAGTTTAAGGGGTCAGGGAGCCTCTGGCTGCAAGAGTCCGAACCTCCCCAAATTGTTCCTGGGGATAACATCAATATCATAAAACCTAAGACCAGTGCGTGAGGTATTCTGCAGACCCTGCACCCGACCAGTCATCTGGCTCAGCCTGGTCTGCCGTCACACCCAGAAACAGAAGACAGCAAGAAAAGCTCGCTTTGACTCCCTATGATTCCGTCTCCAGCCTGACCAATCAGCACTTTCCCCTACATAAGCCCCTACCCACCAAATTATCTTTAAAAACTCTGATCCCTGAATGCTTGGGGAGACTCATTTGAGCAATAATGAATGTCGGGTCTCCTGCATAGCCAGCTCTGTGTGAGTTACTCTTTCTCCATTGGAATTCCCCTGTCTTGATAAATCAGCTCTGTCTAGGCAGTGGGCAAGGTGAACCCACTGGGCGGTTAGAGCTCCAGTCCCAGATACTGAGTCTCCCCAGCCCTGGGTCAGGCACAGGTGAATGATCCTCCATAGATCCCCAGCACCATTCAGTGCACGCGAGAGCCAGCCAGCTGAGCCCTGCCAACACAGAACCAACACAGACAAGAATACAGACCACTGCCATTGCTCTAAGCCACTAGGTGTCGGGCTGCTCGTTACCCAGCCCTGTGTAACTGGAACGAGGAGCTTTGCTGAGTCACCACAATGCTGGTCAATGCTGCAGCCTCTGCTGCCAGCCCAGGGGCAGCTTTCGTGCCTGGGGCCCCGGAGAGAAACACCACAACTCCATGGGTACCCTGCTTCCCAGTTCACAAGCCCTTCGTCCATGGAGAGCCTGTGAGGGGGCTCGAGGGAATGAGAAGGGATGTTACCTCTCACTGACTCAGCAAAACCCTGAAGCACCTCCCAGGCGCCGTGCCCTGGGAAGACAAGGGTGTGTAATGTGGGGTCCTGTCCACACGGGCTCACAGTCCCCAAGCACTGAAGGGAAATTGGCTGGTGGCATCGGTGAGGCTGGTGACCTTGGTTTCCGAGGAGAGGAGGCTACCCAGCTCCCATCCCCAGGACCCCTGCCCACTCCCGGCCAGCTGGTCACCTCGGTCTCCTGATCACCTTGCTGAGAGCACTGTCCCAGGAACATTACCATATTTCACTTACAAGCAAAAGAAAAGAAACAGCAAAACAAGCCACACACCCCCAGGTGCCCCTGCTCCTTTAAAGCACTTTAAAGCAGAATTTTAATCAGTCCAAAGCTAGGACAGGTCCCCATAAGCCCTTGGATTATCAGCTCAGTGTTACAGCTGCACTCTGTAATGTCCTGTGACGCCCTTCCCAGGATGTGAGGCCCCCAGGACTCCTCACAGAGCCAGTAACCCCCAGCGCCCCGGCACCCTGCCACATTGCGTCATTCTCCGTGACAAACGACACTCATCTTGGACAAAGCTGGGCATTAAAATGTTCAAGGGAGAAAAGTCTGGGGAAGATTCTGACGAGGATGAAGTGACTGATCCTTCCTGAGAGTTTATATCCCTGTGCGGGGAGGCTTCGGATTAAAACCTCGGTCCTCGAGACGTGGGGCATTGTACTTCCTGCTGCCTGTCACTGGAAACCAAAGTATTTGGCTTAAGCTTATTTTTTCTCTTTAAGCTCCCGGCACGCAATTTGCTTGAGAGTGATTTTACAAAGCAAAGATATTTATTTCCTGAGTTATGGGAAATCTGCCCCCCTCCGAGTGACCTGCTTCTGGGAGAAGTTAAAGAAGGAAGTCCAGGCTGTCCAGATGAGGCTGCTGAGCCCTCAGGGTGGCCCAGACACGACACCACCTCAGGGTTGAAACTTGAGTCTGCTCAGTGGCCCACACCAGATAATTCTTACCTGTGGGTATAACTGCACTGTTTTTGTTAAGCATTATACACATCCCTGGGTCAGTGATATCCCAAGTCCAGGAGTGGGGCCTCAAAACTCCTTGTCCTTCCCCTCCCGGGCACCCACACTCTCCCCAGTCAGGGTCAGGTTTGCCGGGGTGGACACTCCCCTACATGAGTACCTCCAGCTGCCTGGTCAGCACCCACTGTCTCTGGGCCTCAGTTTCTCTCTCTACATGCAAGACAAGGACATCCATGTCCTGATTTGGTCTCAAGGTCGCTGTGAGAACCGAATGGCATTGCAGGCCGGGAAGGTGCTTTAAGCAGACCTGAGCGCTGGCTGTCCGGTGAGCAGCAGAGGGAGCCGGCTTGGGGCAGCCTTCCTGTCCAAAAGCTTCCTCCTCCACTTTCCCATCTCCAGGACACACCTCTGTGGCTCTGGTTAAACCACAGTGCGTGGTGTCCCGCAGGCTCTTGAAAAAACCTTGTGGAGAAGAGTGAAGAAAAGGGGCAAAGCAGAGAGGCAGAGCGGATCAGGGGAATAGGGAGAAAGGAGGAGAGGCCTGGGTGGAGGGAGTGGCTGCCCCAGGGCCTGAGGAAGCAGCACCTCTGCCATCACTCTAGGCTTCAGCTTGCAGGAGGGTGAGGAGTGAGAGTGGGGCGGACCCTGCGGCTCCTTCCCATGGGTCAGGGCCACCAAGGCTGGTTCTCATGGCATTCTCTGCGCTGCTGCAAGGTCTCATTAAGTGCCCTCACCTCTCATCCACCCCAGACGAGCACAGAAACCACAGGAGGACAAAGCCACCTCCTGGCCCCAGGGCTGCAGGCTGGAGTGGAGCGTACAGACCCTGCTGGGGAGCCCACCCTGGGCTGATGGCCTGTGCACAGGATGCACGCGCGTGTCCGCCCTCTGGTCCGCTGAGCGGATGGAGCAGTGATTCTAGGAGCGCCGATGGGGGTCTAGAGATTCACGTCCTCAGCAGCCACCTTCCTGGAGGAACCCGCCCCCCGTGACCCACCCTCACGTCTGCAGGCCCTGACGGGAAACAGCAGAGACCCCCGGGCCACTAGACATCAGGAGGGAGTGACCTGCCCAAGACCACACAGCCGGGATGATGCCATGTGGGACACGGGTCTGGGTACCTCTGTCCAAGGCATTTTGCACCCATGTAGATAACTTACAGAAACCAACACTCATTCCAAATACCAAAACTTTAACGATGTCTTAACCATTTAATTTAAAAATGTGATGTAAATATAGTCTAAGTATTCAGCTTTTTTGAAGCCTTGTGACTCGCAGCATCCTTTAAGGTGACCTGTCATGCACAGAAAACTGTGGGTAGGCGTGGATCCCAGCCAGGAGCCCGGCAGGCAGGGGCTGGTGGGAAACCAGGATCTTGCGTGGGAAAGGTAAAAAGGGGGCATTTTCAGCAGACTCAGCTTCTCTGGGTGGGCCAGGTGGACATGGGCTCCTGGGAAGCCTGTGGTGTAGGTGGTCAGTACGTGCAGGGCAGCCAGCTCACCCAGGACAAGGCAGCTGTCGGCTGGGGTACAGCTGCCGTGTGGTCCTCACCACCCTCCGCCTGGCGCGGGACAGACTCTGTAGTGCAAGACCCGAGGGGCAGGAGGGGCTGGGGAGGCCAGCGGGGACAGGGTCTGCCAGCTGGGGCTGCTGGGAGGTGAGGGATGTGCAGACCATGTCATGAGAAATGCCAGATTCGTGTGTTCTGCAGTGGTGCCCATTAGTATGAATAACTTTGGAATACACGTGTTGTCCTCAGTCCAGGAGTGGGCTGACTGTGGGAGAGGCTCTGTTAGGTTCCATGAAGCTCCCTGGCTTTCATAAATCCCTGGGAGGTCTGCAGCAGTGGAGGTGGCGGAGGCGTGGCCTTTGTCTGCACTTTTTATTCTTTAACTTTTGTTACAGTGTTACATACAGAGAAGTGCACAGAGCAGAAGGGATGGCTAGCAAGTTACCACCACGCCCGGCAAAGCAGCAGAACTCTGGACATCCACAGCCCTCCTGGCGCCCCGCCAGGGCCACTCTGTTTTTCATCTGGGTGAGTTTCCCACAGTGGTTTCCTCTGCTCCCCACGCGGTGGTCACCTGCGTCACCGTCATCGAGTACAGCTGCAGCCTGCTCGCTCCCACGCCTGCTTACTGTGTCGTCTGTCTCGATTTCTCTCCCCTCTGCTGGTGAGCCTGTGGCCGTTCCCCCTTCTCCCACGTCTGAGCACACACGCGTGCACCTGTCTGTGGTATGGACCTAGGACATGAATTGCTGGGTTGGCACCGGCGGACATGCTTGGTTTTAATGACCGGGGGCCAGGCAGCCCTCCAAGGAGGCAGAGCCAGTTCACATTTGCGCCCGCCATCCGCTGGGGTCCTTGTCACTCCACGGGGTCATCGACAATGCCATAGTTTAGCCATTCTGCCACGTGGTGGCATCTGACTGAGCTTTAACTTGTGTTTCCTTGGTGGGTCCTGAGGCTTTTCACCCTCTGACTTTTTACCACACATTTGAATGTCCTCTTTGGTGAAGCTGGACGTGTCTGTCCCTTTTCCCACCATGCCGTTTCCCTTCTGGATTTGCAGGACTCCCGCGTGTTGTCTGTCAGACCTCCAAGGCTGCACGTGCTGCAGACACCACCCTGCACTCCGTAGCGTGTCTGCTCACTTTCTTATTTTTTTTTTTTTAATATTTTTGAGATAAAGTCTTGCTTTGTTTCCCAAGCTGCTGTGCAGTAGTATCATCTGGGATCACTGCAGCCTCCGCCTCCCGGGTTCAAGTGATTTTTGTGCCTCAGCCTCCCAAGTAGCTGGGATTACAGGCGTCCACCAAGACACCCACTAATGTTTGTATTTTTAGTAGAGACGGGGTTTCACCATGTTGACCAGGCTGGTCTTGAACTCCTAACCTCAGGGGATCCACCTGCCTTAGCCTCCCAAAGTGCTGGGATGACAGGCGTGAGCCACCACACCCAGACCCTGTTCACTTTCTTAATGGCATCCACTAGACAACAGAAGGTCTGAATTCTAACCTTACCAGTTTACCAATCTTTGCCTTTACGTTTAGTGCCATTTGTGCATCTCAAGGTCGTAACTATATTTTCTTAGAAAATTTTGTTTTGTCGGCCAGGCACGTTGGTTCACGCCTGTAATCCCAGCACTTTGGGAGGCTGAGGTGGGTGGATCACAAGGTCAGGAGATCGAGACCATCCTGGCTAACAGGGTGAAACTCCGTCTCTGCTAAAAATACAAAAAATGAGCCGGGCATGGTGGCGGCGCCTGTAGTCCCAGCTACTCGGGAGGCTGAGGCAGGAGAACGGTGTGAACCTGGGAGGCGGAGCTTGCAGTGAGCCGAGACCACACCACTGCACTCCAGCCTGGGTGACAGAGTGAGACTCTGTCTCAAAAAAAAAAAAGAATATTTTGTTTTGTCTTTCACTTTGGAGGCTAGGATGAAACAAGGATTTCATCAGTCAGCTTTTGCTGGATAATGAACCACCCCTCAACTCAGAGGTTTCAAACAGCCGTGTCTGGGCGGGGCTGGCTCTCCACTGGTCTCTGCAGATGGGCGTTTGGCTGGAGACTCAACACCCCACTCAACTGTCCTTTGTTTCACTTTCAATTTTTACCTCTATCCGTGGCTTTCTACATTTTCCCTCGAGGTGAGGGTGAGGTTTCCTTTTAGTTTATCCTGCGTGGTGTGTGGGGGGCTTCTAGAATCTGGGGTTTGGTATCAGTTTTACATAATCATCAGTCGTTACCTCTTTACATATGTCTTCTGCTCGTACTCTCATTCCTTCCCTTCCAGGACTCAAATCCCACCTGTGAAGCCTCCTGCTGTGGCTGGTGCCCTCTCTCTCTGTCACGGTTTCTAGTCTTTGTCTCTTGCATACTTCACTCCGCTAACCTAAAGCACTTGCCCGTTACATGAATAATGCACAGTAACAGTTACGCTGACTGACCCATAAATACCCTGGCCCAGCCCCAGGTAAACTGCAGGACTTCAAACTGAGTTGAAAGGGAAGCCCCAGATGGGGGTGCTGGCCAGGCCTCTGCCCTGCGGGGCCCGCCCGTCTCGCAGGCGTGGTGTGCACTGTGTGTGATGTGGCACCTTCTGACACTCAGCCTGCAGAGCTGATGTGGAGGGTTGCTGGGGTTCGTCCTTCCTCACAGGTGGAGGGTAAACATGTCCACACAGGAGAAGCTCTGGTCCTCTCACTCTGTAGATCCTAACAGGCACGCAGGCCCCCCAGCTGGACCCGGTCTCACTCTAGATCCTAACGGACACACAGGTCCCCCAGCTGGACCTGGTCTCACTCTAGATCCCAACAGACACACGGGTCCCCCAGCTGGACCTGGTCTCACTCTAGATCCTAACGGACACACGGGTCCCCCAGCTGGACCTGGTCTCACTCTAGATCCCAACAGACACCCGGGTCCCCCAGCTGGACCTGGTCTCACTCTAGATCCTAACGGACACGCAGGCCCTCCAGCTGGACCTGGTCTCACTCTAGATCCTAACGAACACACGGGTCCCCCAGCTGGACCTGGTCTCACTCTAGATCCCAACAGACACACGGGTCCCCCAGCTGGACCTGGTCTCACTCTAGATCCTAACGGACACGCAGGCCCTCCAGCTGGACCTGGTCTCTTCTTCTCCAGCAACCCATAGAAAGTGGTCTTGGGCTGGTACCAAGGGAATCTGTGCGAATGAGTGAGGAAGAAAGCACCTTCTCTCTGCTCTTCATTGGAGCCCTTCTGGGAGAGCCCAGGGGCCTGGGACAGCACCACTCCCTAAAAGCCAAGCCATGCACCCAAACCCCAAAGCTTCCTGAGATTCCGAAGACTTCTGACTTACATCTCATTTTTGCCCTAGGAGATTTGAGGAGGCAGCCTCTGTCAGACTGAGGGTGAGTCACTTCCAGGTTTATTTAAAGTCTGATGCTCCCAGTGTGAAATGTCCCCAGCTAATAACTGTCTGAGAAGAACCGGAATGTTGTCTTCCTACGCTCTGTAAGCCTCAGGTTCCCCTACACCCCCAGTCACCTGAAATGGCAACCTCAGGGCATCAGACGGCCGCTCCACCTTCCTGCTCAGAAGGGCATTACGTCATTCTGGCTCTGAGGCTGCTCCCGACAGGGAGGCACATCTTGGGCCTGCTGCCCAGGAGCTGCTCTTCCCAGCCCTGCACGGTGACGTACTTGCCACTCCAGCCTGAGCTCGCTCACTAACACCAGCTGCTTCTCCCCAGCTCTACATAAGAACCTGCGACTGACAGGAGAACACTGTGGCGGCCTCGTATCGTTTTTGCAGTGAAGAGGCAGCGAGGCCGGCAGATGGACAGAGGGACGAGGCGAGCAGCGGACCATCACAAGGAGTCGAAGCTGGATGGAGACACTAAACCCAGAGAGAGCAGGCGGAAGGGAAAAGCAAAGTGGGACATCAGTGAGAGAGAGCAGCCGTGCAGTGAGAAAGCCAACAAAACGGAAACCCGGTTCTTTGAAATGATCAATAAAATTGATACAGAAAACACAGAGGGGAAAAATGAGCAATGAGCAATGATGGCTACTTTCTCGGGAAAGAAGGTGCGGACACCCGGCGGGTCTTACAGGCACCAGAAGGTTACGACAAGGCTCTCATAAGCAATTTCATACCAGGTGAAAGCGCAAATTCCTTGAAAAACATAACTTACCAAAATTGACACACACAGATATAAAAACTCTGACATATCTACTGACATATCCATTACAGAAATTTAATCCATAATTAAACAGATTCCACAGAGAAAACTCCCAGCCCTGAGGGGTCACCGATGAGCTCCAGCAAACCCTTAAGGATGAAGAACAAATGCAGTGTTGCCCGTGTTCCCACGGAAAGCCCTGTGCTCGGAAATCCTAAACCTGGTTCCGGCAAATCAGACTCAGTGACATATGAAAAGGTGGCCGGGCGCAGTGGCTCACGCCTGTCATCCCAGCACTTTGGGAGTCCAAGGCAGGACTGCTTGAGCCCAGGAGTTCAAGACTAGCCTAGGTAACATAGCAAGATCCCATCTCTACAAAAATGTTTACAATTTAGCCAGGTGTGGTGTCATGTACCTGTAGCCCCAGCTGCTCCAGAGGATGAGTGGGAAGATCGCTTGAGCCTGGGAGGTCAGGGCTGCAGTAGGCCATGATCTCGCCACTGCACTCCAGCCTGAGCGACAGAGCAAGACTCTGTCTCGAAAACAAATAAATAAATAAAATTAAAATTAAAAGGCCAAGACCAAGAAAAGCTATCTCAGAAATGCAAGATTGTTTTGACATTCAAAAATCAATCAATATCACTGGTAAAACAGAAAACAAAAACCATATGATCAACTCAATAGACTCAGAAAAAACATTTTTTTTCTTTCTTTTCTTTTCTTTCTTTCTTTTTTTTTTTTTTTTTTTTTGAGACGGAGTTTTGCTCTTATTGCCCAGGCTGGAGTGCAGTGGTACGATCTCGGCTCACCACAACCTCCACCTCCCGGGTTCAAGCAATTCTCTACCCTCAGCCTCTCAAGTAGCTGGGATTACAGGCATCAGCCACCATGCCCAGCTAATGTTTTACTTTTAGTAGAGACAGGGTTTCTCCATGTTGGCCAGGCTGGTCTTGAACTCCTGACCTCAGGTGATCCACCCGCCTTGGCCTCCCAAAGTTCTGGGATTACAGGCGTGAGCCAACATGCCCAGTGGAAATAACATTTTATAAAATTCAGTTGGTTTACAGTAAAAACTATCAACAAACTGGAAGCAGTAGGTTCCCCAGTCTCATAAAGCATATCTATGGAAAACCCTCGGCTAACATCAAAACTTCCTAGTGAAGTCGCCTGGCACTCAGCCACCTGCCTGGAGAGAGGCGGCATCTTCACTAAGAGGTGCCGCAATAACTGGGCATCAATAGGGAAAATAAGGAACGTTGGCCCTTCTTCGGTGCTACACATGAAAGCTAATTTGAAGCAGGTCATAGATCCAAAGGGGATGGGGCACAAGGGGCACAAACACGATCACGCTTCTAGAGGAAAACACAGAAGAGGCCTCCGGACCAGGCACTGGTGAGGATTTCTTGGGCAGGACTGAAAAATCCCACTGATGTAAAATTAAACATTGACAAATTGGACTTTAAAAAAGTTAAAAGCAATTTCTTGCAAGATGGAATAGACAAATTTGGCCAGGCATGGTGGCTCACACCTGTAATCCCAGCACTTTGGGAGGCCGAAGTGGGCAGATGACCTGAGGTCTGGAGTTCAAGACCAGCCTGGGCAACCATGGCGAAACCCCATCTCTACTAAAAATACAAAATTAGTCGGGCGTGGTGGGACATGGCTGTAGTCCCAGCTACTCAGGAGACTGAGGCAAGAAAATCGCTTGAACCCAGGAGGCAGAGATTGCAGTGAGCCAAGATTGTGCCATCGCCCTCCAGGGCCTGGGTGACAGAGTGAGACTCCTGTCAAAAAAAAAAAAAAAAAGGCCGGGCGCAGTGGCCCAAGCCTGTAATCCCAGCACTTTGGGAGGCCGAGACGCATGATCACGAGGTCAGGAGATCGAGACCATCCTGGCAAACATGGTGAAACCCCGCCTACTAAAAATTACAAAAACTAGCCAGGCTTAGGTATGGCCAGTCCAGCTACCTGGGGAGGCTGAGGCAGGAGAATGCATGAAACCCGGAGGCGGAGCTTGCAGTGAGCTGAGATCCCGCCACACTTCCAGCCTGGGCTACAGAGCCAGACTCCATCTCAAAAAAAAAAAAAAAAAAAAAAAAAAAAGAAGAAGAAGAAATAAAGAAAAAAGAAAGAAAGAGACAAATTCCTTGAAAAACACAACCTACCAAAATTGACACAGCAGATATAAAAACGCTGAATATCTGTGACAGTATTGCATCTACTACAAATTCATCAAGAGACACTGTCAAGACAATGAAAGAGCAAGCCAGAGTCTGGCAAAGACGTTTGTAATACATTTATATGGCAGAGGATTTCTGTACAGATAGATAACGAATTACGAGTAATTAAGAAAGCGACAAACAACTGAACCAAAGCATTGACAGTGCCTTGAGCAGGTGCTTCCCAGGAGAGGACATCCGGGCAGCCCTAAGCATTGAACACGTGCACAGAATCAGCATTCATCAGAGGAATGCAAATCAACACCACCACGAGACACCACCACACCCCCACCAGGAGGACGAACGTTAAAAAGACTGACAACACCAAGCACCAGCCGGCGAGGACGGGGAGCAGTAGGAAGTCCTGTACGTTGCTGTGGGAGTGTGAACGGTACAATCACTTTGAAAATCATTTTGACAATTTCTAATAAAGTTAAACGTATGTCCACCCTGTGGCCCAGCAATGCTTCTTCTAGGTGTGTGCCCAAGAGATGGAGGCATCTGTCTACAAAAAGGCTTGAGAACAATCTTCACAGCAGGCTTGTGCATTACACCCCAAACTGGAAACAGTGCCAGCATTTAGCAAGAAGAGAATGGATACGCAAATCAGGGCCCACACACGGGGTGGGGTACTGTGGTAGGCACAAACACTGTGCAAGTCTCAAAGCTCAGATTGAGTGGACCAGTCAGATTCTATAGCACAGGACACACCGAGGGACTCCACTTTATTCGAAGCTCGAGAAAGGAAAAACGAATCGCCGAGCTAGAAATCAGACTGTGAGTATCTAGCAGGGGTAGGGTGGGGAGCTGCTGCCTGGGAAGGGGCAGGAGGGGACTTTCTGGGAGATAGAAATGCTCCATATTTTGCTCGGGGGGTCAGTCACATGAGCCTATATATGTATGAACTCTACTGTGCTGTAAAGTTACAGTGGATGCATTTTACTGCCTGTAAACTGTACCTTAACATAAAATACAGCAGGCACCCCTCAAAGTCCAAACTAACATGCACAAGTATGTAAGCAACCTGAGGGGCGTGGGTGGGAGCGGAGCTGCCCAGGGCACAGTGGAGCATGACTCAGGCAGAGCGAGGCTGCAGCTGCCGCAGGAACGCCCGCCGCCCACCCTGAAGTCAAGTAGGACACAGTGATTTCTCCTAACTCGAGAATAGCAGGGATAGCTGCGGCTTGGACTTTGATTTCTCTCTCAGGCATTAATAATGGAAAAGGTTCATAATGTTCGGTGTGGAGTATTTTTAAATGGTTGGCATTTCGAAAGTGAATTCTCTTTACTCTGACTTTTCCGTTGTTTTCTGTTTTTTCCTCCAGCTTTAGTGAGGCATAATTGATACATAATTACATGTAGTTACGCTGACCCCGTTTTAAAGTGCACGGCATGTTGAGTTTTGACACATGACACCTTGAACCTATCTCTGCAGCTCTCAGAGTTCCCTCCCTCCTCTCCTGGTCCCTCCTTCCCCTCCCTCCTCCCTCCCCTCCCTCCTCTCCTTCCTCCTTCCCTCCTCCCCTCCCTCCCCTCCCTTCCTTCTTTCCTCCCCTCCCCCTCCCTCCTCCCTGCTTTCCCCCCTCCTCCCTCCTCCCCTCCATCCTTTCCCTCCTCCTTCCTCCCTCCTTCCCTCCTCCCTCCTTCCCTCCAGTCTGCCTCCTGCCACTGCTGGTGAGTTTGCTGTAGGATTCTGGATACATGGGATTATACTGCGTATTTTTCATCTGACTTCTTTCGTTTGGCAGAATTATCCTGAGGTCCACGCATCAGTACTTCCTTCCTTTTCGTTGCTGAGTGCTACAGTCATGCGTCACTTAATGACAGGGAGACTTTCTGAAAGATGCATCTGTAGCAGTTTCGCTGTTGTGAGAACATCAGAGGCAACTCACACACACCGGGACGGTAGAGTCTGCGACACACCTAGGCCATTGGTGCAGCGTGTCACTCCTGGGCTGCACACCTGTGCAGCATGTGACTGCACTGAATACTGCAGGCGACTGTAACACAGTGGTTTTTGTGTATCTAAACATAGAAAAGGTACAGTAAAATATGGAATAAAAGAAAAAAGTAGGGGATAGTGATGTCAGTGAAACAGCTGACTAGAAGCCCCCAGCACTGGTGTCCCTCACAAAGACCCAAAACAGTAAACAAGCCAGGAAATGGGTTTTTTTGTTTTTTTGAGATGGAGTTTCATTCTCATCGCCCAGACTGGAGTGCAATGGTGTGATCTAAGCTCACTGTAATCTGTACCTCCCAGGTTCAAGTGATTCTCATGCCTCAGCCTCCCAAGTAGCTGGGATTACAGGCACCTGCCACCATGCCTGGCTAATTTTTTATTTATTTTTTGTTTTTAGTAGGGATGGGGTTTCACCATGTTGGCCAGGCTGGTCTCAAACTCCTGACCTCAGGTGATCTGCCTGCCTTGGCCTCCCAAAGTGCTGGGATTACAGGCGTGAGTCACTGTACCCGGCCACAAGCCATGAAATGTTAATGAAAATCCCCACAGAGAGCTCCAGAACACATCAGAGGAGCCACAGCAACCCTGGGGAGCCCAGAAATTCGTGATAATCACAAAAAGAACATAAGGAAATGCCGGGCACCTGCCACCCAATCCCCTAACCAGGGTCAGCTAGAAGCCAGGAAAATATCTCCCTTCAGTGAGGAGGTAATCAAGAGGACCCCAGCAGCCCCCACCAACACCGTGGACACCCACCACCCTCACCCTTGGGGTCCCCTGCAGTCCTCACAGGCACGAAGCCCAGGGTGGAGTGAGCTGCCTGGAGGCCACACCGCGGTGCTCCCGCCGGAGAAGGAATCGACACTGTGCCTGCCCCCATGGCCCTCGCGGTGCCCTCCTGGAACTGGAACTACCGTGGAGTGTCTTGTTCCTGGGGGAGCAGCCCCAGCTCCCCTTCACCCCTGAGGCTAACCCGCTGCCCAACCACCCCAGCCCAGTGGCCCCACATCCCCCAGCCAAGCTGCAGGCAGCTGTTACACCTTCTCTGTGGGGCCAAGCAAAGGTGGGACCACTCCACTACCCGCTCTCGCCCCCTCAGGCTGGAGCTAAAGCCATAAACTGCCTCAGGGAAAACAATACCTTGGTTGCTCAGAGCAGTCGTACCTCCTGGAACCCAAGTTGAAGAAGCACTCTGCATCCAGGAAAATGATGCCTGGGCCACCCAGGACAGTCTCGTCCCTCAGGCCCGAGCGGAAGCGACAAACCACCCCAAGGGGAATCAGAGCCCTGGCTGAGCGGAGCAGCTGCACACCCCAGGGCTGAGCTGAGGCAGTGCCCTACATCCCAGAGAAACAGAAGCAGCTGAGCCCAGACATCCCACCTTACAGGCCAAACAACTCAATTGCCTGTTTCCCTGGAGCTGAACTACCCCCTAGAGTCTAAGGAATCCCCTGGCTAGTCTTCCCATTACGGGGAAAATGAGAATAGAAGAACCCCAACAGCCCTTGAACTGAGGATGTTAAAAACCTACACGGTCCCCACCAGTGTCACAAACTCTTACAGCCTAGGCTACTGGGGGTCCACAAGCTGCAGAGACTATGCCACTGCACTGATCCGGAAACAGTCACCATACCCTTCCCAAATGGCTCGCTAAAATCCACTGCAGGTAAAAGCTTTTCTCTATGAAAGCCACTCAGGAAAGTGAAAGAAGCAACTGTTCCACCAGGTACATAGACATCAACACTGGGACACAAGAAACACAAAAGGACAAGGAAATATATCACCAAAGGAACAAAATAACTCTCTACTAACAGGCCCCAGTGAAGAAGAAATCAACTAACTGCCAGAAAAGGTACTCAAAACAATGATCTTAAGGAAACTCAATGAGATACAAGTAGATAAGACAAGTCAACAAAATCAGGAAAACAATTCATTATGTGAACTAGAAATTTAACAAAGAACTGGAAATAATAAAAAGAGCCAAATAGAAATCCCATAGCTGAAGATTTCAAGCAATGAAATAAAAATGACAATAGATAGCTTCAACAGCAGACTTGATCAAGCAGAAAAAAGAATTTCTGAACTTGAAAACTGGTTATTTGAAATTACCCCATCAAAGAGAAAAAGAAATGAGAATGAAAGAGAGTGAAGACAGCCCACGAGGAGTATGTAACACTATTAAGTGAACAAATGTTCATGTAATGGGAATTTCAAAAGTAGAAGAGAAGGAGAAAGGCAAAGAAAACCTATTTAATGAAATAAGAGTTAAAAAATTCCCAAGTCTGGGGAGAGATATGAACACTGACATTTAAGAAGCTCAAAGTCCCAGAGTAGATTCAACCCCAAAATGTCCTCTTACAGGCACATTATAGTCAAACTTTCAAGTAAAAGAAATAATCTAAAAATGTCAAGAGAAAATCAAGTCACATATAAGGGAATCCTCATTAGACTAACATAAGATTAGTCATGTTCATTCTCTCCTGCCCTGTAATGGTGCACATGCCTGTGGTCACAGCTACTTGGGAGGCTGTAATGGGCAGGAGAGAATGAGATAAGATATTACAGGGCGGGAGAGAATGAGATAATATATTCAAAGTGCTGAAAGAAAAAAAAAGTCAGCCAAGAATACTATATTATATATTCTTCAGAAATGAGAGAGAAACAAAATATTTCCCAGAAAAGCAAAAATTGAGGGAAATCATCACCATTAGACTGATCTCACGAGAAATGCTCAAGGGAATCCTACATCTGGAAGTGAAAACATGACCAATCACTATCATGAAAACACACAAAAGTATAAAACTCACTGGTAAAGCAGATATACAAAAGAGAAAAAGAATGAAACCTTATCACTACAAGAAACCACCCAACCTTGGCCGGGCGCGGTGGCTCAAGCCTGTAATCCCAGCACTTTGGGAGGCCGACGGGCGGATCACGAGGTCAGGAGATCGAGACCATCCTGGCTAACACGGTGAAACCCCCGCCTCTACTAAAAATACAAAAATCCAGCTGGTCAGCTGCAGGGCGCCTGTAGTCCCAGCTACTCGGGAGGCTGGGAGGCAGGAGAATGTGAACCCGAGGCGGAGCTTGCAGTGAGCTGGGGATCCGCCACTGCACTCCAGCTCATGGGTGAGCAAGACTCCGGCTCAAAAAAAAAAAAGAAACCACCCAACCTCAATGATTAATAATGAGAAGGAAGAAAGGAACAAAGAAACAAAGGATCTACAAAACAATCAGAAAACAATTAACAAAAGTATAAAATAAACCCTCACCTACCAATAATAATCCTGAAGGTAAATGGATGAAATTCCCCACTTAAAAGACACAGACTTGCTGAATGGATTTTTTTTTTAAATGACCTAACTATATACTGCCTGTTAGAAACTCACTTCACCTATAAATACACATACAGACTGAAAGGAAAGGGATGTAAAAAGATATTTCATCAACCCAAAGTGAGCAATAGTAGCTATATTTCTATCAGATAAAACAGACTTTAAGTCATAAACTAAAAAGAGATGAAGGTCATTATATAATGATAAAGGGACTGACTCCGCAAGAAGATATAACAATTGTAAATATATATGCACCCAACACCAGATCACCCAGATATATAAAGCGAATATTATTAGATCTAAAGAGAGAGAGAGACTCCAATATACTAACAGTTGGGGTCTTCAACATCACACTGTCAGCCTTCGCCATATCATCAGATAGAAAATCAACAAATAAGCATTGGATTTAAACTATGGTTTAGACCAAACGGACCTAACAGGCATTTACAGACCATTTCATCCAACAGCTGCACAGAATATACATTTTTTCCTCAGCACATGGAACATTCTCCAGGATAGACCACATGTTAGGCCACAAAACAAGTCTCAACAAATTTAAAATAATTGAAATACCAAGTTTCTTCCTCTCCTCTCCTATCCTTTCCACTCCCTTCCTTTCTTTTCTTTATTTCTTTCTTTATTTATTTATTTTGAGACGGAGTCTCGCTGTGTCGCCCAGGCTGGAGTGCAGTGGCCGGATCTCAGCTCACTGCAAGCTCCGCCTCCCGGGTTTATGCCATTCTCCTGCCTCAGCCTCCTGAGTAGCTGGGACTACAGGCGCCCGCCACCTTGCCCGACTAGTTTTTTGTGTTTTTTAGTAGAGACGGGATTTCACCGTGTTAGCCAGGATGGTCTCGATCTCCTGACCTCGTGATCCGCCCGTCTTGGCCTCCCACAGTGCTGGGATTACAGGCTTGAGCCACTGCACCCAGCCTCTTTTCTTTATTTTTAAGAGATGAGGTCCCACTCTGTTGCCCAGGCTGGAGTGCAGTGGCATGATCACAGTTCACCAAGCCTCAAACTCATGGACTCAAGTGATCCTCCCTCCTCAGCCTCCCAAGTAGCTGTGACCACAGGCATGTGCACCACATCTAGCCAATTAAAAAAAAAATTCTTGTAGAGGTACAGTCTTGCTTTGGTGCCCGGGCTGGTTATGAGCTCCTGGGCTTCAAGCAATCCTCCTGCCTCGGCCTCCCAAAGTGCTGGGATCACAGGCATGAGCCACCGCGCCCGGCCCCAGCTAGACTTTAAAATTTTAGCCATGCTAGTGTGAATGTCGTGGTGTGTCATCTCTGGTTTGATTTGCATTTCCCTGATGAATAATGATGTGCAGATCCACACTGATCTTTGATCTCATTTCCAACATCTGGTGAGCTACTTTGAGGAAAACAGGTAAAAACTGAGATGAGAACAGCATAGCATAGGGAGGAGTGTCCATTGGGGGAAGAGTTGAACCTTGGAGTTGATTTGTCATCCTGTTCTTAGCCACCTCAGAGCCTCTGGGAATCCCCAGGTGCAGTACCTGCCAGGGTCTCACATGACATAGGGGTGCCCCAACCCCACCCGCCCACCTGCTGACCGACGGCTTCCTGACCAAGCCCAGTGGGTTAAAAGAGGATGGTGGATGAAGGGGATGTTTCCAAGAGGGCACTTTGATAATGTCTCTCTGGTCCAAGTGGCCGACTGGGAGAGCCATAGAGGATGCCGTAGAGGATGTGTGGGAGGAGGGTCACTGTGTGGGTCCCCTCAGTGGGGACGGTGTGGGTCATGTCACCCTCGCTGTGGGCCCTGGGGACCCTCCTCTCGGGCTGCTCGGACCCACCCCCTGCCAGGTCCCAGGTGGGGTCGATGAGGCCATTCCACTGCCACACAATATCTGCATCAGAGACTAAAGTAACACGGCTCGAGGCGGGACGGGCTGGCTCTGCCCAGTGCACCATGTAACAGCATGGACAAAACTACACAAATCCCGGCTGGCGCGGTGGCTCACGCCTGTGATCCCAGCACTGTTCGAGGCCGTGGTGGGAGGATCACTTGAGGTCAGGAGTTCGAGACCTGCCTAGCCAACCTGGTGAAACCCCATCTCCACTAAAAGTACAAAAATTAGCAGGGCGTGGTGACACGTGCCTGTGATCCCAGCTACTCGGGAGGCTGAAGCAACAGAATCACTTGAACCAGGAAGGCGGAGGTTGCAGTGAGCAGAGATCACGCCACTGCATTCCAGCCTGGGCGACAGAGCAAGACTCCATCTCGAAGAAAGAAAAAAAAACAAAAAACTATGCAAATCCCCATTAAACACAAGCAGCTGAGTCTGCTTTGCACTCCGTATCAAGGTCAGGCTGCCTCTGGGGACCCAAAGAGACACGGATCCGTCGAGGGGTTTGCTTCCAAGAGAGGCCAGGTCCATCACAACGTTAAAGCCACATTTTCTTAATCCAGTCTGTCACTGATGGACATTTGGGTTGATTCCAAGTCTTTGCTATTGTGAACAGTGCTGCAATAAACATACGTGTGCACGTGTCTTTATAGCAGCATGATTTATAATCCTTTGGGTATATACCCAGTAATGGGATGGCTGGGTCATATGGTACATCTAGTTCTAGATCCTTGAGGAATCACCATACTGTTTTCCATAATGGCTGAACTAGTTTACAATCCCACCAACAGTGCAAAAGTGTTCCTATGTAAATGATGAGTTGATTGGTGCTGACGAGTTGATGGGTGCAGCACGCCAACATGACACAAGTATACGTATGTAACAAACCTGCACGTTATGCACATGTACCCTAGAACTCAAAGTATAATAATAAAATAAATAAATAAATAAATAAACCACAGAGTTAAGTAACAAAAAAAAAAAAAAAAACGTTAAAGCCTGATCCACCATGGAGGCTTCTCGTCAATAATTTTCTTTCCTTTCTTTTAAATGCCAGTGGAAACATCTGTGTCTCTCCCGACACTTTGCCTGATGTGGACAGTTTCCAGGTACTTGAGGCTGCTGACCCAGTCACTCCCTGCCCTGGAAGGAGATACTGCTGAAGGATGTTAGGTCCTTTCCTTAAGATGTGCAGGTATTTAATTGTGCGAAAGCATGCAGTGATTGCTTCTCTGTGAGGTCTTTATGGAGGACTCTGGTCTTGGCAGTTCTGGGGTCTAAGGAGGGACGAGTTGGGTTCAGCCTCTTCCTCTCACCCCACGTCTGCTGCCCAGCCATGCCTGAGGTATCTGCCATGTCTGCCACAAGCTCAGAGAGGAGAATTAGAGAGCCACAGTAGAGGATGCAGGGATCTTGAGCAAAGCCATGTCCTCTTCAGCAAACAGCTCTCCTCTCCTCCCTCCGTGGAAATAGCTCTCAGACTGGTCCCGAATCTGAGGTTGACCAAGGAGCTGTTTGGGGGAACACCAGGTGTCTTGGATGATTTGTGTTGGGAGGTTGGGTGATTTATAAAGGAAAGGGGTTTATTTGGCAGACAGTTCTGCAGGCTGTACAAGAACTATGGCACCAGCATCTGCTTCTGGTGAGGCCTCAGGAAGTGTCCACTCATGGCGGAAGGTGATGGGAGCAGGTGCGTGCAGACCATATGGTGAGAGAGGGAGCAAGAGAGAGTGGGCAAAGGAGGTGCCAAGCATTTTAAACAATCGGTTCTTGTGAGAAGGAATAAAGCATGAAAGCATTCATGACCGCGAGGACAGCACTAAGCACTCACGACCCAGGCACCTTCTGTCAGGTCCCACCTCCAACATTGGGGTTCAAAATTTCAACACGAGGTTGGGGAGACAAATGTCTGAATTATAGCACCAGGCAGGTGCCATCGCAATGAGGGTTACAGGCTGGCACTTCCAGCAGCCCCCAACATCAGGAGGAGGCAGTGTCAGGAGACCAGGCTTGAGAGGGTCTCCAGGTGCACGTGCAGGTGCTCTGCCATCTCCACGTGACCTGCAGACGGAGGAAGAGAGGTTCCCACCTTGGGCAGGTGGCTCAGCTGAACATGACGCTCAGCGTGTATAATTGGGATTTGCATAGTTTTTTTTTTGAAATGAAGTCTCCCTCTGTTGCCCAGGCTGGAGTGCAGTGGTCCAATCCCGGCTTACTGCAACCTCTGCCTCCCGCCTCCTGGGTTCAAGTGATTCTCCTGCCTCAGCCTCCCAAGTAGCTGGGATTACAGGATGGATCCTGGTGCATCACAGGCAGTCCTGGAGAAAGTGGAGCTGGGGTCCTCCTGGAGGGAGGCGCGTGAGTGTTGGAGCGGTCCACATCCAGGCAGGGGCGGCCTGCAGATGGGATGGGGGACAAGACCATGACTCCAGCCCCACGGGAGTCTGAGGAAGGAACACATAGGTGACTGGGAGGGGCCAAGTTCAGTCCACGCTGTGTGATTGCCAGCTCCTCCCCAGACTGTCCCAGGAATTGCTCCAGGGGCCATGGCAGCCCGGAGGGGACAAGGCATAGCATGGGCAACAGGCCCCTCTGTCCGCCAGGAGCAGCCAGGGCCATGGGGGCCTGGGACAGGGTCGCGCTGGTTCCTCCATCCTGGGGGGGCTGGAGTCACCCTTGCTCTGGACACGGACCTGCATTCCCTGCCTGACTCCCCGCTGGGAGCTTCTGGCAGCTCCTTCGATGCCAGCAGAATTGACCCCCGGGCTCGCAGGGAGGATTCAGAATCAGGTGGGCTTGCTGGCTTCCCAGAGGCCCAGCGTGCAGCCGGCTGGGGAAAGCACAGGGTGCTGGGTGGTGGAAACTCGACTTGGATGACCCACTCAGGGCCAGAGCTGTCCCAGCCAGGGAGCCCGACCTCGCTGCTTTCAGAAGTTTTAGCCGAGGGAGTGAGGACTCTACTAGGAGACATGTTAGGTCCCCACAGTTGAAAGCTGAGGGTGACCGTGAGGGTTCTGGGAAGTGCGTCCTGCTGGGGGAAGGTCCCTGCGGACGTTACTGTGGTTCCCAGGTGACCAACCCTCACGATCAGGGTGCTGCCCTCTTGCCTACATTCTGGGGGGAGCCCCCTAACCAGATCCCTTAGTGGGGATGGTGTGGGTCACCTCTCTCTTCAATAAACCCTTATCTGCAAAGCCTTGAGAGGCTGCAGACGCTGCCCCCCTTGTGAGGGCCCAGCCACAGGAGCACAGCTCAGAATACTGTTCCTGCTCCAGGGGCCCATGTGCAGCTCGCCGACCTGATCCCGTCCTCCCCCGCTCGCCACAGCCATAGTTAGGGCGCTCTGAGCGAGTGAACTTTAGGTTACATCCTAGGATGCCAGATGCTGAGAAGGGAGATTGCTGGGACTGGGAGAGGAATGGGCATCATCTGGAGTCCCGGACTGGGGCTGGGGGGACTTTTCTGCTCCCCCAGTAAGAGAAGGGCTGACCTAGTCTGGTGGGAAGAATAGTGCTGTGCAGTCAGGGGGTAGCTGTTGTCACTTTGGTCAGACTCTCTTCCTATGCTAGGGGAATTCTCACGGTCTGGAGGCGGAAGCCCAGGCAAGCCAGCGGGAGGCAGGCAGGCAGGGCTCCCCTGTACCTCAGGCCCAGTACCAGCCCCTTCCACACCGCTGCAGGCTGCTCTGGGTGTGCCTGTCAGGATGAGGGGGTTCCCTGAAGCCCTGGCTCCACCCTGAAAGCCCATGCAGCTCCTTGCCATGAGCAGAGGGATTTGTGTCAAAATACTGCTTCGGACTGCATAGCCATGAGCGAGACCAGCACCCCAGGCCATGAGCTGAGCGTGTCCTGCGGGTCTGTGTGCTTGCTGGAAAACTGCCAGAAATGGCTCCAGGGTAAGAAATAAAACGTTGTGTGTTCATTTTCCCCAACTGGGGTTTTGTTTTCTCCATAGAGAACCACGGATTATAGAAGTGATGCTGACAACAAACCAATCTTTGATGTGTACCTGGAAGATGCAAAAAGACAGCAGGTGGGTGAGGCACAGCGGCTCATGCCTGGAATCTCAGCACTTTGGGAGGCTGAGGCGGGCGGATTACCTAAGGTCGGGAGGTCAAGACCAGCCTGACCAACATGGAGAAACCCCGTCTCCACTAAAAATACAAAATTAGGTGGGTGTGGAGGCACATGCCTGTAATCCCAGTTACTCGGGAGGCTGAGGCAGGAAAATCACTTGAACTTGAGAGGCGGAGGTTGCGGTGAGCTGAGGTCATGCCATTGCACTGCAGCCTGGGCCACAAGAGCGAAAGTCTGTCTCAAAAATAAATTAAAAAAAAGACAGCAGGTGATGTGGTTTGGACCTGTGTCCCCTCCGCCCAAATCTCACCTCGAATTGTAATCCCCCACGTTGGAGGAGGGGCCTGGTGGGAGGGGATTGGATCACGGTGGTGGTCCTTCACGAGTGAGTTAGCGCCAGTTTCTTGGTGCTGTTCTCATGATGGTGAGTGAGTCATCGTGAGATCTGGCTGTCTGAAAGTGTGCGGCACCCCCTCTTTTTCTCTCTCTCCTGCTCCCGCCATTGAGATGCCTCACACTCCCTTCCTTCCACCATGGCTGAAGGTTTCCTGAGGCCTCCCTAGGAGCGGAAGCCGCACTGCTTCCTGTACAGCCTGCAGAACCGTGAGCCGATCAAACCTCTTTTCTTTATAAAGTGCCCAGACTCAGGTATGTCTTTTTTTTTTTTTTTTTTTTTTTGAGACAGAGTCTTGCTCTGTCGCCCGGGCTGGAGTGCAGTGGCGCGATCTCGGCTCACTGCAAGCTCCACCTCCCGGGTTCACGCCATTTTCCTGCCTCAGCCTCCCAAATAGCTGGGACTACAGGCACCCGCCACCACGCCCAGCTAATTTTTTGTATTTTTAGTAGAGATGGGGTTTCACTGTGTTAGCTAGGATGGTCTTGATCTCCTGACCTCATGATCCACCCGCCTCGGCCTCCCAAAGTGCTGGGATTACAGGCGTGAGCCACCACGCCCGGCCCTCAGGTATGTCTTTACAGCAGTGTAAGAATAGACAATGCACCAGGTCTTCAGGACAAGCCCGATTTTGTTGGTTACGAGATGCATGTTTTTCATTCTAGCCCCCCGAGACCTGGATACGTTGCACAGGTGTGACAGCAGGTGGCAGTGTGGAGCAGCAGCGTGACACCTGCAAGGCCCTCTGTGGACACCACACAAGGGCAGTCCCCGCGTCCCGGAGCCTGTGCAGTGTGACGGCTGTAGGTACCTCTCCAGCCAGCACTCCACCTGTGGAATTACAGCCTACCGAAGCATCTCTGCTGCATTCGTCAGCCTGATAAATGTCCGAGAAATGAGCCAAGACTAGGGACCATCTCTTCCAGCAGCTTCTCAACATCGCAGCCTCTCACCATCGCACACACTTTGCTGGGCCGAGGGCTCTTCTTGGCCCATATCTAGCACCTAGGTTTTTTTTCCACTTATGTGTTGAATATTTCATGGGTTCTTCTCCCCCAGAGGCCTCAGAGCACTCCCAGAATTGGAATGGAAATACACAGTGTGTCCTTGTCAGCTGTCCAGGCCGCCGCGTTCAAAGGGCAGGACATAGCAACTTCCGCTCAAATTAGAATGATCTGTCTTGTCAAGCGGAAGATGGTTGTTGGGACTTTGTGTTTTTAAAGTATTGCCTTAAAAAGCAAGATTAAATGAACGCATGAACGCTTGTGCAGTACGGCAGGAAAATCCCAGGGGTTTGCCTGGACTGCTTGCCCCAACCCTCTCTACACGTGGGTTCTGCTGCAACATTGAGGAGAGAGCAGGGGGTGCTCATCTCCAGGCCATCAGCAAAGATGTCAGACTGTGCTTATCCCACGGGCCTGGCTGGCAACAGCAGGGTCTCCCCCAAGTGGGGCTTGCCAGCCTCACTGCTGCATGTGGCTCTGGGAGGGCCTGTGGGAGCCTGCTGGTCCCCATGGGCCTGGCAAGCACCTGCCCAGGTAGGCGGAAGTGCCCCCAGGCCCTGTGGCTAGAGGAAGCCTGCTGGCGCCTGGGAGATCTGGGAGAGGAGAACTGGACAGCTCACCCACCATGGCCAGCACGAAAGGCAGCCAGTAAGTCCCCTGCACTGTCAGCCTCTGCTCAGAAGTCTCTGGAGTGATGTCCAGGTGCAGAGGGAGGGCACTGATGCTGCACTGATGCTCAGCCAGGAGCAACTGGAGCAGAAAGCAGCAGTCATGGGAAGATGCCTCAGATCACACACATGCACATGCACACAAATGCACATGCACACACATATGCACATGTGCACACACATGCACATGTGCACACACATGCACACAATGCACATGTACACACATGCACACACATGCACACGCCACAATGCACATGCACACACATGCACATTTGCGCATGCACACACATGCACAGACACACACATGCACACATTCAGATGGACACATGCACACGCACATGCACAAGCACACATGCACACACATGCACAGACACACAGACACATGCACACACACATGCACAGACACAGACATGCACACATGCAGATGGACACATGCACAGACACACACATATATGCGTGCACACATGCACAGACACGCACACCATGCACACACACACATGCACAGACACATGCACACAGGAGCGACTGAAACTTACAATAAAGCACGAACAAGTCTAAGGTTCCATAGACGTAGCTCTCTTCTAGCAGACGCTGACCAACTCTCCCATTAAAAACAACAACACAAGCTAGAAAAAACTATCTTAAAATGTCTGTTCAAAATCAATGGAGAATTCCTAAAGCAGTGAGGATTTGGGGGGCCAAGGTCTGAAAGAAGGGAAAAGTAAAGATGATGGGCTGACGCTTGGGGCAGCGTGGATCCAGGCTGACCAATCACTGGGGAAGCAAAAGCCGAGGTGAGCCATGGGAGCTGGCCTCGGCTCTCAGCACTCATGGGGCCAAAGGCAACGAAAGAGGGGCCCCGAGAAGCCGAGAAGCCCCTCAGCTGTTGATGGGAACCCTGAAGGGGAAACAGCCTGACCTGACCCTCCCAGAGTCTGCCGCTGGGTCGCAGGGGTCTCCCTCCCTGGGTGGCCACAGGAGTGAGCGCCACTCGGCTCCCTGGAGACGGCACCACTGGTGGCCTGAGATGGCCTCTGAGACCTGTCCTATGAACGTCTGTCACTCAACCAAAAATGCCAAGGGCTACAAGACGAAAATCAACCACAAAAGGTGAAGGAGAAGAAGCAATGCAGAGAAGCTACAGGGGGGTGGGGGCAGGGGAATGGAGGGAGGTGACCCCGGGCAGGCAGGGGAGTGGAGAGGGTGACCCCGGGCAGGCAGGGGAGTGGAGGGAGGTGACCCTGGATGAGCAGGGGAGTGGACCGGCAGGTAGGGAGTGGAGGGAGGGATGAGCAGGGGAGGGAGGTGGACCAGGTAGGGGAGGGCAGGTGGTGGGGAGGGAGATGGCAGGAGGGGTGGACCGTGGTAGGGTGGACCGGCAGGGGGTGGACCCCAGGTAGGGAGTGGAGAGGGACCGGCAGGTGGAGGGACCGGCAGGCAGGAGAGTGGAGGACCCCGGCAGGGAGGGAGGTGGAGGGAGGTGGACCCCGGCAGGTGGGGGAGGACCGGCAGGGGAGTGGACCGGCAGGGGGGGAGGGGGTGGACCGGCAGGGTGGTGGAGGGACCGGCAGTGTGGAGTGGAGGGACCGGCAGGTGAGAGTGGAGGTGGACCGGCAGGGAGGACCGGCAGGTGGAGTGGACCGGCAGGGAGGGTGGACCGGCAGGTGAGTGGATGGACCCGGCAGGTGGAGGGGGGGTGGACCGGCAGGGGAGTGGCAGGGAGGGAGGGTGGACCGTGGGTAGGGGAGGGGTGGACCGGCAGGTGGGGAGGGAGGGGTGGACCGGGCAGGTGGGGAGTGGAGGGTGGACCGGCAGTGGCAGGGGAGGGGGGGAGTGTGGACCCCGGCAGGGTGGACCGGACGGGGTGGAGGAATGGAGTGGAGGGGTGGACAGTGGAGGGGTGGACCATGGGGAGTGGAGGGAGGTGACCCCGGACGGGCAGGGGAGTGGAGAGGGTAACCCCAGACGGGCAGGGGAGCGGCCACCCAGAGACCTGCGCCCATGATGAGGGGCTCATAGGGTGGAAGGGAAATGACCCCTCAGGTGGGGTGGGAGCTTGGGGATAAAGGAAGGAAAGCAGAGCTGGGAAGCAGGAGTGAATACACAGACGCACACATGGTAGAAAATAATGATAATGTGCCCGGCACAGGGGCTCACACCTGCAATTCCAGCACTTTAGGAGGCAGAGGCAGGAGGATCACTTGAGCCCAGGAGTTTGAGACCAGCCTGGGCAACACAGCGAGACACTGTCTCTACCAAAAATTTTAAAAATTTAGGCTGGTATGGTCAAGTATGCCTGCAGTCCTGGCTACTGGGGAGGCTGAGGTGGGAGGATTGCTGGAGCCTGGGAGTTGGAGGCTGCAGTGAGCTGTGATGGTGCCACTGCACTCCAGCCTGGGTGACAGAGCAAGACCCTGAAAAAAATGAAAAAGAAAATAATAACAATAGTGATTTCCAGAGTTTGACACGTAACTAGAGTTAAAATACGTAAGAACAACAGAACAAAGGGTGGGATGGAATAAAGGGGGAATCTAAATATTTGGTGGTCTGGTAAGAGATGGCAGGAAGAATTTACGCTGGACTTTAACATGGATAACTACTGAATGAACAGTAACTTATAACTGGCAGGCTAGGAGAGGATAAACATGGAATAAAAAATAATTGATCTGAAAGAAGCCACAAGAAGAGAGAAGAAGGAACAGGGAACAGGTAGGAAAAACAGAAAACAATTCATAATGCCAGAATTCAAACCCAGATAATGAAATCAAAATAAAAGAACCAGAACGTTCAATTCAAACATAAAGATGGTCAGACTGGATCCTGCAGGAGACAAGCCCTCAATGTAAGGCCACAGAAGGATAAATGGAGAGGGAGGTCTGGAAAGCTGGGGTGGCAGCATTAACACCAAGCAGAGGAACCACGGGCAAGGGGCTCAGCAGACCAGGGTCAGCTGGCGGCATGGGCCCCAGCCCACGGGAACATGCCAGCCTCAAACTACAGAAAACAAAGTTGCAGAGTCCAAGAGAGAAGCAGAGAAATCCACAATCATATAGAGAAATTTAAAACATCTCCTGGTCACCAATAAAGCATGTGTATTAGTCCCTTTTCATGCCACTGACAAAGACATACCTGAGATTGGGAAGAAAAAAGGTTTAATTGGACTTACAGTTCCACATGGCTGGGGAGGCCTCAGAATCATGGCAGCAGCAAGAGAAAATGCGGAAGAAGGAAAAGCAGAAACCCCTGATAAACCCATCAGATCTCGTGAGTCTTATTCACTCTCACGAGAATAGCACGGGAAAGACTGGCCCCTATGATTCAATTACCTCCCCCTGGGTCCCTCCCACAACACGTGGGAATTCGGGGAGATACAATTCAAGTTGAGATTTAGGTGTGGACACAGCCAACCCATATCAGCATGCAAGGAAAATACTAGCAAGCGTAGGCACGATTGGAATCAATCACCTTACTGACGTTTAAATCAATGCGCGCAGCAGGCGCATCCCAGGGCTGAGCAGCAGTCAGTGCTCAAACGACCGGGCCATGGGGCGACGGGGCTGTGGGGTGACGGGGCCATGGGGTGCTGCTGGGCGTAAACCTAGGCGTCACAGTGTTAGCGGTGGAGGGTGTACAGGTTCTTGGCGTCCTCAACAAAGAATTGGACAAAATGCACAAAGCAACGAATGAAGGAACTGATTGAAAACGAAAGCACCTGCCACAATGTGGGAGCCGCGGCCAAGCATGGGGGCTCAAGGGCCCCCATTATAGAATTTCTGGGAGTTTAAATACCGTCTAGGGGATTCCATTGGCTTCTTGGGGGTACGCCCTATGTAACTGGAGAGGATGAAGTGAAGTTACAAAGTCATTTACTTGGCCCACGCCCTATGGAGAGGGTATTTCCTGTCTTAGCTGAAATGTGAACTGCCTTATGCTCCCTGCCTCCAGACCCAATTTTCCTGCCTTAACAGGTGCAGGTTTCCCTGTCAGCCTGCCCTGCACTCCTGCACTCCTATCTGATCGCCAGGTGTTATCTTTAAATCACTGTCAGATTCATGTAGTGATTTCTGTAAGTTTAGATTTTTGCGCCCTTGTTCCCAAGCAAAGTTGGCTGATGATTTTCTCGCGCTATTGACGGGGACCCCGTGTGACCTCAACCAGGCCCTATGGATGGGTGGCCATGGGCGGTCCACAGTTGACTGACAGAAATGTGGACGCATAGTTTTCTTCTATTTCAAGCACTGTCATTGTGAGCATCCTTGTGCATGTGTGTGTTGTATGTCCACGTGGTGTGTTGTGTGTGTGTTACTGGGAATTCTGTGTTTGGATGGATTTTTTTTTTTATTTTTTAGACTGAGTCTCACTCTGTCGCCCAGGCTAGAGTGCAGTGGTGAGATCTCGGCTCACTGCAAGTTCTGCCTCCCGGGTTCATGCCATTCTCCTGCCTCAGCCTCCCAAGTAGCTGGGACTACAGGCGCCCGCCACAATGCCAGGCTAATTTTTTGTATTTTTAGTAGAGACGGGGTTTCACCGTGTTAGCCAGGAAGGTGGATGGGTTTTTTAACCGACGAGATCCACAGAGCCAGAGCTCTGAAACAGCAGTCTGGTTCTTGTGACAGTGAGCAAAGAATTGCAAACACCAATGTAAGCTTAAAGCAAGGTTGATTGAAATTTGCAGTAATACTCTCTCAGAGGGTGTGCAGGCTGATTTCTGTGAAGTGATGTCAGCACCTGGTTACAGAGTTCAAGGTGCTTCTGTGGGGTGTGTGAGGAGGAGCTGAGGTTTGGGCTGTGTCTGAGTGACAGAGTGATGTCATTTGATTGGCAGTTTATGATGATATAGCTAAAATTAAACTGTGCATATTTTTACCCATACTTCATTAAGAAAAGCCCAGTGCGGGGGGACCACATGTAAACGTTATTACAGTTTTAGGTTACTGGGCATATGCTGCTTTAGGGCGATTTCCACCTATGCCCTGGTTTCCCCTTCCACAGGACATGCTGGCCACAGGTTTTACTTCAAGCTCCGGCCCTCACGGTGGAGTTAGGGCGGAGTGTTGTATGTGTGTGTGGTTTGTGCATAATGTGTGTCTATGTGGAGTGTTGTATCTGTGTGTGTCTATGTGTAGTGTATCTCTGTGTGTGTCCATATGGAGTGTTGTGTGTACCTGTGTATCTGTGTGTGTGCCTATGTGGAGTGTTGTGTGTCTATGTGTACTGTGTGTGTGTATCTGTGTGTGTGTCCACATGGAGTGTTGTGTGTATCTGTGTGTGTGTCCACATGGAGTGTTGTGTGTATCTGTGTGTGTGTGCCCGCGCATGCAAGGGTTTCTCGGGCAGGGCCTGGGAGGCGCGTCCCAGGCTTGGCGCGCATCTGCCCACGGCCTGGAAATGCCCCAGCACCTCCCGCGCGGGCGGGACATCGGAATTGCCCAAACTTCAAGCCGGGCGCCGTCCCCTGTGCGAAACCCCCGCTCCCTGCGAGTGGAAGCCGCCGCCTCGCCCGCCGTGGGTGCCCGGGGACCCCTGCCGCCCCCGCCCCGCCTCTCCCGCAGGCGCGCGCTTCCCCAGCACCGAGGCTCCCTGCACCCGGGCGGTGCTCAGCACGAAGCCCGACCGCCCCAGACCCTCTCGGGCCCTACGCCGTGGCAGTGTCCCGTGCCAGGGCGACCTCCCCGGGGTCCCCCACAGAGCCAGGGGAGACGACCCCCAGGTTTGCCCTGGGGCAGGAGCCTGGGGGAGGGGCGGGCCCGAGGCGGAGGTGGGGGGCGGGGTGTCTCAGGCTCCGCCCCGCCCCTTCTGTATCCGCCCCGCCCCAGCCCCGCCCCTCCTGTATCCGCCCCGCCCCAGCCCCGCCCCCTCGTATCTCCGCCCCGCCCCCTCCTGGCCCCGCCCCGCCCCCCGTCCTGGGCCCTTTTCCGTCCTAGGTCCGCTGGGTGCCGCCGCTGCCGACCGGAGCCCTCCCCGCGGTCCCTGCGCCCCTCGCGCTCCCGGGGCGGGCACGGAGCTCTCGGCAGCCGCGTCCCCGCCCTCCCCGCCGGCTCCAGAGCGAGGGCTGCTGCGGGCCGCGGGCACCGGGCTTGGTCCGGACCCTCAGAGGCGGCCGGGGCCGAGAGGGAGGGAAACCCGGGGACGGGCGGCCGCGCGCTCTGCGGGGTCTGGGCTCGGCCGCGCCCTCGGGCCTCCTTCCCCGACGCGGAGTCGCACCCGGACCTGGAGCGGCCCCCGTGGTTCCGCCTGGTCCAGGACGCTGAGCCCCCTTCTGTCTCCCCCGCCTTCCTACCAGTGCGGGAAGCGGAACGAGGACTTTTTCGAGAAGACCGGTGTCTGCGCTTCCCACCGGGCAGGTTGGACCTGAAGACTCGTCGGTCCCCAGAGAACGCGCGGCACCGTGACCGACACGCGGCTGTCCCGCCTTAGAAGGCGGCCCGGCCCGCGCGGGACCCGCGACCTGGGGACCTTCCCCGCGCGCCGGAGGGGTCTGGGTGGAAAATTAAAAATAAAAAAACGAAGAGGCGAGAAAGGAAGAAGTCCGCTGGAGAACTCCGTGCGAAGGCCCCGCTCCCACACGTCCCCGGCCTCAAGGGGAGACGAGGAGACAGCGGCCCAGCCTGGGCCTGGGAGTATCGTGACCCATTAAAGAACTAAACGTGGTGTTAAAAATAGGTGGACAAGACACCACCAGAATTGTTTGTTTTTAGATGGAGTCTCACTCTGTGGCCAGCCTGGAGTGCAGGGGCGCGATCTGGGCTCACTGCAACCTCCACCTCCCGGGTTCAAGCGATTCTCCTGCCTCAGCCTCCTGCAGCCTCCTGTGTAACTGGGAACAGGCACGTGCCACCACGCCTACCTAATGTTTGTATTTTTAGCAGAGACGGGGTTTCATCATGTTGGCCAGGGTGGTCTCAAACTCCTGACTTCAGGTGATCCACCCGCCACAGCCTCCCAAAGTGCTGGAATTAAAGGTGTGAGCCACCGCACCCTACCACACCGTCAGAATTGAGGAGGCAGATATGAGAAGCATCTTAGGAATAAAAAAGAATAAATGAATTTGAAAACAATGAATAGGCTAAGCAGCAAATTAGATGCAAATACATATAAAATTAGTGAACTGGAAGATATATTTGAAGAAGTCACCCAGAATGCAACACAGACAAAGGGTGAAAAACAAGTTTTCTTTAGTGGTTGGCATTGTGATGGAGTAAAATGGCCCCACATGGCCTAACTGGGGCTCTAGCGGAGGAAAAAGTGTATTAAATGGGTCAAGGTAATAGGGAAGAGATGTGAATGGAAAGGTACCATTCCTCAGACTCTGAAGCTTCAGAGAATCTAAGCAGAGTGTGTTTGAAGAAAGCCACATCTGGATACATCTGTTGTACTGGAGATTCTCAAAGACAAAGAGATTATGAAAGCACCTGGAGAGAAGAATGAGTAGCTGTTAAACAGCACTGAAACCAACACCTAAACAGCAATAGGGGAAACCGTGAGAAGCAGTTTGATTCTCCTTATGAGAATCTAATAGCCTGATGATCTGAGGTGGAATAGTTTTGTCCTGAAATCCTGAAACCATAGCCCCCTGCCACCCTTCATCTGTGGAAAAATTGTCTTCCATGAGACTGGTTCCTGGTGCCAAAAAGGTTAGGGACCATTGCTTCATAGCACCTAAAATTACATTATGTTTTTGTTGACGGAGTTTTCTAGAGGGATCTGCAAGAAACTGTTACTATTTATTGGATGGGGAGGGAACCTTGGGGTGATTAGAATTCTTTACTTCTCCTGTGTTGATTGCACTTTCTACATTGTATGTATGTACCTTTAATATTTTATAAATATGTGTTTTTCGGAAGAGACATGCTGACATAGGACACAGGAAGATTTAAAATAAAGTGAAAGAAAATATATATTAAACCAATATTACCCATTAGAAAGGTGCTGAATTGCTATGACTGTCCCATGAAATAGACTTAAAGGCAAAAAGCATCATGAACATTAAAGATGTTAAGAGGAATGACTCACCGCAGGACAAAAACTGTGATGGACAAAAACTGTGGACATGAGGAATGACTGTGATGAATCCATATGCACCTAAGAACATGGCCTCCAAACACAGAAAGCAAACACTAATGGAACTGTGAGTCCACAAGAAATTGTGTATTTCACTGACAAGACAATAACAACAAAAATTAGGATACAAAAGAATGAGTTGAGTCTGTTTGTATTAATTTGAAAAGATCTCTTCAATGTATTATTTATTCAGTATGCCAAGATGTAGAGCAGTATTGTATAGTGTAATCTCATTGATGTGTTAAAGGTATACATGTGCACAGGTGTGCACACAGGCACACATGCACACACACACACACGCCCTTTGGTTCTGCACATACATGTTCTGCAAGGTTCCAGTGGGGAATGGAACCAGAGTTTGTAGAGATGGGGAAAGAAAAACTTGTATCTCAAATTTTACTTCCCTTATATTTAAATTTTGTCATGCACATGTATTAGTATTATATCATTTTCAAAAAAAAGAAGGAAAAGAAAAAAGTCAGTTTAAAAAATCTGATTAACCATCCCTGCAAAAGGTATCCAGCTGGTTTCCCAAGTACTGTCAAGTCAAATTGGTGACAGAAATAATCGCCCAGTCTATTTTCAATGGAGAGAAGGAACACAGTTTTTGAACATTGGTCTATTTACTTTGAAAACTGAAATGTGTATCAAGATATGACAAACCTTACGGTGGGGAGAAGTTTGTGCGAATTCTCTACCACTTCCATTTAAAAACTTCTTTATCTCTAATTTTCACAGCCTGGTCTTACCTTTCCAAGTTTGGTGGTGTGAGTTAAGATAAAGGGATCCTTAGACCCTATTGTTGTCAGTGGAACTGGTACACACCACCCCTGCTTGCGGTGAGTCACACAGAGTTTCCCCACTGCAGGGTACAGAGACTCACGCCGTTTTGGTTTTGGAAAGGAGGCACCTGCCCTTGTTACCAGGTACCTTCTCTGAGGGCCACGACTCCCTCCCCAGAGCCGTGCCCACCATACTCTCCAGAAAAATCCCAGGGGTTTACCAAAGACCATGCAGAGTCAGAAGCCTTGGTAACCTCACGTCTGTGCGGAGTACCCAGGAGGCCCTCAGGGCCCCTCCTGCTTGCTCTGTACAAGGTCACGGTCCTTCCCAGGGGCTCCTGCTGTCCCTAACCACATAACGTTGACCCCTAAAGCAGCTGAGGGACTTGCTCAGTTAAAAAGGCTGGGCTGGGCTGGGCCAGGTGCAGTGGCTCACACCTGTAATCCCAGCACTTTGGGAGGCTGAGGCGGGCGAATCACGAGGTCAGGAGATCAAGACCACGGGGAAACCCCGTCTCTACTAAAAATACAAAAAATTAGCTGGGCGCAGTGGCGGGCGCATGTAGTCCCGGCTACTCGGGAGGCTGAAGCAGGAGAATGGCGTGAACCCGGGAGGCGGAGCTTGCAGTGAGCCGAGATCACGCCACTCACTCCAGCCTGGGCGACAGAGCAAGACTCCGTCTCAAAAAAAAAAAAAAAAGGCTGGGTTGGGCAGACGGTCCCCTTCCAAGGCGGCCTCCTTCTCACTTGCTTGTCTGATGTACCCCCGACCCTGGGCTCCCTCTCCCCACATGGAAGCCCACCCCACAGGCCTCTCCATGAGCCTGGGCTCCACCCAGCACGGGGTTCTCGGGTAGATGGACTTCCTGCATGGCAGGAGCTTCTAGACAGCAGGAAGGGGTGGCCATAAGCCAGTTCCCAAGGACAGGCGGCTCTGCTGTGTGCTGCCCATCAGCCCGGCCGTGGGGCACACTGGACTCAGGGCCCCTTTATGGGATGAGGGCTGTGGCAGCTGTCTCTGGGGAACATACTGGCCACAGTGAATCACGTGCTGGCATGTAGGGTGCACTCACCTTGCTCAAAGCCCCAGTGACACATCCCAGAATATCACTCCAAGTACATGATCTCGTCATCCATATGGGGTCCAGGTGAGGCTGAGGCTTCACAGGTGTGGATCCCCTTAGTCTACAACGGGACATAATAGCTACAAATAGCACTCCCTACTCCAAAGAGAGGCACGGGTGCTAGTGGCCGCTGGCCCACAGCAATTCTGAAATCCGTCTGGGTGCAGGCCACCAGTGATCGCCCCAGAGACCCAATCAGTGGCTTTGCTGTGCCAGACAGTGCAGGTCCAACGCCCACCTCACGTTGACCCTCCTCACCCAAGGCCTTCTCTGAGCCCGCGTTCAAATCCAAGCAGGCATCTGACAAGGGAGGTGAGAATTCGTCACTGCCTTCCCTTCACAAGTCTGCTACAGTTCACACCTGGCTTCGCACTCACTGAATGGCGTGGTGCATGGGCCTGTCTCCCACAGAGATTCTCCTGGGACTGCGGTGTCACCTCCTACTTGCTCGTCCCCACCCTCCCAGTGCTGCTGGGCCTCCTGCCCTGTCCTTGCCATCTGGGATTTGTCCCCTGCCAGATGTGCACTCCCAGGGTGGCATCCTGCCCTTCTCCTCCTGCAGTCACAGCTGCAGGGTGGCAAAAGCACCTGGAATGGGGTGGAGCCTGCGGTCCTTGCTGTAGGGCGGTGAAAGCACCTGGAATGGGGTGGAGCCTGCGGTCCTTGCTGCAGGGTGGTGAAAGCACCTGGAATGGGGTGGAGACCATGACCAGCTCCTCCTGCACCCCGTGGGGAGTCTGGCAGGGATGTGACTGCCATCCAGAAAGCCTTGGACCTGTGTGGCCCTGAGACTGGTTCTTACCAGCAGCACTTGGCAGGAGAGACACAGTCCACTCCACTTTTAGAGGCTTTTAGAGGCAGCTGTGTCTCCATCAGGCTCAGGAGATGGTGGGGCTCAGCCACCAGTTAGGCAGAGACCCCATCTGGGACCACAGGGGTGGAGAACACTGTTATGTGTGAATCGTTTTGTACCTTGGGGCCTGTTTTTCACACATCCAGCCTGCCCTGGCAGCACAGAGGACCTCCGAGAATGTGTGTGGAACGAATGAGTGAATGTGGAATCTGGTGGCTGGCATTGGGCACGTGTCTGCTGCAGCTGAAGCCCAGCCTCACATTCCAACTGCCCCCCCAATGGCCAGATGCCCAACAAGGAAGGTGCAGCTGGCACCAGAGGTCTTGGGCCCATGCAGGAACCTGAAGAAAGTTCTGGAACAGGGCTGCTGGCTTTGCATGCCATCACACCCACTGTTCATGCACCTCGACTCTCCATTCAGTACTGGTACCTTCAGGCAGAACCTTGCAGTGTGCAGGGCTTCCACTGTGCCTTCCCAGTCCCTGCCACCAGGAAGCTCTCCTTGGCTCACATTGAAATGAAGCCGTGGCCAGAGTTTACACAAGTGGCCAAAGGTCAAGTGGCTGAAGCTGCCCACTGGGAAGGATGTCAGAGGCAAGGGCACCTGCAGCCCAGGGGCATCCACATCCCAGAGTCACCAACATCCCAGAGGCATCTGCATCCCAGGGTTGTCCACATTCCGGGGGCACCCACATCCCAGGGTTACAGACATCCCAGAGGCACCCACATCCCGGGGGCACCCACATTCCAAGGGTACAGACATCCCAGAGACATGTGCATCCCAGGGCGCCAGCATCTCAAGGGCACCAGCATCCCAGGGGCAGCTGCATCCCAGGGGTACAGACATCCCAGAGGCACCCACATCCCAGGGCGCCAGCATCTCAAGGGCACCAGCATCCCAGGGGCACCCACATCCCAGGGGCGACTGCTCCCGGGGCACCCACATCCCAGAAGCACCTGCATCCCAGGGGTGCCGTGCACAAGAGGTGACCCTCCCCTCCCCCAGGAGCACTCCTCTCCAGGAGCTGCAGGCCAGGGTGGAGAGAACCCTGTCTGGATTGGGAGTGTCAGGGCAGGGAGGGTCCTGGGCTAGGAATGCACACTGTGGCAGCGGGAGCCCTGATTCCCTGATTCGAGTGGAGTTTGGCAGAGACACCCTGAAGACGCAGCACTTGGGCGCAGAGCTCCAGGCTGAGTGGGAGGGACGTGGATGCAGGGTGGTGAATGGACGTCCAGCCAGCGCCGGGGAAAAGTCCCATCAAAGTGACAGACTCTTTGTAGAAACTGGCTCAGGGGGCCGGGCGCGGTGGCTCAAGCCTGTAATCCCAGCACTTTGGGAGGCCGAGGCGGGTGGATCACGAGGTCAGGAGATCGAGACCATCCTGGCTAACATGGTGAAACCCCGTCTCTACTAAAAATACAAAAAAAAAAACCAGCCGGGCGTGGTGGCGGGCGCCTGTAGTCCCAGCTACTCGGAGGCTGAGGCGGGAGAATGGCGTGAACCCAGGAGGTGGAGCTTGCAGTGAGCCGAGATCGCGCCACTGCACTCCAGCCTGGGCGACAGAGCAAGACTCCGTCTCAAAAAAAAAAAAAAAAAAAAAAAAGAAACTGGCTCAGGGCCAGCCCCAGTCGAAGGACAAACAAGAGGTGAGTCCCAGGCTGCCAAGGCAGGCGGGTCTGATGCAGGGCTCGTGGGTGTCTGGCGTCCAGGCACTCGGGCCAGAACCTGCAGCAGGTTCAGAGACAGCTGTGCCACGCCCTCACATCTCCACCAGGAAATCGATTTTGGAGCTCAGAAAGAAGTGGGCCTGGGACAGCCACCTACACAGGAGCCCCCGTGGCTGAGAACGGGCCAGAGTCACACGGGGAGGACACTCACCCACCTCTGCCTGCTGGCCTCGCTGCCTGCACTGGGGCGCATCTGGGTCCCAAGTGGAGACCACACCTGCCCCAGTCCCCAGGCCCCTCCCAGGCTCCCTGAAGGGCAGTGAAGGCTCAGGAACCTTCCAGGCCACACCAAAGCTTCTTCCCCACTCTGGGTGTGAGGCCACACACCTTCCCCAAAAGCTGGTGCAGACATCGCAGTCACCACTCACATGACCCCGAGGGGCAGACTTGGTCACTGTCCCCGCTCACCTGACCCTGGGGAGTCCAAGCACATGCAAAACTCACCTTCAGCCTGGCTGTGCCCTAATTCCAGATATCCAGGGTCATGTGGGCAGGATCTGAGCATCAATCAGCAACCCACCCACCTGCCCCGGGGCTGTGCACTGGCCAGCACTCGAGGCCCTTTCCTGAGCCGGGACGTACCCCACACAGCCCACCTGGGCCTCCTGAGCAGGTGGATTGTTCTCCCCCTCCACGGGACTGTGCCCTGGCCAGCACTCGAGGCCCTTTCCTGAGCCAGGACGCACCCCACACAGCCCACCTGGGCCCCCTGAGCAGGTGGACAGTCCTGCCCCTCATGCCTGTCACCCTCCTGCCTGTCACCCTGAGAACTCCTGGTTCTCACCACTGGAGTCGCCAAGCTCCTCCAGGTCCTTTAGGGGCCCCCAAGTCGCCACCTCCTTGGTAACCCCCAGTCTCCCCCAGGCCAGCTCAGGGCCCACAACACTGTTGTAATTACTTTTAAATCATAAGAAAAAAGAAATTTTAGGTCAAATAAAATGTTTTCATATATAATATTAGCACATTTGGGCTTCTTATCAACACAGATGTAAAACAGGATTTTTGATGTTTTGTGGAGGGAGGGCCCACGGAGGCAGAGTGCTTGCCCCACGGCATCTCGTGTCCTGGCCACTGGGCCATGTGGCTTCCCAGCTGGGCAGGACCCTCACCCTCTAACTCCTGGGGCTCCCAGCCTTGGCAGGAGCTGAAACCTCATGGGTCCAATTGAGCCTCTGGATTCTTGTTGAACAGAGCTCAGGAAGGACTTTCTGATTCTGTGAAACCTTGCGGGTCCGGCACAGCTGCCCTCTTCTTCCTGCCGAAAAGTGCCAATCACTCCCTGGTGTGGTGGAGCTGCCAGCCAGCTGGGTGGCTTGTGGCCCAGAGCTAGCAGCGCTACACAGAGCCCCCCACCCTGGGAGTGCCTGGGGGGCTAGTGGGGAGGGGTCCTCAAGCCCCTCCAAGGAGTGCCCAGGCAGTGCCATGTGGTCCAGAGAGATTTAACCCCTGCCCAGAAGCCATACGAGGCAGGCAACCGCTGCTTCCCATGGGTGAGGGCCGCTCGCCCAGCCCACTGCAGCCACTGGCAGGAAGGCATGGGCTGCCCCGTGTCAGGAGAGGGATGGCACATGGGCCCGGGTCGCTCTGACAGGTTCTCCTCACCGTGAGAAGGGATGGCATCGTGTGTTCAGAGGTGGGAATCCGTGTCAGGTGTTGCTGGCGCCGTGGCACTTTCCTGTGCAGCCCGAGGCTGCCTGGGGAGTGGCGGGAACTGACCTTTTGTCGCTCTCTGCAGCATTCCCTGCCACAGGCAGCTCCCCAGACGCCACCTCTTGTTCTGGGGCCCTGGCCCTGCCCCAAGGGGAACTCAAGGGTTGTCTCACCCCTAAAATCAACCTGTAGGTCAATGGCCCCGAAGACCCATGGAAACCAGGAGCCTACCTCAGGCAGCTTCGGCCTCATTTTGGAGGTTCCAGCTGAGCTGAGCCAGCAGCTGAACAAGCCCACAGGCCCCGCAGTGTCCTTCCCAGGTGGTTCCGGGGCCTCCACAAGCTGCGTGGTGTGGGGAGCACGCCTTTCCCCGGCAGAGGCCGGGGGCTGGGTGGGGCGGAAGGACAGCCAGGGCCTCTGATGAAGGAGAGAAGACTTTTATTGTCAATGAGAGGAAGACAGAAACAAGGGACAAAAAAGATGTTATTGGTGAAAGCTTGGGGGATTCAGCCAACTACTATTTCTAACACATGAAGGACGAGAAAAGGCTTAATCAGCTAATGGAATACAGGTTGGGCCACTAACGCGGTGTGAGGGGCCAGGGAGACGGCGTCCGTGTTCCAAATATAAATCAGCTGTGAAGGCGCCAGTCCGCCAGGGAGAAACCAAGCCGTGACGCCAGAGTTGCTCACAGCACCAGCCCTGCAGGCAGGGGAATGAGCTGGGCCAGGGTGCCACGTGAGGGGGCAAGGGGGGCCAGGGCGCCACGTGAGGGGGCAAGGGGGGCCAGGGCGCCATGTGAGGGGGCAAGGGGGGCCAGGGCGCCATGTGAGGGGACAAGGGGGGCCAGGGCAGGGAGTTTTGTCCCAGCGTCCTCCTGCATCTGCCACTCACGCAGCTGTAGACAAGGGCAGGATGAGTGGGGGCGCCAGGCGGGGGCCTCCAGGAGGCACTGAGAGAAGGCCCAGGGGGCCAGAGTGGAGCCTGTGAGGTCCTCCTCGGGATGGATGCTCCAAAGGCCAAGGCTGTTGGCGGCAGTTTCACTGACGTCCGCCCAAGGCTGGCACCGTCCAGCTGCGCATTCAAAGCCCTCTCAGCAGCGAGAAGGCCACTATCCCCACGGCGGGAACAGAAACCCACCTGGGCCACTATCCCCACGGCAGGAACAGAAACCCAGCTGCAGGGAGGGAAGCCAAGAATCCCCCAGGCACGCCCAGCAGCGGGTGGGGAGCTGGTGGGAAAGGGGCTTCATGGGGAAACAGCCCGGCCTGCTCTGGGTCTGGGTGGTGGGTCTGAGTGGTGGGTGCACCTGTGCATGAAGTTATCAGAACCCAGAAATAGACACCTGGTTTGTGCATTTTAGTAGAAGCTAATTAACCTCAACTACCCACAGGTACATAAAATTCTCGGAACCAGACTTCCAACCTGTTATCTCTGGAGGCAAATCCAGGAGCCCCCCGGGCACTGCTGACTCACCGCGCCCCACCGGAGGGCACAGGTGAGTTCCTGTGCCCACAGGTAAGTGGATGTGGGATGTACTCGTCCAGCAACGGCGGCGACTGCCCCCTGCAGTGCTGGGGTCGTTACTGTGCATGTCTGCAGGGGGCCAGCCGGGACACAGGGCAGGGCCTCGCCCACCCACCTGGGGGGTGCTGCTTTAGGGAGCAGGTCACACTTTGGGGGCCACCTGGCAAATGCTAGGGTTCTTGGTTCCCTAAGGAGACAGGAGGGGCCCAGTGGTGCATGCTGCACCCTGTTTCGTGGGGCTGGGTCATCCTCAGAAGTGCTTACGGCCACGTAGGTGTTCTCCGCAGAGTCCACCAACCTGTACAAACTCGGAGGGGTTTTAAATTATTCTTTTTCTTTTTTTTTTTTTTGAGACGGAGTCTCACTCTGTTGCCCAGGCTGGAGTGCAGTGGTGCGATCTCGGCTCACTGCAAGCTCCGCCTCCCAGGTTCACGCCATTCTCCTGCCTCAGCCTCCAGAGTAGCTGGGACTACAGGCGCCGCCACCACGCCTGGCTAGTTTTTTGTATTTTTTAGTAGAGACGGGGTTTCACCGTGTTAGCCAGGATGGTCTCGATCTCCTGACCTCGTGATCTGCCCGTCTTGGCCTCCCAAAGTGCTGGGATTACGGGCTTGAGCCGCCACGCCCAGCCTTAAATTATTCTTATAATTTTTAATGAGGTAGGAACTAAAACAAAAACTTGAACCACCAACAACCAGAAAATGCCCATCACTGGAGGCAGGAGCTGGGCTGACTCCTCCTCATCCTGTGGGCATCAAGTGGCGCGGGCCCACTGTCCAGCCAGGCGCTCCAGGGGAGATCAGCAGGGAGACGGCCGCTGCTGTGGGGTGGGGGCTGTGTGGGAGACACACCTGTCATGCCGGGGCAGGGCCTCCACACCCTCCCCACCAGCCCTGTGGCCCTGTGACCCTCCGAACAGTGCCCGCTGCCTCTGCCTGGGGGTGGGGTCTGCGTCGGTGTTCTCTGCCCCTGGATGGGGGGCACTGCCCGATTCTTGGCTGCTCACTGAAGTAGGGGTGGGGCTGGGCGCCTGCGCACTCCCGGGGCGCACAGAGGTCAGGGAGGTCCTCCGCAGACTCCCAGCCCGCACAGCTGCAGCCAGCTGGCCACCCACAGCTCCGGGCCCGAGAACGGTGCCAAGTCCTCCTCAGGCCCTGGTCCCCATAAGAAGCACTGGGCAGTTAGTGGATTTCCCCTACTCTAGGGGAAAAAGGATGGAATCTAAAACGTGGGACTGTTCACCACTCTCTCAGGAGGGCACAGCAGGGAATCAGCAGCTTTCCCCCAAGATCAGTTTAATGTTGTGAAAAAGAAGCACGCGGGTCGCTCCTGCAGCCTTGAAACGTGATGTCCCGCAGGCCCCGGGGCTCGCTGAGGTCAGAACCACCTGACAGAGCCGACCCCTCCCCACACATGGGCAGCCCAGGGGACTTGAGAGCCTGGCTGGGTGTGGGGCAGGCTGCTCAGGGCAAGAAGTGAGGAAGTGAGGCCCAGGGTACAGCCCTGGGACAAAAGAGTGTGGACGGGGAGGAGGTGGCCGAAACGCCCACTGCCTTTTTGGCTTCGCTGTCCTGCCAGGGTGCAGGTGTGGGACGTCTCTCCCAGGTGGTCGGCGTTGCCGCCAGTCTGGCACGTTAGCACAGGCGGCTCTGCAGGGGGAGATGCAGCCAGTGAGGAGAGCCCGGCAGAGCCGGAGAAACTGAAACGAAGGGTGTGCAGCCGCTGCTGGCCTTTACATCTGTGGGAACAAGCAAAACGGAAAAACACTGAGAGGCCGAGAATAAACCACCATGAGGCCATTCGAAGGCCCCTCAGCCCAGCAGGTGGAAGGTGGTCCCACCTAAAACTTCTGGGCTGTGACAAACAGAATGGGCGAGGGCTGGAAGCCTCAGCATCTACTACGATGAGACAAAAAGCCACGAAAAGAGGAGAGTGGGATAAGAAGCAAGGGCTACAGCTGAGTTCCAGAGAAACGCGGGTTACAAGGCCAGGAGGCCCTTCCTGGGAGCCCGTCACAGACCAGACACGGCTGCAAAGCGGACCTGACCCGGAGGCCGCGGCAGAGACGTCGTGCTGCACGAAGGGAGAGTGAAAGCAGCCAACATCCTCGGAGGAGACAGAGTCCCACTCAAGTAAGGGCTCTCGACATTTTTGAGGAATAAACAAAAACATTTGAATGGAAAGAAAAATAACTGAAAACATAAGTGGAAATGTTTTCCTCGGGCCTCAGAAGGATCTGTTGACGCAGATGGGGACGTGCACTGTGTTGCTTTAAGGAGTCAAAGCAAAGAAACACAGACACATGCTGAGAATGAATCTGAATCACACGAATTTTGGAAACATCCTACGTGTGTCTAATGAAGAAAAAAAACCACAGGGAAAAAGATAACCAAAAGAAACCAAAGCTGGCCTGTCCTCAATCCCCCACCCGCTACCCCACCCCAGGGTGTCTCTGTGTGGGAGAAAGAAGAACAGGACCCAGGGAGGCGGGTGAAGCTTCTGCCTCTGTCAGCCTGTTTCCTCCTCTGCAAGATGGAGCTAATTACAGCTCCCGCCCACAATGCTGTTGGGAAGACGAAGCAAGTTGCTGCCTGTGGAGACCTTGGCACTGCCCCAGGTAGGGTCAGGCACTGTATTATTATATCGTTATCATTGGCATGTATGAGCCCACAGAAAGACAACTCGAGCAACCTGAGAGCTTGATGTCCTCTCTGGTACTAAGAATGTGCCATTTAGTGCTGGCATCAGATGGGGACTTTTATGTTTCAAGAATGCCCAACTCAAACCACCTTAAACACGCATTTGTTGATGAATATTGACTCTTATAACTAGAAAGTCCAGAGAAGAGCAGGCTTCGGGTACAATGTGATCAGGGTTCCAGTAACATTTATCTGCAAATCTCTGCTATGCTGTGCTCCAGCCATCTGTCTCTGTCTTACCCTCAGGGATGCTTCCCTCCTGGTATCAAAGTAACCGTAGTAGCCGGGCACAGTGGCTCATGCCTGTAATCCCAGCACTTTGGGAGGCTGAGGCAAGCAGATCACTTGAGGTCAGCTGGCCAACATGGTACAACCCTGTCTCTACTAAAAATGCGAAGTTTAGCTGGGTGTGGTGGTGTGTGCCTTTAATCCCAGCTACTGGGGAGGCTGAGACAGGAGAATCGCTTGAATCTGGGAGGTAGAGGTTGCAGTGAGCCAAGATCGTGCCACGGCACTCCAGCCTGGGCAAAAGGGTGAGACTCTGTATAAAAACAAAAACACACAAAAAAGCAGCACACACCCAAAAAAAACTGCAGTAGTTCCAGTCTTCACACCCACACCCCACACCCCACACCCCACACCAGGGACAGCACGAGCTTCTGTCCTATACTTCCAAATAAAGATCAGGAACTGCCCTGATGGTTGAAGGGCCATCCGCCGGAAGCTGGGATCAGTGCGGAGGCTGTGCTGACTGGCTCAGAGCATCAGGGCACCCCTCCAGCAGGGCAGTGTGCGCGACCAGCACTAATGGGGAAGTCGCTGAACCCTGAGGATAGGCAGTTGGCCTGCAAACCCAGACTCCATGCAGCCCCTTCCCCCTGGTAAGAACCAGGCATCGGGCTGGCCACAGCCGTGGCGACTTCCAGAGCTGGGCCAGGGCCTTGTCTCCTCCAGCACCCCATGCCAGTTTCTGTCCTTTCCAGGGTGTTGAGTCATCCTCCAACGCATCTCTCCCCTCAGGGTTCAAGTCTCCTCACTCCTCTTACAGCAGCCCCTGGGGCTGCTCTGTCTGCATGTACCTAATAGCTGGCCTTTGACTTGCACAGCTGGACAGTTCATGCTAGAAGAAACTTTTACCTGTTCTCCCTGGAAGGAAAGCTGCAGGGACCCACACGAGACCTGCAGCCTTGCTGGTGTCCTCTGCAGGTGCTTCTTTCTTTCACACGATAGAAAATAGTCTCTTTTTCGTGAACTTTGTAGAAACATTGAATCAGAATCCGAAGAGCCCCAGGATGGTAGATGGGAAGGAGACACTTCGACCGCAGGGTGCAGGAGGCTGGGGCCCAGAGAGAGTAAATCACGCTCTCAGGGTCACAGGTAGCGGTTCATAGAACCGGATCTCATCCAAAACAATAGCCCATTAACAGACCTTTGAGTAAAGAACGATTTCATGAATCACGATGCGCCTGCACACTCTGTCTTTTCTAATTGGAGTGAGGAGGGAAGCGTGTGCTGTTAAAGACGCATCCGTCTGGAAACGCCGCACGTTCGTTTTGACAGGAACAGGGCAGGCAAAACAATCTGATTAGTGACCCTCCGGGAGCTGCGATCCGATTAGGCCTCCCAGGCGCCTGTGCTGGCTGCCCCTGGGCGGAGGTGGCTGGAGACAGCAGAGTGGGCGGAATCGGGTCTGGTTTATGTTGAAGACTAAGATGCATCTCTGGGGACGCTTGCCAGTTTCTTCTTGGTCTTGGCAGCTTTGTTAACCTGGCAACCGGAGCAATGAGAGATGCCCATTTGAAAAATTAAAGATGTGACAAAGGAAAAAAAAAGGTCTCTGGAAATTTCCATCTGAGTTCTGGAGACCGAATCTGTTTCCCCCCATCAGGACAGCAACTGGGGCTGCTATCTTCCTGCCAAGAAGCTCAGCGGGGCACGCTTCCACTCAGCCTGCTGAGGAGAAGTCAGCTATTAGCAGTGTTATTTTTTAAACATGAGACGCGTTCTAAGAGAATTCGGAAGACATATTTGTCTTAAAAATTATGACTCATTCAATGCAAGCTGTTTGTTTAACAAGATTGGGTGAAATGAAATCCGCTCCGATGACAGGGCTTCTGTTGGAGTGTGCCACTAGACGGTCTGTGTTTACAGACTTGAGAGTTAATCATTTTAATCTCAGAAAGAACCCACAGACTTCCAGGGTGAATGCTAAAGGCAGTGCTGTGGTCCCCCTGTAACACCAACAATCCTCAGGCTTTACTCCAAAACCCACATTTCCAACTCTGGGGTTCCTATGTGCTTCCCCCACCCTGGCTTTGCTTTATTGGGAACACAAATTAATTGCACACGTTTAAAGTGTACAATATGATATGTAGGCACTTGTGAAACTCTCACAAATCTAGATCATGAACATATTCACCCCAAAATATCTTCCTCCCCCTTGGTTTCTCTTATACTGCTCCCTTGTCCCCAGGCAGCTGTCGGTCTGTTTCCAGAGCTACCAACAGATCCCCACCTTCTAGAGCTGTATAGAAATGGACTCAGGGGGCCGGGCATGGTGGCTTATGCCTGTCATCCCAGCACTTTGGGAGGCTGAGGCTGGCGGATCACCTGACGTAGGGAGTTCGAGACCAGCCTGGCCAACATGGTGAAACCGTGTCTCTACTAAAAATACAAAAATTACCCGAGTGTGGTGGTACACATCTGTAGCCCCAGCTAGTGGGGAGACTGACGCAGGAGAATTGCTTGAACCAGGGAGGTGGAGGTTGCAGTGAGCCAAGATCATGCCATCACACTCCAGACTGGGCAACACAGCAAGACTCCATCTCAAAAAAAAAAAAAAGGACTCAGGCAGCACACACTGTTGTTAGACTGGCCTTAGTCACGAGTACAATCGCTTTGACATTCATTCACGGCATTGTGTGGGCCGGTCACTCCTTCACCGAGTCATGTGGATTGGTCATTTACTTTTTTTTTTTTTTTTTGGAGATAGAGTCTCACTCTGTTGTCCAGGCTGGAGTGCAGTGGATGCTATCTTGGCTCACTGCAAACTCCACCTTCCAGGTTCAGGTTCAAGCAATTCTCCCATCTCAGCCACCTGAGTAGCTGGGATTACAGGCATGCGCCACCACGCCCAACTAATTTTGTATTTTTAGTAGAGACGGGGTCTCTCCATGTTGGTCAGGCTGGTCTTGAACTCCTGACTTCAGGTGATCTGCCCACCTCAGCCTCCCAAAGTGCTGGGATTACAGGCGTGAGTCACCGAGCCTGGCTGGCAGTGTATCTCTTGAGGAGCGTCCGCACCGCTTTCTAAAGCAGTTGTGCTCTCACATTCCCGCCACAGTGCACGGGTGTTCCAGCTGCTTCCCCTCCTCCATAGCACCTGGTATATGCAATCGTATGCATTTCAGCCCTTCTAGCCATGGGTGGTGCTGTCTTACCGGGTTTTAATTTCCGCTTCCCTCATGAATAATGACACTCTTTCATGTGCTTATTTGCCACAACTAAACTGTTTATCATTTTTTCTAGTGTAGTTTTTTTCTTTTATTTATTTTTAAATCCTTTTGTTTGTTTGTTTGTTTGAGATGGAGTCTCTGTCATCCAGGCTGGAGTGGCACAATCCCAGCTCACGGCAACCTCCACCTCCCTGGTTCAAGTGATTCTCCTGCCTCAGCCTCTCAAGTAGCTGGGACTACAAGTACCCGTCACCATGCCTGGCTAAGTTTTGTATTTTTAGTAGAGATGGGGCTTCTCCATGTTGGCCAGGCTGGTCTTGAACTCCCAACCTCAGGTGATCCACCCACCTCAGCCTCCCAAAGCACTAGGATTACAGGCATGAGCCACCTTAAAGTACTTTTTGTAACAGATTCAGATTCACAGAAAAATTGTGAAGATGGTACAGAGAGTTCCCACGTACCTGGTACCCCCACAGCTTCCCTCATTATAAACATCTATTACTAGGATACATTTGTTACAATTCATGAACCAATATTGATACATTGTCACTCTCCAAGGTCCCCACCTTATTCAGATTTTATGTTTTTCTCTAAGGCACCTTTTCTGTCCCAGGATCCTGTTCGGAATCCCATACTACATTTAGTCATCTCGTCCCCATAGACTTCTCTTGACTGTGACAGCTTCTCGAACTTTTCTTACTTTCGATGGTCTTGTCAGTTTTGAGGAGGACCGGGCAGATATTCTGCGTGTCTCTCAGTTGGGATCTGCTGGAGGCTGAGGTTTTCTCATGATTAATCTGGGATTATGGGGTTTTGGAAGAAGACCATTGAGGTAACCTGCCATTTTCAGCCAATCATGTCAAGGATCCATATGGCCAACATGATTGTCACCATTTATGAGGACTTTCATCACCTGGCTGAGACAGTTCATCCGTGTCCTTGCTGACCGTGTCCTTCCCCTTCCACAACAATCCTCTTGGAGGGAAGTGGCTGTGCCCAGCCTGCACACAAGGACTGGGGAGTTACCCCCTTTTGAGGCAGAGTGTCTACGTAAATTATTTGTAATTCCTCCACACAGATTAGTCTCTTCTCCTTCATTTCTTTGTGGTATATTATGGCATCCTTTGTTTAGATTGGCATGGATTTGTGGGTATTTACACTTGGGTCATGTTGCAATAACATTTCTTGATTTTGTTGCTCACACTGTTCCAGCATTGCCCGTTAGGAGCTGTTCCAGTCAACTCCTGTAGCCCTTTGACACAGCCCATCAGTGTGAGGTTTGTTTTGGCATCTTACTACTACCTTTTACTAGAAGATGCTAGAGGTCTTACTAGAAGTCTCATCTTGTATATTACTGGCCCCAGCTCTGGAATCCAACAGTTCTCCAAGGAACCCTGGTTCCTTTCACTGAGGAAGAGTATTGAAAACCAAGATCTGAGCATGAGATGTGCTTATAGCCAGTGGGGTGTTGTTGCTGCTAAACCCTCTCAGCTCACAGAGAAGAAAATATATGTGCAGGTGTTAACCCATGTGTATATGCATATCTAAAACACTTCTCCGGGTAACCATTGAAATCTATACTGGGCTAAACATCAGTTCATACCAATGTCTCCAACTCAAATCTAGCACCATGTGGATCATCCCAGCTGCCTCTTGCTTCTGTAACCTCCTAATAGTGAGAAACCTGTCTCCTACCATCTGCTATCCGTGTATTTAATTGTTCAATTTCAGTATACATGTGCTGTGGTGTGAATGTGTTCCCCAAAAGTTCCTGTGTTGAAACTTGACCCCCAGTGAAGCAGTGTTGAGAGGCAGGACCTTTGAGAGTTGATTGGATTAATCAATTCATGGATGAATGGGTTATGCAGGGAGTGGGTTAGTTCTCACGAGAATGGGTCTGTTGGAGAAGCGAGTCTGGCCATCTCTTGTAAGCACCCTCACCATCTGATGCCCTGTGCCACCTGGGACTCTCCAGAGAGTCTCCACTAGCAAGAAGGCCCTGACCAGACGCAGCTCTCTGACGTTGGAACTCCCAACTTCCAGAATGGTAAGAAATAGATTTCTTTGAAAAGTACCTAGTCTTGGGCATTCAGTTATAGCAACAGAAAACGGACTAGGACAATATTATGGTGGTGTCGGAACTGTTAACTCACACCTCACTGGGAGACAGTTTGTCAGCTCGAGTCCAGTGCTTATGTACTGTTCCTTTGCCTGTAGTCTCACAGACTCCACTCATCCTGAATTAGGTCACTGCTTTCCCCCGACTCCCTTCAGCGAGGACGTTTCATGCATTTGTAATACAGTTAGATGGTTTTGTCACATTCTGGATTCCATCCTGAGGTCCCTGAGCTTCCTAAATGATTTTCAAATTTGCATACAATGAGGTGTATTCTTTGTACTATAAAGTTTCACAGGTTTTTGATAAGTTTGGAATATCACATATCCACCAATACACTATCAAACAGAATACTTTAACTGCCCTAAATAATCTCCTGTGCTTTAGCTATTCAGTCCTCCAGCCCTTCCCACAAACTCTTCACCACTGATCGTTTTGCCAGCACAATGACTGCCTTCTCCAGAATGTCATGTCATTGGGGTTATCTAGTGTGTAGTGTTTTCTGCCTGACTTCTTTCACTGTCTTATGCTTTTAAGATTTATCAGGGGCCAGGCGCGGTGGCTCAAGCCTGTAATCCCAGCACTTTGGGAGGCCGAGACGGGCGGATCACGAGGTCAGGAGATCGAGACCATCCTGGCTAACACGGTGAAACCCCGTCTCTACTAAAAACTACAAAAAACTAGCCGGGCGCGGTGGCAGGCGCCTGTAGTCCCAGCTACTTAGGAGGCTGAGGCAGGAGAATGGCGTGAACCCAGGAGGTGGAGCTTGCGGTGAGCTGAGATCCGGCCACTGCACTCCAGCCTGGGTGACAGAGCGAGACTTTGTCTCAAATAAAAAAAAAAAAAAAAAAAAAAAATCAGGAATGTGTTTCTGTATCTATTGAACATATGGTTTTTCTTTATGTTTATTGTGGTGAATTCCATTGATTAATTTTCCATTGCTAAACCAACCTTACATGCTTGGCATAAACACCAATAGGTCACAATGGGGTTTCTTTTTTATATGTTTTTGGGCATAATTTGCTAACATTTTAGTTGAGAATTTTTGTATCTACATTTAACCAAGGACAGAGCAGGGTGAAATATTTAAAGTGTTGAAAAGGCCGGGCGTGGTGGCTCACACCCATAATCCCAGCACTTTGGGAGGCTGAGGAGGGCGGATCACGAGGTCAAGAGATTGAGACCATCCTGGCTAACATGGTGAAACCCCGTCTCTACTAAAAATACAAAAAAATTGGCTGGGTGTGGTGGAGGGCGCCTGTAATCCTAGCTACTCAGGAGGCTGAGGCAGGAGAATGGTGTGAACCCGGGAGGCGGAGCTTGCAGTGAGCCGAGATGGTGCCACTGCACTCCAGCCTGGGTGACAGAGCGAGACTCCGTCTCAAAAAAAAAAAAAAGTGTTGAGAATCCCACCAACTTCGAGTTCTATATCCAGTAAAATTATTCTTCAGTGTAAGGGAAAAATAAACATGTTCTCAGACAAATGAAAATGGAGAGAATCACCAGCAGACGTGCTCTGCCAGAAATAGTAGAAGTTCCTTAGGAAGAAGGAAATTATATAGCTCAGAAACTTGAATCTACATAAAGAAACTAAGTGTTTGAGAATGAATAAATATAACATCCTCCCCCCCCTTATTCTTAGTTTATCTAAAATACAGCTATTTATTAAAAGTAATAATAATGATATTGGGTGATTATAGCATATAGGAGATAAGTAAAACCAATGACAGCAATGTGGTAAGGGATGGGAGAGGACTGGGAATATTCTGTTACAGGATACTTGTACCTGGAGCAACATAGCGTTATTTGACAGTGGATTTAGATGAGTTATAAGTGTATATTGCAAACTCTAGGAAAACAACTTAAAAGTTTTAATAAAAATTGATATGCAAAGAAAAGAAACATGTAAGATGGAATGTATATGGAACCATGTAAGATGCTCAGTTAAAACCAGAGAAAGCAGAAAAAGAATCTCAAATTGTGTTTTCATCTTCAACCAGTTTTTTTTTTTTTTTTTTTTTTTTTGAGACGGAGTCTCGCGCTGTGTCACCCAGGCTGGAGTGCAGTGGCGCGATCTCGGCTCACTGCAAGCTCCGCCTCCCAGGTTCAGGCCATTCTCCTGCCTCAGCCTCCGAGTAGCTGGGACTACAGGCGCCCGCCACCACGCCCGGCTAGTTTTTTGTATTTTTAGTAGAGACGGGGTTTCACCATGTTAGCCAGGATGGTCTCGATCTCCTGACCTCGTGATCCGCCCGCCTCGGCCTCCCAAAGTGCTGGGATTACAGGCTTGAGCCACCGCGCCCGGCCCAACCAGTTTAAAATACTTTCTAATTTCCTTGTTCTTCATTTCTTTGACTGGTGGGTTATTCAGATACCTGTTTTCAATTTCTAAATATTTGGAGATTATTGAGAAATCTTTGTATTATTAATACCTGATATATTTCCGATGGGCCAAAGAACATACCCTGGTGCAGTGAATCCTTCAAATTTATTGGAAATTTTTTTTTTTTTTTGAGATGGAGTCTTGCTCTGTGGCCCAGGCTGGAGGGCAGTGGTACGATATTGGTTCACTGCAAGCTCCGCCTCCTGAGTTCATGCCATTCTCCTGCCTCAGCCTCCTGAGTAGCTAGGACTACAGGCACCTGCCACCATGCCCCGGCTAAATTTTTTTTGCGCTTTTTTTTTTTTTTTTTTTAAGGAGAGATGGGGTTTCACCATGTTAGCCAGGATGGTCTCCATCTCCTGACCTTGTGATCCACCTGCCTTGGCCTCCCAAAGTTCTGGGACTACAGGTGTGAGCCACCGCGCCCAGCTGGGAATTGTTTTGTGACCCAGAATACGGCCTATTTTGGTAAATTGTTTGTTACAGATGAGAAGAATGTGTATTCTCCTGTTGTTGGGTGACATGTTCGATAAATATTAATTTGGCTGATTGTATCCTTCCAGTCTTGTCTGCCTTTACTAAGTTGTCTGTCAATTTGTTCTATCAGTTACTGAAATGGGGTTTTGAAATCTCTGACTGTAATTGCTGGTTTGTCTGCTTCTCCTTATGTCCTAGCTGTTTCTCCTTCATGTATTTCGAAGCTTTATTATTAGGTGCGTACATGGTTAGGGTTGTTAAGATCTCTTGATGAATTGATCCCTTTATTATTATAAAATAATCCTCTTTATTTCTTACAATGTTCCTTATCTGATATCTACTTGGATATTGTAATAGCCACTCTGGCGATCTTTTTTTTTTTTTGAGACGGAGTCTTGCTCTGTGCCCCAGGCTGGAGTGCAGTGGCGCGATCTCGGCTCACTGCAAGCTCCGCCGCCCCGGGTTCACGCCATTCTCCTGTCTGGCGATCTTTTGAATAGTGTAATGCTATATATTTTTCCGTCTTTTGATTTTAAACCAATTTGTATATTTACATTTAAAGTGTTTTTCCCTGTCAGCAACATAAAGTTGAGTCTGGCTTTATCTAATCATATAATTTCTGCCCCATTTGAAATGTTCAGGCCATTAGAACATAATTGTGATTACGAATATGATTGGGTTTAAATCTATTATCTTACTATTCTTATATTTGTTCCATCTGTTATTTTTTCTTTTTTCTGCCTTCTTTTGCATTGCGTTTTTAGTTCCATTTATCTTCTTTATTGGCTTATTAGCGACATCAAATATACATCTTTAACTTACACAGTAATGTGACATTAAAATAGCACATTTCCATTCCCTCTCATAGCTTTTGTGCTGTTGTCAAACATTTTTAAACCTCACTTTTTTTTTTTTTTTTTTTTCTGAGACAGGGTCTTTCTTACTCTGTCATCCAGGCTGGAGCGTGGAGTGCAATGGCATGATCATGCCTCATTGCCACCCTGACCTCTTGGGCACAGAAGATCCTCCCACCTCAACCTCCCGAGTAGTGGGAACTATGGCACGTGCCACCATGCCCAGCTAATTGTTTGTATTTTTTGTAGAGATGGGGTTTCACTATGTTTCTCAGGCTGGTCTTAAACTCCTGAGCTCAAGCAATCCGCCCATCTCATCCCAAAGTGCTGGGATTACAGGCGTGAGACACCGTACCTGGCCAAAGTCACGCATTTTTAAACCTCACAATACATCATTAGGTTTTTCCTTTTCATTTTAAGCAGTTGGTTATCTTTTAATGAGATTTTTAAAGTAAGTTTTTAATATTTGTCCACATGTTTTCCATTTCCAATACTTTTTATTCCTTTTTCCAGATTCAGATTGTCCTTCTGTCTGAGGACTGCCTTTAACATGTTATATGACATTTGTCTACTGTTGATGAAATCTTTCAGTCTTTGGATGCCGAAAAAAGTCTATTTCACCTCCATTTTTAAAAGATGTTTTTCTCAGGTAATAAAATTCGAACACTTTTTAAAAATCTTGGTATTTTCGGGCAGGCATGGTGGCTCACGCCTGTAATCCCAGCACATTGGGAGGCTGAGGTGAGTGGATCACAAAGTCACATATATCGGCATCTCATCTTGGCTAACACGCAGGAAACCCCCACTTACTAAAACACGGGCCGGGCGTAGGAAAGATGCCTGTAGTCCCAGCTACTTTTGGGAGGCTGAGGCAGGAGAACAGGGTGTTTGAACCTTGGGAGGGGTAGCTGCAGTGAGCCGCAGATCGCTGGCCACTGCACCTGTGCCTGACAGAGTGAGACTCCTCAAAAAAAAGAGAGAGAGGAAAATATATATATATATATATATCTGTTGGCTGTTGGTACTTTTATTTTGGTTTTATTTATTTATTTTTGAGATGAGTCTTTTTCCTGCCGCCTGGGCTGGAGTGCAGTGGCGATCTGGCTCACTGCAAGCCTGCTCCCAGCCCCCGCCATTCTGCCTCAGCCTCCCAGTGGGACTACAGGCTCGGCCACCTCGCCCGGCTAGTTTTTTGTATTTTTTAGTAGAGACGGGGTTTCACCGTGTTCGCCAGGATGGTCTCGATCTCCTGACCTGGTGATCCGCCCGTCTCGGCCTCCCAAAGTGCTGGGATTACAGGCTTGAGCCACTGCGCCGGCCGGTTGTTAGTACTTTAAAGAGGTTGCTCCATGGTCTTCTCACTCGCATTGTTTCCAATCAGAAATCCATCCTTATCCTTATCTTCATTCCTTTGTATGCGAAGTTTTCTCTCCCTCTGGCTGGTTTTAAGAAATTTTTCTGGCCGGGCGCGGTGGCTCAAGCCTGTAATCCCAGCACTTGGGGAGGCCGAGACGGGAGGATCATGAGGTCAGAAGATCGAGACCATCCTGGCTAACACAGTGAAACCCCGTCTCTACTAAAAAATACAAAAAACTAGCCGGGCGTGGTGGCGGGCGCCTGTAGTCCCAGCTACTCAGGAGGCTGAGGCAGGAGAATGGCGGGAACCCGGGAGGCGGAGCTTGCAGTGAGCTGAGATCCGGCCACTGCACTCCAGCCTGGGCGGCAGAGCGAGACTGTCTCAAAAAAAAAAAAGAAATTTTTCTTTAACACCAGTTTTGAGCAGGGTGATTATAATGTGACTTGGTGTTGTTTTCTTAATATGTATTGTGCTTGGGGTTTATTGAGATTCTTGGATTTGTGGTTTTCCCTTGTTCAAATCCTTGTTTTACAACTTGATGTGTCCTAACATTACACACATATGAGGACACTTTAAGTTGTCCTGTAGCTCACTGACGCTCTGCTCACTTTTTTAAGTCTTTTTTTTTTCCTGTGTGTTTTATTTTGTACAGTCTCTCTTGCTGTTGCTGTGTCTTCAAGTTCACACATCTTTTCTTCTTCAATGTCTAATCTGCGGGGATCCCATCCAGTGTATTTTTCACCTCAGACATTGTAGTTTTCATCTCTAGAAGTTTAACTTGTGTTCTTTTTGAATCTTCAACGTGTCTCCTCCTAATACTCTTTTCTTTGCCATTTTGAACATAAAAATGTAGTTATAATAATTGTTTTAATGTCCTTTTCTACTAAATCTACCTTCTTTGTCATTTCTAGATCTGTTTCCATGGATTAATTTATATCCTCATTTTGGGTTACATTTTCTTTATTTTTATCATTTTTTTGCATGCCCACTAATTTTTGATTGCATGCCAGACATTATGAGTTTACTTTGTTAAATAATTGACATTTTTGTCTTCCTACAAATATTCTTGAGCTTTGTTCTGGAATGCAATTAAGTTACATGGAAACAGTCTGTTTCTTCCAAGACTTGCTTTGAACTTTTCATGCAAGGTCAGAACAGTTTTTAGCCTAGAACAAGTTCATGTCCCCTACTGTGGCAAAGTCTTGTGAGTGCTCCACTCCACGTCCCATGGGCCATGAGATCTCCTCTCTGACTGGCGGGAACAGGCAGCATTCCTGGCCGTGCATGAGCTCCAAGGGTCACTCCTGCTTCTTTCTGATGGTCCTTCTCTGGCCTTGAGTATTTGCCTCTCACACCTGCACTGATCCGTACCCACCTAGATTACCAGAGGAGGATCTTCCACGATTGTTGGAATCTACCGTAAGTTCAGCTCCTTCCTCTCTGATCCATTCACAACTAGATACCGGAGGAGGATCTTCCACAGACTGTTGGAATCGACCGTAAGTACAGCTCCTTTCCGTCTGGGACTCCGTCCCGTGATTTCTGGCCATCTTTGCCTCTCAGGCTCCCAGCTTTGTTTCCTCAGCTGTAGGAAACTGCAGTTCTGCCTGGATTCCTTTTCCCTGTGCTGCGTCCTGGAAACTTTCTCCCCGTCATGAGCTCTGGCAGCTCTAGGTCTCAACCTGTTTGTTTCGTGTCTCTCAGGGAGCACTGCACCACAGTGCCGGGAGACCGGGGTCTGAAAACGTTTTGCTTCACATATTTGCCTGTTTTTTCAGTTGTTTCATGGGGGAGAAAGAGTCTAGGTTCTGCTCCTCCACGCGCTGTAAGTGGATGTTTTCAGAACTTGGCCTTTTGAAAAACCTCCCGGAGACCGTCATAAATGTTCAGTAGTCATGAGGGTTTCCCTTTACGATGCCGATATGGCGAATGTGTGTGGTGTTGTGTCAGTGTGATGTGCATGCATTTCTGGAAGTCGTTTTTTTTTGAGACGGAGTCTTGATCTGTTGCCAGACTGGAGTGCAGTAGTGTGATCTTGGCTTACTGCAACCTCCACCTCCTGGGTTCAAGTGATTCTCCTGCTTCAGCCTCCTGAATAGCTGGGATTACAGGCATCCGCCACCACGCCCAGCTAATTTTTGTATTTTTAGTAGAGACGGAGTTTCACCATGTTGAACAGGATGGTCTCAATCTCCTGACCTTGTGGTCTGCCCACCTTGGCCTCTCAAAGTGCTGCGATTACAGGCGTGAGCCACTGCACCCAGCCTGGAAGTCATCTTTCTTTGCTGTGCAGGTTCCCACCTTCACTTTTTATTTTTACTATTTTTATTTATTTATTTATTTATTTTTGAGATGGAGTCTCGCTGTGTCCCCCAGGCTGGAGTGCAGTGGCACAATCTTGGTTCACTACAATCTCCGCCTCCCAGGTTCAAGCAATTATCTTGTCTCAGCCTCCCAAATAGCTGAGATTACAGGTGCACGCCACCACACCTGGCTAATTTTTGTATATTTAGTAGAGACGGGGTTTCACCATGTTGACCAGGCTGGTCTCGAACTCCTGACCTCAGGTGATCTGCCCGCCTCAGCCTCCCAACGTGCTGGGATTATAGGCGTGAGCCACTGCGCCCGGCCTCACCCTCACTTCCAATGCAGAGTCCAGCACTTGTAGCTGGAACCCACTAGGCCAGGAGTGGGAACACTGGGAGGCGCTCTGGGCCCCAGACCTGCTATCTGTAATCCTGGTTCAAAAGAAGGACAAAGGCCGGGCGCGGTGGCTCAAGCCTGTAATCCCAGCACTTTGGGAGGCCGAGACGGGCGGATCACGAGGTCAGGAGATCGAGACCATCCTGGCTAATACGGTGAAACCCCGTCTCTATTAAGAAATACAAAAAACTAGCCGGGCGAGGTGGCGGGCGCCTGTAGTCCCAGCTACTCGGGAGGCTGAGGCCGGAGAATGGCGTGAACCCGGGAGGCGGAGCTTGCAGTGAGCTGAGATCCGGCCACTGCACTCCAGCCTGGGCGACAGAGCGAGACTCCGTCTCAAAAAAAAAAAAAAAAAAAAAAAAAAAAAGAAGGACAAAGGCAACACTGTTCTAACTCGACAGAGATTGATTTATTGCAAGTGAATGGCATGGCAAATTATTGCAATAGAATACTCAAATATTTATTTTATATTTTGTTAATTATTTTTAGCGCATCTTTTAGGGTCATTACTCATTCCTGTTTTACTTTGGTCGTGCTTGTCTGAAGGCATTCGCCCCGAGCTGGGTGTTGTTCAGACCTCTTGCCTCTCTCGTCTTCTCAACAAGACTCGGTGACATTTGCTCTCTCCAAGTGCACGGTAGTGGAAAATACTGTGGTTCACATGGCAGGGAAAGTGGATTAGGCTCTGTCGTTTGTTCCCGTTCTTTCCTTCTTCCTTTGCACATGGGTGGCTGGCAAGCAGCTTTGTTTCGAAGGGCAGGGAATGACCACAGCAGTGGTAAGAGCAGCAGCTGAGGCTGAGCCAGGCCACCAGCATCCCCTCTGCCAGCCACGAGAGCGCCTCTTTATCAGGGAGAAAGCAGAATCAGAGAGGCCAGCACAGAGGACAGCACCGATTCTCCGGGGCTCGGGCATCTCTCAGCTCCAAGCCTGGGTGCTGCTCTTCTTGTTTCTCCGTTTGGCCTCAGCCTAGCATTGGGTTCGTCCTCCTCGTTGGCACTTGGCCACTGCTGTCAGCACTCCGCAAGGCCCCTCACCTTTGTCATTCCTCCTCTTGGTCCCTCAGATCCTCATTCCCAACCCTGACCCCGCCCCCTCCCCCGCGTGGGCGGCTGTCCTTGCTGGTGTTGTCTCTTCCCTCCTGTTCGGGAGAAGTGTGTCTCTTTGTTTGGACTCTGACTTCGCTTCCTACCAGGGTGCCAGTGCCACGTCCCATTCCCACATGGTGTCTCCAAGTCCCCTCCCTGCTGCGTGGCGGACTAGCTCCTGTGGGGGCGATGGTGGGCACCCTAGTGGGGGTGCCAGTGCCACGTCCCATTCCCACATGGCATCTCCAAGGCCCCACTTGCCGCGTGGTGGATTAGCTCCTGTGGGGGCCATGGTGGGCACCCAGTGCGCTTTGCCTGACCCTCCCCAGGTGCTGGACATGGAGTGTCCTGCTCCTGCCGGCCTCACCGAGCTGTGGGCACGTACCAGTGTGGGCCCTGTGTGGCTGTGGGAGGAGTCCTTGGGGGATGGGTCCTGGAGAGGACTTGCCGGGCCCTGGCGTCCCCACCTCTCAGGGCCAGGCTGCTCCCCAGGAAGGCTGCACGGTTTATGCTCCACGGGTGACCCCAGGGCTCCCCTATGCCCATGTTCCGGCCACACCTGGCACGAGCCAGTTTCCTACATTTTGGGAGCGGGGGGTATGACATGCTGCCTCTGGCAGAGTAAGCTGCATTTCCGACGTTTGGGCCCCTGTGGATGGTCTGTTCACATGCGGATCCTGTCTCTGGGGCTGTGGCTGATTGCCTGAGGTTTACCTGGGCCCACTGCCCATGTGGAGGGCTGTCTGCCCCCGTCATCACCAGAACTGGACGTTACAGTTCTGCTTGTCACACCAGGGGCCATTTCGACAGCAAACTCCATGTCTAGCAATTTCTGTTAAAAATACCCTGTGTGAGGGAATGATGGGCATTTGAGTGACTGGTTCTTCACTGCTGTTAATGAGGAACACAGAAGCTCTGTGTGTGCTGATGTGGAACCACCTCCGAGAGAGTCAGTGAGAAAACTGGGTGTGCAGGTGTGGCCCCACGTCCGGAGGTCCATCTGCACACCCCGGGCTCCACGTTTGGCCGGACGCTCCCTGGACAGAGCTGCAAATCAGAATCCACAAGTACCTTCAGGGGCCTCCATAAAATAAAGACTGAAAAACAACTGGAAAAAAAAATACAAATCTTAGCAAATCTTTGCAAGTTGGAGCTGGAGGACATGGCATTCCCGTGGTCTCCGGCGGACCCTGCCTACCGCTGGTCCCCATGGGAGGACTTGCCCACACCCCTGGTCGTTTTCAGTGTGTGTGTTTGTCTCCTTGTTGGTACATGGTGACACCTCACCGACCTAAATACACAGACGGGGGCAATTGCCTGATGGACCCAGGACACTGACGCTCACCCAACCTCAATGTTGTGACGTTTCCACACAGCTGAGGGGCTGGCAGTTCTTCACGGTGCCTTTTGACTTAAAGATGTTTTTAGATTGGATGCAAGTACGTCTGTCTTTTCCTTTGTGATTTCTGCTACTGGCATCCCCAAATGTATGTAGTTATTGACTTCCACATGAAAATTCAACTTAGGTCAGGCACGGTGGCTCACGCCTGGAATCCCACCACTTTGGATGGCCAAGATGGATGGAACACAAGGTCAAGAGATCGAGACCATCCTGGCCAACATAGTGAAACTCCATCTCTACTAAAAATACAAAAATTAGCCAGGCGTGGCGGCAGGTGCCTGTAATCCCAGCTACTTGGGATGCTGAGGTAGGAGAATCGCTTGAACCTTGGAGGCAGAGGTTGCAGTGAACTGAGATCGCGCCATTGCACTCCAGCCTGGAGACCTAGCCAGACTCCATCTAAAAAAAAAAAAAAGAAAAAGAAAATTCAATTTAACTGAAATGTGTTTTCTTGTGTGCTGAGAAATTGGAACACAGCTCTCCATCTTATTCCAAGCAACCAGGTGGCTGTGCTCTGTCCTGCCCTGGGAACAAGCCTGCCCTGACTCCCTCAGATTCCCGGCCTCAGGGCTTCCTGTAGCAGCTCCGCTCCCTACCTGTGCCTGCCCTGGCTCAAACCAAATGCAGTCCTCTCATACATGTATTTCTGGAGCTGAACTTGAGTCACGCTGGCCACATGCAAAGAAGAAACACCCTCTGCAGCCTGGTAACAGCCCCACCATCTGCATCCCTGGGAGGATCCCCAGGACTCGCCGGCCAGCACCACTTCTGTGGCACCACTGCCTTCCTGGGTTCTCAGGGGATCTCACTGCAGTGACAATGGGGCAAATCCTTCCCCCTTCAAAGGCTGAAGTGCTCACTCAGGATTTCTCAGCAGCCAGAGCTGCAGGCCCACACCCTGGGGCCAGGCTGCAGAGCAAGCACGTCCGAGTCCCAGCTGAGGTCCAGCCAGCCGTGGCCCACCTGGGCTTGGGGGTCTCAGTCCGTCGTCTTGGATGCTGAGTGTCATGCACTTGTCTGGCCTGATCTGTCACCAGCCGTGTGGAGCCCGACTAGACAGCCTTAGCCCTAAAGGGTTTTCAGAAGCCGCTTCCAGTCTCTCACCAGCATGGGACGTGCTAACCACTGAGATCAGGCTTGGAGATGATACCGCCGCTGTCTGAATATGGAGCCACTCGGCACAGACTGCCTTGGATGGCACGACCCTAAAAATAGGTGGCCTCCTGGTCATGCCCTCCAAGGAATGATTCTGTCAGAGACGCAGGAGGCAAGTGTGGGCATCGCACTAACACTCCCCACCCCACTGGGCTCAGGAGGCCAAGTCCGAGTGCTGAGGGCACGGCCACGCCCACACCCCGCTTCTCCTCCGCAGCCGTCTGGGCTGCATCTGTGCTGTTAGTTGAGCAGAGGGCTCAGTCTGAGCCAGGACAAGCTCCTCACTAGCATCCCTGAGGGTCACCAGAGCCCAGGGCAGGGTTCAAGAGAGGCACACCGTCTGAGTGGGGTGGAGGGTTGAGGCTCCCCGGAACATCCCTTCTGCTCAATTGAGGGCAGTGAGTGGCCTTGGTTTGGGCCCCTGCACCCTGGTCTTGGTCACTGCACAAACCCCCAGCCCTCACTCCTCTGCTCTGGCCACGAACCACTCCAGGGCTGTGACTGAAGCGGGACACTCCAGGTGGACCCTCCCATCTCTGTGGCAGAGGCTACCAGCAAGGTGTGCAGGGCCAGGCGGGGGCCACGAGGCACAGGTCAGCATCTAATTCACCCAGAGTGGACGAGAAGCCTCAGGAGAATGTGGCAGGGGCTACGGGGTGTCACAAGACCAAGGTCTGGCTCCACTGATAGGGAAGACCCGTCTCCTGGGGCTGCTCTCTGAGCCCCAGTGCCCTGGCCTCGGGTTCTCTATCTCAAATCGCTTCCTGCTGCCAGGGCTCCAGCAGCCCCAGGGCCCAGCCTCCAGCTCTGTTCTTCCTGAGTCCTGGGCAGCCCCATGCAGTGGGTGCTGTTGTGCAAGGAGCCGACATGTGGGGAGGCAGTGGCTGGTGCCCAAGTCCCGGCAACAGGGCAGTAGCCAGGCCAGGGAAGCCTGGGAAGGCTATGAGGTGTCCAGAGGCCCTTCGGAGTGGCCAGGCCTCTGAGACACTGTCCCAGGAGACACATGCAGGCCAGCTGCAGTGCAGGGCCCCCAGGAAGCCCCGGTCACAGGTCTCCCACGCCACCCTCCACCCCGCCTCTCTCCCTATCCAGGATATTCCAGGGGACGTGAGAGAACACTTAAAATACTTTGGTGCAACAGAGACAGATCAGCCACGGAGCCCTTGACAACGTCCTGTTCTGTCCTGTCTGCGGCAGCTCCGGCCACGTCCCTGGCCCCGACTCCGTGTCTCCTAAAGCCATGGCTGCAGACAGGTGTGTCTCTGGCTGGTTTCATCTGCACGGTGTTTTGAGAAGAATTCAGTTAGCTTTAATTAGTACAAATTTAATCAATTTTAATTAATTTTAACTAGTTAATTTTAAGTCTTTAATTAGTTAAGAAAGGCAGGGTTTCACATAAGAATTACAGATTTCAAGCTTCTCTTTAAAAGTTGGAAGCATCAAAAATCCAAGCCCACAGCCCGGTACTGGTGGGGAGCAGTGGGGTGGGGGTGGGGGACTGCTGACCCGGGGCCTGGCTCAGAGCAGCTTCTACCTTGGGCCCTCACAGGCTCAGCTGCCCTGCAGCCAGAGCTTGAGCGTGCAGTCTTGGGTCGGTCTGATCTTTCTGTCTGCGGGGGCGGTGGAGACGCTGTTGTGCTCATCTTAGCAGTCTCAGGTCTCCCCTGACCGCAGGCCATGAGGACCTCTGCTGGTCACCCCCCTGGTGACTGGAGCTACCCTCTTCTGGGGACTGGGACCGGAGCATCCTTGTGGCCTGGAGGGGACCCTGCTGGTGGCCGCCCGACGCTCAGGCCCCTCTTTCCAGCTCTGTGTGCCCCACCCCAGCTTCTGTTCTCGGCTTTGATCCGTGACCTCCGACCTTCAGAGGATTAGGGGAGGGGTCTTCCTGGAAACCTCATGGGAGCATCTGTCCCGTGGCCACCTCCCGGGCGTAGACCTTGTTGCGAACCATGGCCACCTCCTGGGCACAGACCTTGGTCCATGCACACCGTGGCCACCTCCTGGGTGTAGACCTTGGTCCATGCGCAGCATCGCAGTGATGTCACTCACTGGGCCCGCGGGGACCACGTGGATCCAGCCTCAAGGTCCGCGACCCCCTCCCGGCACCTCCAGGACCGCGCAAGGGCGGCAGCTGGGCCCCTCGGGCTCGCGCGAAACTCTGCGTGTGTCGCTTTCTGCAAGCGCCCGCCGTTCGCGTGGAGACCACCCTGAACCGGAGGCTGCGGTTCCAGGCCCCGGGCCAGCCTCAGGCGCTCCCCACACAGGCCGCCCGGCCCCCGCCGCCGCCCCCTGCACCTCCGTTCCCTGCAACCTGCGCCGCCCCCCAAGCCGGTCCCCCTTGCCCCCACAACCGCCCCCAGCCCCCCACAACCGCCGCTGCCCCGGCCATGCTGCCCCCGGCCGCTCCGGCAGCGCCGCCCCCTGCGCCGCGAGGCTGCTGGGCTGGGACTCGCGGAGGCTCCGGGCGCCGCTCGCCCCCTGGCGGCCGCTCCCCGCGCTGCGTGCGGGAAACCCGAGGCCCCCGGGAGCGCACGAGGCGGCCCCACATCACCTAGACGTGCTCCCAGGACTGGGCGCGGGGTTCTGGAAACATCGACCCAGGGAATGGACCGAAAGTCCTGACGTCGTCAAAGGGGCTGCTGCTGGGGAGAAGGCGAGGGGCCTCGCCACTGAAGCCAAGAACAGGGCCCGCTGCTGGGGCTCCATGAATCCGGACAGTTAAAAGCAGATAAAATGGGAAAAACCCAAACAGTAAGAGGAAGGTTCATTTGTTAACTTTTCGTAACAATGATAGTAAAAACGATAGCACAGCGGCTTTACTCACCACAGCCAAGCGGCAGGAGACGTCCAAATGTCCGTCCGTGAATGAAAAATGAAAAGGTGGAGACGCACGCAGGGAGGATCGCCGGCCCGAAAGGAAGTTCCCACGCGGCTGCCCCGTGCAGGGACCCGGAGACACGATGCTGAGCGCACCTGGCCAGGCACAGGAGGACGCCCACTGTGCGCGGTTCCACTTGGAGGCCCCGCGGTGGCCAAAACCGGCCGGAAAGTGGGATGGGGACGCGGGGGATTGGGAGGGGGCTGTGGGGGATTGGGAGGGGGCGCGGGGGATCGGGAAGGGGCGCCGGGCATTGGGCTGGGGCGCAGGGGATTGGGAGGTGGGACGCGGGGAACTGGGATGGGTTGCAGGGGATTGGGATGGGGGCTTCGGGGAATTGGGAGGTGGCGCGGGGGATTGGGAGGGGGACGTGGGGGCTTGGGGGTGAGTGTGTCCTGGGTACTGAGCTTCAGTTTTGCAAGATGAAAGAGTTCTGGAGATGATGGGGGTGATGGCCGTACAACAGTGTGAATGTCCTTAATGCCATTGATGTGTGCAGTTAAAAATAGTTAACATGGTACATTTTATGTCTCTTTTACCACAAAAAAATACAAAATAATAGCAACAAGGCCTAGGGCTGGCACTGTGATGGGCCGGGCTGCCTGTGGCTCCTCTGGACTTTATCCCAGGGACCCTCGTGGGCTGGAGGGAGGATGTGGCCTGGAGTCATGTCCTACACACAGCGCCATGACCATTGCACAGGTCCTAAAGGTCAGTGGCTCCCATCCCCTTAGGCTGGTGGGAGGGATGCACTGTGCCGGGAAGGACCAGTAAAACTTGCAGGGCAGGACCCAGCCCCAGCCTCTGCTTACAAAACAGCACCCAGGGAACGGCAGCAAAGGGCCCTGCCCTCCAGGCCCAGCCTCCAGCGAGGCCCCGCTCCCGTCCTGCCCCAGCCCTGAGCCTGGCCACCTGCCACCCTGATGGAGTCTTCTTTCTTCTCAGCCTCGGTGCTGAGGCCTCCAGGTGAGCGAGATAGTGGAAGCTCATGGTACTGTGAGCACAGGCGCCTCAAGCATGAGGGAGCTGCCCCTGTGATTTGCCTGGAGGAAGAGCTTTCATTGCCCGAGGTCTTGTGTAAAAGTGAGCACACAGGGGGCCCCAGGGAGAGCTGGGGCTGGCGCTGCCCTGGGTGCCCTGTTCTGGGCGAGAGGCCGTCTGCTGTGCTGGTGGGTGTGGATCATAGTGCACAGCCATCGTTTGTGCAGTGTCCTCCTATCAGCACAAACACAAGGACAGGGTGGACAGGCGGACCAGCCCAGAGACTCCGTGTCAGGTCAGACTCATGGCCCAGGAACTTGCAGGCTCGGCATTAGGGGTCTGGGACCACACCCAGGGCCAGGCTGTGACTGGCCCCACTCCACTAAGACCCGCCCCACTCTGCTGAGACCGGCCCCTCCCTGCTGGGGCTGGCGCTGCCCGGGTGCCCTGTTCTGGGCGAGAGGCCGTCTGCTGGTGACTGCGGATTATAGCACCCGCTTATCTCTCATCCACATGGTCTCGAGACCCGGGCCTGGGTGGGGACGGGGCATCTCTGCACATTCAAGGGCTGTGGTCCTGGCCTGGGCTGAGCCTCCAGGTGGGTGTGGCTCTCCCCCGTGGCTCTCCCTGAGGCCCCTGATCCAACAGTCACAAATGTCCATGCCGCCTGCTGGTGGCACAGCCTGGGGGTCTCCCTGGAGCAGACAGGAGGGCAACTTTGCTCTTCCCCTGGAATGCTCCTGAGAGCTGGACCGGCCCGACCCCTGCTGCTCAGGCCAGGAGGGAGGTCCTGAGGCCAGGACGCAGCTCCCCTGGGCGGGCACAGACACAGCAGCAGCAGCCCAGCCTCTTCTTGGGCCCATTGCAGATCTCTTTGGTCTGGCAGTGCCCATGCCCACTCCCTGGGTCATTATCGGCTTCTCCTGAGGAGGCCATCAGTCCCCACCACACAGCCAGCCTCGCGGAGCAGTGGAGACCATGGGTCAGGCACTTGGGTGGACACCTTTTGTAGAAAAGCAAATTTCACCCCATGCTCTGAGGGACGCACCTGAAATAGCCATGAGGAGGCTGTACAGGAAGCCGAGGGTCTCAGGCCGGCGCAGTGGCAGAACACGCAGGTGATGCAGGTCCATCTCCACACTGCCCTAAAATGTGGACACGAAGGCGTGGACATGCAGGGAGGCGTGAACCCCAGTCACAGAGGGCCCTCGACTCTGGCAAACTTGACACATACCCCAGAAAATGCAAATGAGGCTATGAAAGACTGAAATCCCACTGTTTGCAATTTAGATTTTATTGTTCATAGAAAACACGACGTGCATAGAGAATACGCATTTTTCAAAAGCCCATGAAAAAGTTTAAAAGATAACCCAAAACCAAGCCACAAATCGAAGCACAGAACAATTTCACAGAATGAAAACCTGCTTAGGTCACCTTCTTTGATCTTTATAAAACGACATATTAATGAAACCAACAAACAACATCTGGCCGCTGGAAACATTTGAATCATTCTCTCAAATGAGTCATGAGTCCAAAAGGAAATCAAGCAAAAATCACGTCCTACGTAGAGGCTGACGGCAACAAATGTAGTGACACAGCGTCTATGGGTTGGCCAGAGGTGCCCTGTGAGAGGAATGAATTATTAAATGGTTTATTATTCCTAGTTTTATTCGAATTAAAGGAACATAGCAGTTAACTCAGAAACCGGAACAGAAAAGGAACAACAAAATCAACAGGAAAAAGAAAAAATGAGAAAAGCAGAAATTAATTAATTGGAAAGCAATTAAAACTTGATTTTTGTTTTGTTTTGTTTTCCTTTGAGATGGAGTCTCGCTCTTGTCGCCCAGCCTGGAGTGCAGTGTCTCGGCTCACTGCAACCTCCATCTCCCAGGTTCAAGCTATTCTCCTGCCTTAGCCTCTTAAGTAAAACTTGACTTTTTAGATCCAAAAGGTAGTTCCTTGAAAGAAAATAAGAGGAACAGAATGCGCTGGCCAATTTAACCAAGAAATAAAACGAACTTCCAGTGCTAGGACTGAGAAAGGGTGCCCAACCCAGGTGCAGCTGGGACTGTGAAGAACAGGAGAGGGACTAAGATGAGGGGGAAGGTGGAAGAGGAAGTGGGTGTTTCGGGGAGGAGAATGGAGGCGGGAAGGTCAGGGAGGGTGGGGGAAGGGAAGGGGAGGGAAAGGCAGAGGAGAGGGGAGGAAGGTGGAGGAGGGAGGCAGGGAGGGGAGGTGGGTGTAGGGGGAAGGGAGGTTGAGGGGAAGGCGGAGGAGAGGAGAGGGGTCTGCAGACTGCATGCCCCTGCACCACTGCGTGTGAAAATTGAAAGGGAACGCCAATCATCCAGGAACACGTGAATACTGAAACATTCTGAAGAAGACCACGAAACCTGCGTGCGACAAACCCACAGAAGCCCGAGGCCTGCAAGGCTGAGCCTCTGAGCGGGCCGCCGTGATCTTGAACCGTGGATGGAGTGCTGGCTGTGGTCTCCCCTCGGCTGGGAGAACTGAACTCCATCCTGCCCAAATCTGCCTGTTTATTTCATGCGGTTCCACTCCGGATCTAATAAGACAGTGCGGTCAAGGAAATTCCAGCTGGAGAACCAGCCCTCTCCACCTGGAACCGTTCACTTGCTTGTGGACAGGGTGGCAGGTGGGCCCTCGGGAAGAAGGGAGCACGGAAGACCCGGTCTCCATGGGGTCTGGCATACGGGGACCTAAGGTGTCTGTGGGGGACAGAGAGAACCACTAGCTGCCACCTGGGGACACAGTCTCAAGTGACCCTTTGGGGCTCAGAGGCCTCACGGGGCAGGAGGCGCCTCCCCAGGAGGGAAACACCCCAAACCACGAAGGTGACCAGGGCAGTGCACAGCGTGTGGGAGAGACCAGGAGGAGGTGCCAGCCTGGGCCAGGTGGGCAGGAGCAGGATGCACAGGAACCTGGGAGGGGCTGGGATGGGGTGGGCAGTACCCCACACTGACCCCCATTATCTACTTTTGGCCAATCCTGCAACATCCACATGTGCCAGCCTGGCTGGGGAGAGACAGTTCCCAAGGTACTGGAGAGTTCCGGGCTCTGCAGCCTGGGAGGGCCGCCCTGGGGCTGAGAAAGGGCAGAGATGGGGGTCTCTGTGGGGACAAGATGTGAAGGAGGACACATGGAGACCTACCTGGCCGAAGCACACTGGACCTGCACCCCACCTGCAACCAAGAGCCAGAGTGTGCGCCCTGCCCCTCCCCACCACCTGTCCCTCTCCCCACCGACCACCACCTGTCTCCCTGCCCCTCCCCCACCCCGTCCCCCTCCCCACCGACCACCACCTGTCCCCCTGCCCCTCCCCCGTACCCCTGCCCCTCCCCCACCACCTGTTCCCCATCCCACGCACTACCCACCACCTGTCCCCCTGCCCCTCCCCTGCCACACCACTGCCCTTTTCTCCTAAGGCTGAAGCCGTTCTGGGTTTTCCTTTGTAATCAGCTGAGGCCTGGATTTTCTCCCAAGAGACACAAGAGGGTTTGGAGCATTCAACCTGTTTCCAGGCCTTTCACCCACTTCCACCAGTGCAGGCTTTTAAAAAACAATTTTATTGAGGTGCAATTCACATGCCATAAATTGTACCCATTAGAAGCATTTGTCAAACATGTCTGACAGGTGAACACAACCATTAACCTCTACCCCCATCAGACACAGAACAATTCCACTGACCCCGAGCCTCCACCACAGGCACCTGCTCACCTGCCTCCTTCCAGGATGGAGCCTCCCTCCCCAACAGATGGACTTTCCCAGGCTGGACTCTGGCCCCCTAGCACGAGGATGCTGAGACTCACTCCGTTGTTATTTCCTTTTAGTCTGAGTAGTCCCTGTTATGTGGATGTACTGCATGTTTATCCCTCATCCCATAATGGATATTCGGGTTGTTGCCAGTTTTTAGCAGTTACATGAGAACGGGGTACAGCCTGTGTGCATGGGCTTTTGTGGGATCATGTATTCATATCTCTTCAGCAGATGCCTAGGAATGGAACTATGGTTCATAAAGCAGACACATGTTAAACTCCACAAGAAGCTGCCCCACTGTTTTCCAAAGTGTTTCAAAGTGTTTGTAACATTTCACATCTCCATGTATTGCTCCACAGCCTTGCCAACACTTAGTATTGTCAGCTTCTTAAATTTTAGCCTTTATAGTGGGAGTGGTTTGGTACCTCAGGCCTTAATGACAAAGGATTATGATATTTATGATATTAGGTATATTTTCGCATCTTATTTAAGTGTTCAAATCTTTTGTGCATATACATATATATATATATATATATATTTTTTTTTTTTTTTTGAGATAGTCTTACTCTGCCACCCAGGCTGGAATGCAGTGGCGAGATCTCGGCTCATTGCAACCTCCCCTCCCAGATTCAAGCAATTCTCCTGCATCAGCCTCCTGAGTAGCTGGGACTACAGGCACCCGCCACCACACCAGCCTCATTTTTGTATTTTTAGTAGTGATGGGGTTTCACCATGTTGGCCAGGCTGGTCTTGAACTCCTGACTTCAAGTGATCAACAGGCCTCAGCCTCCCAAAGTGCTGGGATTACAGGCCTGAGCCACTGTGCCCGGCTTCTTTTGTGTATTTTAAGAAGTGGGCTGTTTTCTTATTACTCAGTTGTAAGGGACAGTTATGTGTCTGGATACAAGTCCTGTATCAGATACAAGGAATATGAATGTTTCCTCCCAGGTGTGGCCTGACATTTTGTTTGCTTCTTGTGTCACTTGATACAGATCTACAAGTTTGACAGTATTAGCTTTTAATTTGGGTCTATCAGCCGTCTCAAATTAGTGTTTGTGAAAGGGACGTGGTAAGTCTGATGTTCATCTTCCCCTGTGGATATCCAGCTGTTCTCGAACTATGTGATCTAGAGACCGTCCTTTCCCCAACTGAATTAAATGGACACCCTTTTTGGAAATCTGTTCTCTGTGTGGGTGGTCCTATTTTCGGACTCCACCAGCTTCCCTTGGTCTCCATATCTCTGAGCTCTCCAACGTCGCTCTTCTTAGTCACAATTGTTTTGGCTATTGTAAGTCTTTTACATTTTCACCTTAATTCTAATCAACATCTCAATTTCTAAAAAATAAGCCTGTGAGATCTCTATTAGATTGTGCTAAATCTATGGATCAATTTGGGGAGAATTTTCACCTTAAATAAAGTGCCTTCCAATTGTCAATGAAAAGAGTCAGACTATGTAAAATATATGAAAAGATTTATGCTGAGCCAAATATGAGTGTCCATGGCCCTTGACACAGCCCTCAGGAGATCCTAAAACATGCGTCCAAGGTGACTGGGCACAGCCTGGTTTCATACATTTAAGGGAACATGAGACCCAATCAAATACATGTAAGATAAACACTGCTGTGGTCTGGAAAGGTGGGACAACCTGGTGGGGGCTGGCTTCAAGGTTATAGGTAAAGCTAAAAATGTTGGGATTGGTAATTGGTTGAAAGAGTTATTATCAATAGAAAGGAATGTCTAGGTTACAGTAAGGGGTTGTGGAGATCAAAGTTTTATCAACAGTTGAAGTCTCTGGGTCGCAGGCTTCAGAGACTAGATTCTAAATGATTCTTTTTTTTTTTTTTTTTTTTTTTGAGGCGGAGTCTCACTGTGTCTCCCAGGCTGGAGTGCAGTGGCGCGATCTCGGCTCACTGCAAGCTCTGCCTCCCGGGTTCACGCCATTCTCCCGCCTCAGCCTCCCAAGTAGCTGGGACTACAGGTGCCCGCTACCGCGCCCGGCTAGTTTTTTTTTGTATTTTTAGTAGAGACGGGGTTTCACCATGTTAGCCAGGATGGTCTCGATCTCCTGACCTTGTGATCCACCCGCCTCGGCCTCCCAAAGTGCTGGGATTACAGGCTTGAGCCACCGCGCCCGGCCGATTCTAAATGATTCTTATCAGACTTAAGGTCTGTGTTGACGTTGAAAGCTGGTCAACTTTCCCTGAATTCCAAAAGGGGGTCAGGTATAATGACGTGCATCCATCCCTCCCTTCCCCTCGTGGTCTGAACCAGTTTTTCAGGTTAATTTTGGAATGCCCTTGCCCAGAGGAGTGGTCTGTTCAGAGGGCTGGGGGCTCAGAATTTTATTTTTGGTTTACACAATCCATGAACAAGGTCTGTCTCCCCCATTTGTTTAGCTACTCATTAATTTCTCTCAGCAATGTTCTGCAGCTTTTGGTATAGGGAACTTGCAAATTTTTCATTAAATGCATTCTTAGGTATTTTCTGATTTTCAATAGTATTGTAAATGCTGTTTTTCAAATTCTGTCTTCCAATTATTTGTTGCTAGATTATAGAAGCACAATTACTTTCTTATATAGACTTAGTGTCTTGTGACCTTGCTAAATGCCCTTATTATTTCTAGTACTTTTGATAAACTGTTAGGATTTTCTGCCCTGGCAATTGCATCATCTGTGAACAGAGACTCTGCCCCTTCCTTCCCATTTTGTCTTCTAACATCAGGCACAGGTTTCTCAAATAGCTTGCTTGCAACCAGGATGCACGCCTGTGATTGCAGAGCTCAACGCAAACCTCTTCCAACCCCAGGATGTTCCTGTAGCTGGGCATCACTGCACACTCCACCTGCGGGCAGGAGGGTTATCACCTCCGAGTTCTGGAAATGAGGACCAGGCTGGGTAGGCTTCAAACTCCACCTTGCACTGGCCAGATTTCCACTGGTTATTTTAATGTTTTCTTAACACTCTCTTGTTAGATGACATTATTCTAAACAGCTGCCTTGTGATTCCAAAGAGGTTCAAACCTCCCGCTTTCCCTAGTAAAGATGGGCTATTTAAGCACAATTTTGTGAAAGTCTGGCTGTAGGGAGACTTGGGGGCATCAGGATTCAGTGTTCTGCTGCTGGGCCAGGCAGGGCTCAACTGGGAGTGGCTGGGCCTGCTGGGGCCACTGTCCGGGGCCCCAGTGGGGCTCGGGATTCAACTCCATAGGACCAGGTGGGACACGTTTCCAGAGAAGGAGTGTGGCAGGCACAGGCCCAGGTTAGCCCCACTGCTGTGACGGGCTGTGACAGGCTGTGAGGGTCCTGCGCTCACCTGGGGGATGCAGAAGCCGGGAGCTCCTGGGCTCCAGGCAGGCCAGGGACAATACTTCTTCCTCTAGGCTTTGCTTCTCCGCTCAGCTGCCACAGGGCTTCTGGCTTCATAGAGAAGGTGCTGAGGACGGTGGCCTGGCTCAGCCTCTGAGAGGATGGGGGCCACAGCTGCAGGCCGGCCTGGGCCTGGGGGCTAGTGCTGGGAGGCCTGACACAAAGGCCTCCATGTCAGCCCCCTTCTCCAGACCTTTGGGCCCCTGGGTCCTTGTGGATGGGCCACCCCTGGCCGCTGGGAGTGTTAGGAGGTCAGCTCGTGGAAAAGGTGGGGGTGAAGGCCCGGCGGGAGTTGGGGGTGGAGAGAGGGGCAGCTACAGCAGAGACCCCCTGGCCAACAAGCAAGGCAAGGCGTTTACAGGGCGCATTGCACCTCTACCAAGCAGATTCAGATGGGAGCAGAAGCACCTGTCATTTGCTGAGACTGGGGCGACGCCTGGAAGGGTGGGAGGAGAAACTGTGGCTGAGGCCGTGTGCAGGCCAGTTCACTGTACACGCTGGGGCACGGCAGGCTGGTCCGCACCCGTCTTCCTGCGTATGGAGTGCCATGTGCATGGGAGCATACATGTGTTTGTATGTCTCTGTGTCTCTGTATGTCTGCGTCGTGTGTATGTCTGTGTGTTTACATCTCTGTATCTGTGCATATGTCTCGGTGGTGTCTCTACGTGTATGTGTGTGGGGGGGGCTGTTTTTGTGTTGCTGTAAAGGAATACAGAGACTAAGTATTATACAGAAAAGAGGTTTAATTGGCTCACGGTTCTGCAGGCTGTACAGGAAGCATGGTGCCCGCATCTGTTCCTGTGAGGCCTCAGGAAGCTTCCACTCATGGTGGAAGGTGACAGGGAGCCAGCATCACGTAGCGAGTGGGAGGAGGGGAAGGAAAAGGGGAGTTCCCAGACTAATCTGCTCTCGAGTGAGCTAACTGAACAAGAACTCACTCATCACCAAGGGGATGGTGCTAAGCCATTCACAACGGATCCGCCCTCATGATCCAACACCTCCCACCAGGCCCCACTTCCAACACGGAATCACATTCCAACATGAGATTTGGAAGGAACAAAGAATCCAAACCACATCAGTGTGTGCGTGTGTCTGTGTATGTCTGTGTCCATCTGTGTGTGCACGTCACTGCACGTCTGCATGGATCTGTGTGTCTCTATGCATATGTGTCCATGTGTTAGCATTTGGTCCAAGCCTTGCTTCCAGAGCCACAGCAGCCACAATAGCACCAGCTGAGGGAAAGGGCTGTTCGAATGCCACTGCCTCCCTGATGCTGACGGGGACCTTAACCACAGGGACAGCCCTGAGTCTCTCCAGCCAAGGCAGAGGACTGGCCGGTTGGTCTCAGAAGGCAGTGGGTGGGCAGGGTCCTCATTCTCTGGCCGAGATTTCTTGGGCCTGGACTACGGGTGCTAAGGCTGCCGAGGAGTGGGGGCCCAGGAGCTGGGGATGGGACACTGCTGTGGGGTGGGCTGCAGAGCCCACCTGAGCCCCTCCAGGAGGGGAAGGGGTCTCTGTGGCCTGCAGCCCCCAGACATCACTGAATATGGCTGGAGCCTACAGGCTGGAGGGCTGGGATCCACACTGCTGGGCCCCTGCTGATCCCTCCAGCCCAGGGCTTCACCCAGGAACCAGCTCTCCTTCCCATCCCGAATGCTCAGGCACTTAACTATTTGACAGACCAATGACGAAACATGCAAGGACGGGGACTGCTGGAGCCTCGTGAGGCCCCAAGCACAGGATCCATTCCCAGATGCCAGTGTCACTCCCAAGTCACCTGCTTTTGTAAGTCTCTATTTTGGGTGGAGCCCTCTGGAAGCCCACGCCCTGCTGTCTGTGGCCACTCGTAGCAGCGAAGCCTCAATGGAGGTTTCTGTAAGGTCTTCACGAGTCTCCTGGCTCCTCCCTCAGAGCAGCTGCCTCCAGATTACAACTACCACCTGCCGTTGGTGGCTGCAGCCCCACCCCCCTACTCTAAAGCAGCTCCTGCAGGAAACCTGGGCCTTGTGTGGCTGGGGAACTCCCAGGACTCCTGCCACGCAGGTGGACCGGAGGACGGCTTGGGCAGGCCCCTCGCAGGCAGGGGAAGATTCGCTTGGCTCCACCTGGCCGGAGAGATAGGTGAGGGACTGGCCTTTGTGGGTCCTGTGGGGTCCCCTTGGGGCTGTGGCTCCCTGCCTTGCTGTTTCCAAGCGGGATGGGGTCTAGGAGCCCCGCTGCTGTTCATCCCCGCTTCCTCTGGGCTTCCTGGCCTGTCCTGCGCGTAAAGGGAGCACGCTGCCCTGGAGAGCTGGCCCCATGGCCCGCTCCTCTTTGCCTGGAGGGAAGGAAGGCCTCCTCCTCCTTGGCCTCCTCCTGTCTTCCAGCAGGGCCAGGCTCTGCCCGCCCGTGGAGAAGGCCAGTACTGGGGAGACAGCCAGGGCTCCCACGAAGCAGGGAGTCCCTCCAGGCGAGGCACTCCATCCTGTAGTGCTCCCTTAAATTCTGCAAGCTACCCCAGATCCCCTGTTTCCAGCCAACAAATCCTTTTTAAGTTCCTTTGAGATTTGTTCGTGTGGACTCCGGAAAGAAGGCCCAGGCCGGAGCTTTGGGCAGGCGGCCATTTAGGGCAAGGGCGCTGTGCCGGCTTCCCAGTGGGGCTGCCCGGTTGGTGGGCAGGAGAGCCACGGCACCCCCCACACCAGAAGGCAGGTCGTGGACTGTGTCGTCTACACCCGGGAAGGGGTGCATTCCAGGGGCGCTGCTCCAGACTCGCCACTCACCTGGGACTCCCAGTCTTGAGTTGTGGGTACCAGGGTGGTCATCCCCTTCTGTTCTGTGCGGCTGACTTCCTGGCTACTCCTTAGCCTTGGGGCCCCCACAGCCCTCGGCTTAGCTTCCCTCCCCATAGCCAGGTCTTGGATAACTGCAGGGTAAAGTGACGCTGTGGCCCCCCACTTCCCCTGTGTCCTGCACAGGCCTGGGGCTTTCGGCGGCGCTGTCTGCTGCAGCCCCGCGCCTTCCTGGGAGAGTGGCCCAGGCCTCCCTTCCTGAGTGTGACTGCGCTGCCGTCTCCACCTGCCAGGTCTGCGCGGGTCTTCCCCGGGCTCTCCCTGCTGGGATGGGGACTGGTGGCCCCGGGCCGCGTCCTGGATCCGGCTTGCTTCTTGGTACAAGGCCAGTAGAGGTCACCATCAGGCAGGAGGGCGGGCGGCGGGGGTCCTGGGGGCGCCGGATTCGGGGCCGTGCCGTCCCCAACAGCAGGCGGTGCGTGTCCCTGTTGGAGCCCCACGAAGGCAGCTCAGGGCCACCCCTGAGGGCGCGTGGGCCCGCCGCGCTCCCGGATCTGGCTTGCGACTGGCCGGGAAGGCAGGTGTTTAACGATGCAAAAAGGAACGCACAAGGCCTCGTCGAGGAGGTGGGGGTCGGGAGGGGGACTAAGGGGGGACTGGGGGTGGAAAGAACGCGGGGGGGAGGGATGGCAGGGTGCCCGCCCGAGGGACCCACACTTCCGCGCACGGCGCCCCAGGATGCTGACGCCGGCGGGGGTGCGGGCCCGAGGGGCGGTCTGGGTCAGGTGGCGGCCCCAGGGGCAGGGCCGCAGCACGAGGGGCCTCGTGACCCGGGCGGGGCGAGGCCGGCGCCGGGGCTGGGAGAGGGCAGTGGGCGGGCGCTGCCGTAGGTGGGAGGATGCCCGTGGGGAGGCTCGGGCGGCTGCGCCCCGCCACGCGCGAGGCCCCGCCCTCAAGGCGCGTTCAGTGGGACGGACCCGCCCTCCCCGCAGCCGCGCGCCCGCCGCGCCGCCTTGTGGGCGCTGTAGTCCCGGAGTCCGCGTGCGCGGGGCCGGGTCCCGGGAGCCCCAGGCAGCAGCCCCGCCGAGCCGCAGGTACTGGTGGCGAACGGGGCCACGGGACCGCGTGTCGGGGGCTGCGGGGTGTCTCGGGGCCCTGGGGTGAGTGCAGGGCGCGGGCCAAGGTTTGCAGGGCCCTGTGAAGTGAGTGTCGGGGGCTGGCGCTGGGGTCCGCGGGGCTCTGGGGAGGGTGCGGGGGCTCGGGCCGGGGTCTGCGGTCTGCGGCCTGGGGGGCCCTGGGGAGGGTGCGGGCCGTGGGCCGGGGTCTCAGCGGGGGTCGCGGTGGCCCGGGCGCGGTGGGCTGAGAGCCGGGCGCCTGGCAGAACCGTTGCAGTGCAGCGGGTTTCCCGCCGCTAACTTTCCGCCCCAGCCTGCTAATGCGTTGGTGAGGCCCGCCCCCCAGCCTGCCCTCCGCGTCATCCTGGGGCGCCAAGTCCCACCTCCGGGTCTGGAGGAACGCGTGGATCCGGAGTTCGCGTCCAGGCACGTGCTGCTTCGGGACGGGCCAGCCGGCGGGTGAATCCTGCCAGCCACGCGTGGGGCGGGCCCCTGGCACCTCTCCAGGCCATTCTCTCCTGTGCCAGAAGCTTTGTAGGTGCAACTTCCCCTTGGAGCAGCTGTGAGTGCGGATCCAGCAGAGCAAACCTGAGGCGTCTCAGAGAGAGCCTGGACAGCCGCTGCAGCCTTTCCCGAGTGGGTCCTAACACCCCTACACCAGGGTCCTGTCCATCAGAAACTCCTGTCCTGGGGAGTCTGGCCTGCCTGGCCTCAGGACACAGGCTAACTAAGGTGGCCCCAAAATCCAGAATGCATCCAGAGGGAAGGTGGGAGAGTCCTTGGAGGTGCCTGTTGGCCCCCCTGTAAAGAGGTGGCCTCCCCCCACGGAGACCCGAGGATCCCCGTACAGCCCTGATTCAATCAGCAGAGCCGAGGCTGCTCTGGCCCAGTGCACCGGCCTGCCCTGTCCAGGCCTGGGAGACAGGCTGCATCTCACTGGCCGCCTTTGCCTGGGTGCCACCTGTGCACTGCTTGTTGCAATTGCTAATTGCTTTCTTTCTGAAGGGGCTTTGGTGGATTTTTACAATACCAGATAGTACAGTTTTCTGTGCTGGACACAGATGAGAAACAGTGCTTCTCGGGTGTTTGGGCCTGCAGCAGTGATAGCCGGAGGGTCTAATTACGCTCTTAGGAACCCTGAACTTGGTCATCTGAACGGGGGTGGGAGGGTGCGCAATGCTTTCTTCTTCTTCTTTTTAAACTAGCAGGCGTTCTAAAAACGTGACGAACATTCTTGGTTAGCCTTCCAGAGTAGGAGCTCGTTTAAACACGGAATGATAGGTGGCGTTTGCTTTTGTTTTGATTGCGGGTCTCCAGCCTTCTCAGGTGCTTGGAAGGACAGAGCCTGGGCAGGGGTGGTCACTGGGGACAGTGGGGCTGGGAATTTCGGGGGGCTGTTACAACCTTCTCCTGAAGCAGGGATTCTCACTCCTTCCCCGTGGCCCTCCTGTCTGGCTGGGGACTTCCTTCAGATGCTGGGAACAGGGCTCAAGCTGTATGGGACTGGGCTGGAGTCTGGCTTCCCCTGGCTTGAGGCTGTATTTCTATGATGGTGACCAAGTTCCCTATCTTTCCTCTTGGAGGTGGTCTTGGCCGTGCTGGCCAAGCATCTGCCAGTGGGCTACGTTCATTGCACGTAAGTTAAGCATGCTGGCGGCAGAGGCTGACTGTTAAGACCAGCAGCACCCGCTTTGCTGGCTGAGACTCTGGCTGTCTCTCCAAGAAAGGAATGTTCTGGTCGCTTCTCCGAACAGGGGGCCGAAGTACCTGGGGCTCCTGGGGGTCCTGTGGGTGGGGATCTGACTCCTGGGGCCGTGGACTGTGGGCCCAGACCCTGGGCTTAGTTCAGATCCTGACGGCTCCCCGTTGTCTGTGGTGATCTGGTTGCTCTGGGTGTCTGGGGATCGGTGCACCTGTGTCTAAACCTGCTGACGGGTGGGAAAGTGAGCTTGATGGGGAGTCCCAGCGCCGAATGGGTCTCCCAGTGAGGAGGGGTGGGTGTGGTCCAAGGTATGTCCAGCTCTACCCGTGGCCTCTCTGGGCATCAGGGTCCCTGGTAATGGAGCCCAGCCTTTGTGCACTGATCTTCCCAGCTGTTGTCACAGGCCCTGGGGAGGCGTGGAAGGCGAGGCCGAGGCAGGTGACTGTCAGATCTGCCTCAGCCTTGCAGTGGCCCCTGCCTGCGCTTCCTCCTGCCTGGCTGGCTGTTTTCATTCTGGCCCTTTGAGAACTTCTGGAGTCCCGGCTGCCTTCGATGGGGGTGCTGGTCCCATCATCTTCCCAGCCGTGCCCTGCTGTGGAGCTCTGGAAATCTTGAGGTTTCCCTAACCCTTCCCCCGCTTCCCTGCGGCCCCCACGGCAAGCCCACTAGCCTCTGCCTCTTAAGGGCTTCCCTGCTGTCACCTGTCTGTGTTCCTTTGTCACAGATGTGAGTGTGTAGAGGTGTGAAGACAGGACCCGGGATGTTGCTGATGGCTTTGCCTGCGTGGCCTGGGGAGGGTCTCCCTCTCTGGTCCCTGCAAGCCACCTCTTTCCTAAGCCTGTGTGTCAGGTTGGGGGCAGTTCAGGGACCACTTCCAGCCTGAGTGGTCTCTGATACTCGGAGACTGAGTGCTGAGAGCTTGGGGCAGCTTTTCCTCAGAGTCCCTGGACCCCCAAAGCCGGCCCCACATCGAGGGATGCTCTGAGCCCGTGCTGGAGGGTTGGAGGAGACTCTCCCCAAATCCAGACCCTCTGCAGAACCCCCGCCACCCTCCCAAGCAGGCCCTGTGGTGAGGCACAACTGTCTGACTGTGTCAGCCCAGTGCAGACAGGACGGTGACCCTGCCCCATGCGGCTGCCCAGCTGCCCTCTGCATGTGCTGTGTCCCCACCCTACCTGAGCAGCAGGCGGCCTTTCCATGAGCACTCTGCCAGGCCTGGCCTCTGGGAGCAGAGGTCAGCTGATACAGACCTGAGGTGCACCCGTGGGGGACCAGGGCTGGGTCCTGGCCTCACTGGGTTGGCTTGGGGGGTGCCCTGACACACTTGTTTATGGCGGCTCACTTTTGACTTACTTGAAAGAGAACTTTACACTGAGGCCTTAAATGGAAACCAGCACTACGTGGCACCTGGAGACATGATTCTGATAAGTGGACAGGCTGTTACCCCGCAGCTAGAAGGCACGATTTGTGGTGGCGAGATGAGCTCTTGCCCGCACCAGAGGAGCCTTTGTCCTGGGCAGAGTCAGGACTGAAAGAGACAAGCCCTCGAGGGGGCTGCGTACTGCTGCTGCTCTGCCACGTGCCCTGGCCGTGTGGGGCGGGGGTGCTGGTGGGACGGTCCCCAAGGTTGGATGCATGTTGCCTCGTAGATGAAGGCCCGTGGTCTGGGGTGCTCCATTTGGAACGTGTCAGGTCCACCCATGGCTCCTGCCAGCTGCTTCTGTCTAGGATAACCTGCCTCCGGGGATGCTGGGGTCCCTGGGCTCAGGGGCTGGGCCTCAGCTCCATCCCATCCTCCCTCCCATGCATGTTTCACCCCTGGCTGCCCTCAGTCCCCTCGAGGACCCCTGCTTTTTCCTCTGCCCTTCCCTCACTGTGGACTTGGCCTGCATGCCCTCCTGCCAGGGCACGGGGGCCGGTGTGTTTCCCACGCTCGTGTGCAGGATCCGACCCCAGGCTGATGGGGACCTGAGGCTGGTACCTGCAGCCACCCACTGTCGGCCACCCGTGGTGTGACCAGGTGTGTCCCTGGCCTCCAGCAGCGTCTGTTCTGCCTGTGCCCTCCCCGGGCCACCTGGGTGCCGCTAGAGCAGCAGCAGGCATGTGGGCTGCCCTTAGGCCTGTGGGGTGAGGTGTGTCCGCCCGGCCGCCATAGCCACACGTGCTGCCTAGCAGTGACATGAGTCTGGTATGGCCCCAAACCTAAATTTTGTTAGTTTAGTTAATGTAGTAAGTCAATTAGTTAATTAATTTGGTTTTGATTGGCATTTAAATCACTCCACGTGACTGGAGACTTCCCTTAGCCTCAGAGACCCTGGAGGTGGTGACAGCCTGGCCTGGGGGGACTCCGGAGCGACTCAGGTGTGGGTGGCTCCCAGTTTGGTGCTGCAGGGTGAGGATGGTCCGGGGTCTGCGTTCGTCTCCAAGGTGGTTGGTTCTGAGTGGCGAGGAGGAGGCCGGCACTGGGCCTCATTCTGCGGGGTGGGGAGGCCTGCAGACCATCTTCCGAGCTGCCCTGACTCCACCCCTCCTTCCAGGCACAGTGTCACCGTCGTCCCCTCTGGAGCTGCATGTGACCTGAGCAGCATGGTGCCCTCCAGCCCAGCGGTGGAGAAGCAGGTGCCCGTGGAACCTGGGCCTGACCCTGAGCTCCGGTCCTGGCGGCGCCTTGTGTGCTACCTTTGCTTCTACGGCTTCATGGCGCAGATACGGCCAGGGGAGAGCTTCATCACGCCCTACCTCCTGGGGCCGGACAAGAACTTCACGCCGCAGGAGGCACGTGGGCACCGGGGCGTGGGGGCGGCTGCCGTGGGTGGGTGGGGAGCAGCTTTGGGGGCCAGGGCGCTTTTCCTGTTGGAGTTGTGAGCACCTGAGGCTGGAGAGGGTGAGTGGCCACATCAGCTGATCATGGTCCCGGAGGGAACCCGGCTGGGGTCTCACACCCCCTGCAGCGGGCACCATCAGATGGAGGGGCCTGGCTGCGGCTTAGTAACCAGGCTAGATAAAAAGTGATATTGTTCCTCCCGAGAGGTAGCCTGCCCCACCCCACCTGCCAGGCTGGGCTCATCGGCCCTCCTGGTGAGGAAGCCCACGTCCAACCCTGCTGGGCACCTGCCTCCAACAGAGACTTAGTGGCTATTTACCTAAAGAGATTATTGAAGGAATTTTCTCATTTTACTCAGCCATGAGGACAAAGGGTCTTATTGAAACTGTTCTAATAGACTTACGCCCAGTCACGGGTCTCTCAGGCCACGTGAACGGTGGAGCCAGGAGTGGCGGTATCTGAAGCAGTTTCCTCCTGGGGCTGTGGGGTCCTTGTCCATACGGCATATCCGCACAGAAGGAGCCTGGAAGGTCTCACAGGCTGCCAGCCCAGCTGATCACCCCGACACCCCATCTCAGGGCCCGGGGCCTGCTCACCTGCCCATCCCAGCCGCTGTCCCTGTCCTCTGCAGCACAGCCACCTGGCCCCTGCACCCACATTGCTGTCGCTAGGCGTGCCTCTCGTTCCCTGCGTCTCCTGGCCAGAAGCCGGCCCCCACCCCTCGCAGACCCTAGAATTGTGAAACTGATGTGCAGCCGAGGGGTGTGCTCGTGGAAAAGTGGAGTGCTGCCCTTCCCGCGTGCCCAGCTCAGCACCGTGCGTGTGTGACTGTCTAGTCCCACGGCCAGCACTGCTAGCCGCCAGGGCAGGGTCACTTTCCACGTGAGGACAGGGTCTTGCCCTGGCTCTGGCTGTCAGTGGCGGGGCTGGGGCTGGAGCGGCAGAGCCATCTCCTTGACCCCTCATGAAGTGCCTTCTGCTCCTGGCCATTCTGCCTCTCTCCCTGCCACCCACTGACCAGATGGCATCTCTGCTCTTAGTGGAGGGCCACTGTCAACCGCCAAGGTTATTTATAGGGATGAGCATTATGTGTGGCGTTTCCCTTAAAATAACACAATAAGAAAAGTCTCTAGAGCGAAGATGTTTAAATCCCATCTGCCTGCCCTCTCATGTCGCACATTAACGGATTACAAAGTAGATTCCAGAAATTAAGCCATTCCACCAGGCCTTGGATGTCATCAGAGGGACGATGGGTGCAGGCGCTCTGCGCACCTGCCACTTGGCGGGGCCCCCTGATCTCAGCCCCTCTGGCTGCAGGAGAGGCCGGAGAAGAGCTTTATCACTCCCTACCTCCTGGGGTCCAACAAGAACTTCACACGGGAGCAGGCATGTGGGCGCCGAGGTGCGGGGGCGGCCACCGGTAGGTGGACGGGGAGCAGCTTTGGGGGCAAGGGAGGCCCAGCCTGCCAGGACTTGCCAGCCCCTGTTGTTGCTGGGCTTGTGTCTAGGAAGTTCGCGTAAGTGGTGTCTTGTGACCCAGCTTTCGCAAGTTGCTCTCCTGCCCAGTCTGACTTAAGAGATGTTCCACGTGGGTTCAAGGGTGTTCTTAAGCTGCGCCTACCGGGTTGAACTACAAGGTGCTTATCTGGTGCTTTGCTGGAGGCGATTAGGGGATTCCGGCTTCTCCCACTGCTTGTTGATGGCTTCGGGTAGAGCACCAGCCAGCAGCCTCAGGCGGTGGGCCTTGACCCAGCTGGCCCGGGCTGGCATTTCCAGCTCACTCCTGGGGCGAATGCCGCTTCCTCCGCAGCCTGCCACGGGCTGCCTGCATTCCCCTCACCAGCTCGGGTGGGCTGCTGAGCGCCAGCCATCTGGCTGCGGTGAGGAGCGTGGTTTCCTTTGCTCACATTTGCTCTGCCTCCATTTCTCCCTCCGTGGGCTGGTGTTTCCTGGCATCCCTGCGGTTGCTGTCCTCCTTGGACCTGGTTCCCTCTTCTGCTTCCTGGGGACCCCGTGCCCTTGGGATCGGACTGGCTGTGTGTTACATATGGTGTTTCTCTGGAGTCGTTTTGAATTTGGCCAAATTTCCCTCTGGGGTTTCTGCTTTGAGTGGCAGCTGAGCGCTTTCCGCGGCCGAGTCCCTGAGGTGCTCCTGGGTGGGTTGCGGTTGCCTAGAACCCCACTGGAACTGTGCTGTGTGGTGGGAGCTGCAGCCCCCACCCTCCTCCAGGGAAACCCCCGGCCCAGGACCCTGTGCATAGCCATCCTTCCTGACCTGCGGCCCATGCCCCGTCCCCAGCTGGTCCCTGTTGGGTGCCCTTCTCTGGCATCCAGTCCTGCTGCCCCACGCCCGGCCCTGCCTTCACGTCCTGCCTGCCTTCAGGCCTTGCCCACCTTCCCACCTCCCTGTTCAGAGAAGCCTCCCTGAGGCTGTCCAGGTGTAGATTTGGGCACAGTTCCCTGCACTCTGCCCATGCAGCCTGGACCCCAACCATGACCTGTGGAGAACAGGGCCGACGCCAGGCTCAGGCAGCGGGAGGCTGTCCTCGTGTCAGAGCCGTGGCCGCCTGACAGATGCCACCTCCCTGCTGGGACCGTTTTGGGGGCCCCTCCCCCAGCAGCCTTGTAAGTGGGTCGCAGGTCAGAGCTCTGGGCAGAGCCTCCCTGCTGTCTGCCTGCCAAGGCTGAGGAAGGGGGAGTAGGGGCCATCGAGGAGGTGCAGGGAGAGGAGCAAGAGGGCCCTGGGTCGGTGTTGGGGAGTGTTCAGGCTCCACCTTGACCCCGTGGTCTGCCAAGGGGGAGCTCTGCACTCGGTCCCTCAACTAAGACCAGGAGGTGCCGGATGAGGCCCCGGCCTGCAGAGCCGGTTCCTGGTGGAAGAGGAGGGTGAGGTGGGTGAGGCTTCTAGGACCCCCAGTGCCCTTTTCCAGAGAGCCGTGGGCTCTGGGGAGAGCCTCTTTGCTGGCTGTCTACCATTTTGACTCTGGGCTGTGGGCAGGACCTGTGCCCTGGCTAGGGGCTGGGGCGTGCATGCCCCCGCGCGGCCTCCTGTGTCTGGGGGTCAGGGGTCCCTGAGGCCCTAGGAGGGCCCCTGCCTCTGAGCCGCTTCTTTCGGAATCTGCAGGGGTTCCCTGGGCTGGCCCCGAGGAGGAGCCTCCCCCAGTCAAGCAGGCCGTCAAATGGGGCTGTTTGATGTCCCCAGGACATTGCTGTAAACACAGTGCAGAAGCCGATGGCCGGCCCTGAGGCTCTCTGTGACCCGGCATGGTCACTCAGCCTCCTGGCGCCTGACCAACCCTCAGTGTGTCCAGGAATGTCCTGAGCAGGATGAAGTGCGGGAGGGACCTTGGGTGCCTGGTGCTGCTGGGACCACAGCCTTCGGGTCAGCTTGGTCTCCATGAGGGTGCAGGCTCCGGGGTGCGACCTCAGGGTGCCCTGAGGTGGGGTCTCTGGGCAGCCTTCCCCTGAGCCCCTGGGAAGCTTCTCAGCATGCTGGCCTGGCTGCAGGGTCCTGTTCCCCAGCTGTTCACAGTAGCCGGTGGCCAGACTCCGAGCACATCGGGCCACACATCTTGGGTGTGCCAGACACGAGGCTGAGAGGCCCTGGGGAGGAGGCGTGGCTCGGCGCCGCACCCCTGTGCTGACCCAGGGTTTGGTCTTCTTAAGTGTGGCTGGCAGGGGCTGAGGTCACCTGGGGCAGCATGAGTAGGGCTGTGGGGTTGCTGGTGGTCAGGCCTGAGTCAGGTGGGGCCTACTGGAGGCCCAGAGTCCAGCAGGGCCCTGCTGGCCCACCTGGTACCAACCTCCAGCGGATCTGAGGTGGGGTCTGGTGGGGCCTCTGGGCAGGGCCACCTGCTGAAAATGCACCTGGGCCCCAGGGGAGGCTCCAAGCATAAGGTGGCTCCCACGTCAATCCCCAGGGAGGGGCAAGGCAAGTGGCTTGGGCCTCACGGGGGTGGGGCCTCTTCCTCTGGACTGTGCCCAGGTGAGCCCAAGTGTGCCTGCAGAAGCCCTGGCCCCTGCCAAGCCAGCTGGGGACATTTGGTGCCTGCCTGGAGTAGAGTCTGGGGCAGTGCCCTCTGACCTTGTCCTGTAGGAGGCAGCACCCCCAGACCCATGCCCAGCTCCACGTTCCCATGGAAGGTGGATGTGTGTTGAGCCCACAGGCACGGAAGCCAGGCCTGGAGTGTCCACCGGCAGCTCAGTGGCCAAGGCTGTGGAGCTGGGTTCCCACGTAACATGTGATGGAGGAGGTGGGGGTGGGCAGGCCGACAGCCTGTGCTCCCCCTCCTGGGTGGGTGCAGGGCGGCTGCAGGGGCGCTTGTCCCCCTCCCTGCCCCTGGGTTGGAGCCTGGCCTTAAAGATCTTGCTCTGGGGACTAGTGTGAGATGGGAGTGCGCAGCCCAGGGCCCTCTGCCCTTCCCCACGCCCTCTCTTTCCCCTTCTTCCCTTTCCTGTCTTTCTTCCCCTGCTGGGTTCCCCACAGTCCCTCCCACGAACCTGCTGTTTTCTGTGCCTTCTGTTTTTGTCTCTCTCCAGGAAGGATGGAAGGACCTTGTGTTAGTGTGAATGTGTTACGGGTTACAGCTCTGTTTTCCATATTGTTTAAGATGAAATAAAACCATGTTTTTATGCTATTAAAAATAGAGAAGCTGGCTGGGTGTAGTGGCTCGCGCCTGTAATCCCAGCACTTTGGGAGGCCAAGGTGGGCGGATCACCTGAGGTCAGGAGTTCGAGACCAGCCCTGTCCAACATGGTGAAATCCCTTCTCTACTAAAAATACAAAAATCAGCCAGACATGGTGGTACGCAGCTGTAACTCGGGAGGCTGAGGCAGGAGAATTGCTTGAACCTGGGAGGTGGAGGTTGCAGTGAGCTAAGATTGTGCCACTGCACTCCAGCCTGGGCGACAGAGCAAGACTCTGTCTCAGAAAAAAATAAAAATAAAACTAGAGAAGCTTAGATGAACAGGATTGTTAATAACGATTCCTTCTGTGGCTACTGTCAGCTTTCTGCAGGCAAACGCTCCCAGGCTCCTGGGACGGTCGGGAGCCAGAGGTCCCTGTTCAGAGAGGACGATGCAATGGGACATGGGACAGGGGCATGTTGGGGAGAGGGGTCACACCAGGCAGTGTTGGGGCAGGAAGCCGTCAGCAGCCATGACCTCGGGCGGGCTGTGTCCGCGGCAGCCCCAGCATTGCTAATGCCTAGTGGGGCGCCCGCCCGCCTGTCCGCAGGTCACCAACAAGATCACGCCGGTGCTGTCGTACTCCTACCTGGCCGTGCTGGTGCCCGTGTTCTTGCTCACCGACTACCTGCGCTACACGCCGGTGCTGCTGCTGCAGGGGCTCAGCTTTGTGTCGGTGTGGCTGCTGCTGCTGCTGGGCCGCTCGGTGGCACACATGCAGCTCATGGAGTTCTTCTACAGTGTCACCATGGCCGCGCGCATCGCCTACTCCTCCTACATCTTCTCTCTCGTGCGGCCCGCGCGCTACCAGCGTGTGGCCGGCTACTCGCGCGCTGCCGTGCTGCTGGGTGTGTTCACCAGCTCCGTGCTGGGCCAGCTGCTGGTCACCGTGGGCCGAGTCTCCTTCTCCACGCTCAACTACATCTCGCTGGCCTTCCTCACCTTCAGTGTGGTCCTCGCCCTCTTCCTGAAGCGCCCCAAACGCAGCCTCTTCTTCAACCGCGACGACCGCGAGCGGTGCGAAGCCTCGGCTTCGGAGCTGGAGCGCATGAACGCCGGCCCGGGCGGGAAGCTGGGGCGCGCGCTGCGGGCGGCCTGCGGGGACTCCGTGCTGGCGCGGATGCTGCGGGAGCTGCGGGATAGCCTGCGGCGGCCGCAGCTCCGCCTTTGGTCCCTGTGGTGGGTCTTCAACTCGGCCGGCTACTACCTGGTGGTCTACTACGTGCACATCCTGTGGAACGAGGTGGACCCCACCACCAACAGCGCACGAGTCTACAACGGCGCGGCCGATGCTGCCTCTACGCTACTGGGTACGCGCGCCCTGGTCCCCGAGGCTCCCCGTTCACCCCCTGCCCCGTGGATCCTTCCCCCGGAGGCTCCCCTTTGCCGCCCCATGCCCCGTGGATACCTTAACGCAGAGCCTCCCCACCACCTCCCTCTGCCCCATGGATCCTTGCCCCGGAGGCTCCCCCTCCCCGCCCCCTGTCCCATGGATGCTTTCCCCCAGAGGCTCCCCGCCCCATGCAGTTTCAGGTTCTTTGCTTTGTTCTGATCCTGGCCTCATTTCTTTGTCCGGAGCCTTTTATTTTCGGTTTCATGATTTTGTTCTGATCTTCTTCCAGAGCCTTTTGTTCCTGATCCTGATAGCCTCGACTTTGTTCTCGAGCCTCGACCACTTTGTTCAGTTCTCATTTCTTCCTATCCTTATTCTCCCCGGCTCCCCGCCCCTCCCCCCTGCCCCGCCACCTTCCCTCAGAGGCTTCTGCCACCTCCTCCTGCCCCGTGGCCCCCCAGGGCCGCTGCAACGCCCCATCCCTCCCGTCTCAGGTGCCATCACGCCCTTTCACAAGCCAGAAGATCCATGGCGGGGCAGCTTGGTCCGTTGCTCATCTGCATGCCACGGGCCACGAGGTCGGCTGGTCTCTCCTCTGGCGCCAAGACGTAGTGACCCACAGCAGTGGCCTGCTGTTCCTCAAGGTTCTACTAGGTTCCTCGTGGCTCCATCGCCACGTGAGTTCCAGAAGGGTGGGGAGCCGGGTGGCAGGTTCAGGATCACGCCTAGCCATGAGAGCCCTATCTTCTCCCCACAAGGGCTTCTAGCGCCGATTGTGCCAGGTGCTGGGTCCTTTCGCCCAGCCACCTGGAACTGACCGGGGTCCCCGCTTGTCTCTCCCTGGGACCTGGGGCATCCCTGCCTGTGCCATCCAGCTGCTATCCCAGGCCCTCCGCGCTCCTCTCTGAAGCCTGCTGGGCTTGCTGCCCTGCTCCCAACCCCATCCTCCAGGCCCCATCCAGGCAGGAGCGGGAGCATGCACCTGTGTGAGTTCATCCTCAGCTTACACTCACACCAGGCACTCACACCACAACACACACACACCACACGCTCCCACATGGACACACACCACACACTCATGAACACACACCACATGCTCACAGATGGACACACGATATAGACACACCACACTCTCACATGGACACACACCACACACATGAACACACCACACACATGAACACACCACACACACACAGACATGCACCACACACGCGAACACACCATGGACACGCATCACACACATGAACACACACACTGACACACACCACACGTGAACACACCACACATATACGGACACCCACCACACATGAACACATACCACACTCACATTGACACGCACCACACACGTGAACACACCACACACACGGACACACCACACACATGAACACCACACGCTCACACATGCACATCCACCACACGTGAACACATACCACACACTCACCAATGGACACTCACCACACACTCTTACCACACGTGCACACACATGGACAAACACTACACTCACACATGGATATATCACACATGGACATAGACTACACATGGACACCACACACGGACAAACGCATGCTCACATGAACACACCACACACTTGGACACACACCACACGCTCACAGATGGACACACACCATATGCACGGACACACACCATACGCTCACACATGGACACACCCACACATTGACACACCTACCACATACTCAGACCACACACACTGACACCCTGTGTGCTCACACCCGCCCCTGCCTCCTTGGACCTGCCCCCTCTTTCCTGCCAGGTGGGAGGACTTTGGCCCCAGCTCCCCTTCCTGGGCCTCCACTCCAGGGTGGCCTCCGAACTCTGTCTCCCTCCCTCTGTGGGTCGTCCCCCTGAGGCTTACGCTGGCCACGAGCCTGTTGAGCTGAGAGCGCCCTGCCGACTCTTGCATTGTGCCCTCTGCATTGCTAGCCTCATCCCTGCAGCATTCTACCTGGATGTGCCCAGCCCCGTACTTCCCCTCCTCCCCACACTAGGCAGCAGTCTCCTGGCATGGGCAGCCCGGCCCACCCTTCTCTCCTGCCCCTGCCATACTTGGGGCCCCTTTTGCTCCTGTGTGGCCGCTCTCTCCATGCTCCCTGAGGCCCATGCAGGGCTCTTGCTGCCCCGACCTTGCCAGCATGGTGAGGGCCAGGGGCCTCTGCTGATGTGCCGTCCCATTGCTGCTGCATCCAGGGGGACAATGCCTGAAAGGTTTTAGTTACAAAGTCATTGATGCCCATCGCAGAAAATCCAACACGGTGCAGCAGTGTGCAAAGCAGAAAACTGCCATTTGCTACGGGGAATCCCAGCATTTTCTGCTTGTCTGTGTTGAGTTGATGTCAGACACAGACGTAGGTGGTCACTCCAGGTCATGAGTGGTGGGCCTTACAACCCATCCCCAGTCTGTGGGCAAAGTCACCATTTCATTTTTTCTTTTTTTTTTTTTTTTGAGACGGAGTCTCGCTGTGTCTTCCAGGTTGAAAGTGCAGTGGCCGGATCTCTTCAGCTCATTGCAAGTCTCCGGTTTTACCATTCTCCTGCCTAGAAGCTCTCCCGAAAGAAGTTGGGACTACAGGCTTCACCACCGCCTCGGGCTAGTTTTTGTATTTTTAGCAGAGACAGGGTTTCACCGTTAGCCAGGATGGTCTCCAACTCCCGACCTCGTGATTCGCCCGCCTCGCCTCCCCAAAGTGCTGGGATTACAGGCTTGAGCCACCGCTACCGCCTGTTTCCATTTTTCTTACAACAGAAGAACACTGAGATGAATGCCCTTCTACCTACATTTTTCTTTCCAAATTCTAATAATGGCCCTCAGGTGGATTCCTGGAAGGGGAATGGCCAGGTTGGAGAGTCTGTGCTTTTGAAAGGTTTCTGTCGATATTGCAGGTACCCTGCAGGCTGGCATGCGGGCTTTCTCCCCATCAGGATGATGGAGTGGCCTTCCCACCCTCCCTGAGCCCCTGATGGACCAGCTGGGCTCCCAGCCTTCCTTCACAAGAGCGAGGCTGGCCGGCCTGCTGTGGACTGAGTGGCCCCTGTGTGTCTCCTGACTGTGTTGGGACTCACTTTCCTCTCTCCTGATCTGGGGAGCGCTCATCTGTATCATGTATTGTCAATCACTCCAGCTCCCCATCATGCCCCACACTCGTTTGCCTTTAATTCAACTCCCAGTGTTTCTCAGTGTCCTTGGAAGCACCCTGGGGGCTGGCCTACCCAGCGCAACGTCCAGAAGCTCGTTTGTGCTGGGTTTTCCCTGCTGTTCATCTGCCCTTTGTCCTGCTGACCTGCTCACCGACCTCTAAGGAGCCCGCCCCTCACTGCCACCACCAGTCTCTATCTGTGCACTGTCCCCCGCCTGTCCCTCATCTCCAGTGCCTGGCAGCACAGACACCTCTGCCCTTCTCTAAAGAGTTTCTGGCATTTTTGTTTATTTTTTCTTCAGGTGAACTTTAGGATATTTTTTTGTCCAGTTCTTTTTTTTTCTTTTTTTTTTTTTTTTTAAAGCACTTTGGCGGATTTTAATTGGAACTGCATCTGAAGACTAGTTTCTCTGCAGAGCACCAGAAGCCTTGTATGTCACCTCTCCATGTCAGGAATATGGTGCCTTCATTCCTGGACATGTGCATGCCACCGCCCACTTCCAGGGCTCGCGGTAACCGGCTGCCACTCACCTCCAGGGCCCTCCCTGCCTGGCTGCCACTCACCTCCAGGGCCCACCCTAACCGGCTGCCACTCACCTCCAGGGCCCACTCCTAACCGCTGCCACTCACCTCCAGGGCCCACCCTAACCGGCTTGCCACTCACCTCCAGGGCCCGCCCTGCCTGGCTGCCACTCACCTCCAGGGCCCACCCTAACCGGCTGCCACTCACCTCCAGGGCCCACCCTAACCGGCTGCCACTCACCTCCAGGGCCCACCCTAACCGGCTGCCACCACCTCTCCAGGGCCCACCCTAACCGGCTGCCACTCACCTCCAGGGCCCACTGTATCTGGCTGCATTCACCTCAAGGCCTACTCTGCCTCCAGGCCCACCCACCTCCCACCCAGCTGCCACTCACCTCCAGGGCCCGCCCTACCCGGCTGCTGCTCATTTCCAGGGCCTGCTCTGTCCAGCTGCTGCTCCCTCACCAACTGTGGTTTCACTGCTCCTCTAATTTATCGAACATTTAACCATGAAAGACTTTCGTTCCAGACTTTTCTGTCTGTGCCCAGGGGTTCTCTTGATGATGATTTTCCGAGCGTTTTGAGATGCCTGTGACCTGGTCCGTCCCAGAGCTCACGGGAGCCCTTCTAGGCATCTTGTTGAGTTTGTGTTTTGTGACACCCATTGTACAGGTTCAGCATCCCTAATCAAAACACCCAGAATTCAGCCGGGTGCGGTGGCTCACGCCTTTGATCCCAGCACTTTGGGAGGCCGAGGTGGGCAGGTCACCTGAGGCCAGAAGCTCGAGACCAGCCTTGCCAACATGGTGAAACTGTCTCTACTAAAAATACAAAAATTAGCTGGGCATTGTGGCGCATGCCTGTAATCCCAGCTACTCGAAAGACTGAGATGGGAGAATTGCTTGAACCCAGGGGGCAGAGGTTGCAGTGAGCTGAGATTGTGCCATTGCACGCCTGGGCAACAGAGTGAGACTCCATCTAAAAAATAATAATAACAACAACAAAAACAACAAAATCCAGAATTTGAAATACTCCAAAATCTGACAGTTTTTGAGCTCTGAAAAGACAACGCAGTGGAAAATCCCACACCTGACCTTGTTTGACAAGTCTCAGAACACGGTCAAAAGTTTCTTCATGCACAAAATTACTCCAGAACTCAGGGTGAGGCCCTGGGCAGTAGCATCCCCTTTGGCTTGCAAATGTTTGTTAGGTATTATATAAAATCACCTTTTGACTGTACGTATACCGTGTATATGAGCATAAATGAATTTCATGTTTAGACTTGGGTTCCATCCTCAAGGTATCTCCTTATGGATATGTGAATATTCCAAAATCCAAAACCTCTGGCCCCAGGCATTTTGGATAAGGGACCCTCACCCTGTACTGAGCCAGGGGCATGCAGCACATACCAGAATGGCCCCTCGAGGGTGGGTGGCCTGGGTGTTGGCTCCTGTCTGGGAGGGGCGGGCATGTGTGGGAGAGATGGGGGCCTGGTTGGGGGCTTATGCGTGCCCTGGGACCTCATGGCTGCCCGGCGAGTCATGGGCTGGTGGGAGCCGGGCTGCAGGCTTTTCGCTGTTGCTGCTTCTCGTTCTCCCAGCAGCGCCTGATCTGCCCGCTCTTCCTGTTCAGCTTTCAGATCGCATCTTCTCTGTCTAAAGAGCTCTGTGCCCTGGTCTTCGGGGTCAACACGTTCTTTGCCACCGTTGTCAAGACCATCATCACCTTCATTGTCTCGGATGCGCGGGGCCTGGGCCTCGCGGTCCGCAAGCAGGTGAGCCCATTTCAGGCCTGCATCCTTGGGGAGGGAAGCTACTTGTGGGGACGTTGCCAAGGCCTTCTGGTGCCCTCTTGATGTGGAATTCACTGTGGGCCGGTGGCACAGGGTGCGGGCCTGGGGCTTCCGGTGGGACACACCAGGCCAGCGAGAGCAGGAAATGAGAGAGACCCCAGCAGGGCTCAGTTGTTGTGGGTGGGAGCCTCCGTCAGGCCCTGGGCCTTGGTGGAAGCGACTGAGTCTCTGCTCGCCAGGGCGGACCTGTCCTTGTCTCTGTTCTCGGCCTGTGGCTGCTGGAACTGGGTGTCCTTGAGCCCTGGCTAGAGGCCACGTGAGCTTTGTTCTCTTCAGGAAGGAGAGCTGAGCAGAGCCACTCAGCAGTGTTGGCATGCAGGCTTCTGCGGGTGCCCTCCCCTTCCCCACCTCTGGCGGGCCTTTGCTGCTTCTAAGAGGAGCTGGAAAACACACATTTAACTCCTGAAGGTCCCAGCCAAGGCCGGGTCTCCAAGTGAGCTGGATACAGCCATGGTGGGCGTGGTGTGAGAGGTCCTCCCGGGCTCCTCAGGACTGCCCCGCCCCAGCCTGCAGCTAGACGGATGCGCTTGGCGGGTGGGACAAGGGCTTTGTCCACCTGCGGCCCAGGTCTCACTGGGCAGGGGGACTGTCAGGGCTGGCCCTGATCCTCTGGGGGTGCCGCGTCTGTTCAGCCTCAGTGACTCGAGCTCAGGGTGAGGCCTGGGCAACAGCAGGCATCCCCTTCAGCTTGCGAATGCCTGTTAGGTGAGGGTGGCTGTTGCTCACTCATCGAAATGCATCCTTCAGCCCAAGAGTGTCATTAGGGCCTGTCCACACTGCCAGTCCACGTGGCCCCGTTCCACAGAGCCCTCCGGCTGCAATGCGCCTGACCCAGGTGTGAACACTCAGGGTGGGTGACCCTCTGAGGCCCGGGGGTGAACACTCAGGGCGGTGACCCTCTGAGGCCCGGGGGTGAACACTCAGGGCGGTGACCCTCTGAGGCCCGGGGGTGAATGCTCAGGGCGGTGACCCTCTGAGGCTTGGGGGTGAATGCGTCCAGGCCTGGCCTGGGTGGACACAGCCTCCTGGTGACCGGGCTGGTCTCAGGTCTGCAGAAAGGGGGCCCAGAAGGCTTCTGTTGAATGCATGGCCCCGGGGGGGGGGCGCTGGCAGTAGTCCAGCTGGCCTTGGAGGGGCTCCAGCACCCTGTAGGAAGTCCTCCCCATTCTTGGAGCCCCTAGTTACCTCTGCCCTCAGACAGCGGTGGCTGCCAGTGTGTCTGGGTGTGGCCCCCGCCAGGCTGGGCCTGGCTTTTGACCTGCCTCTGGGTGCTGACTGCCCCTGACTACTGTGCCCCCGCCCACCTACATCCCTCTGTGACCGCCTCTTGTTCAGCCCCTGGCAGCTGGAGGGGCAGATGCCTGAGGGCCCTTTAGGGACCCTGTGCGTGTGCTCCCCTGCAGCTGCCCTATGGAGGGGACCCCTCACAGTGGACTTCTAAGGGCCCATGGGGGCTTGGTGCAGGGGGTGGTGCAGTTCTTCCCGAGAGGGCTGCTCACGAGGAAGCCCTTTCGCTTCTCAGCTGGTCCTTGTCCTGGTGTGGCCACGGAGGCCGTGGGGAGATGGCTACGGGGAGGTGGAGGCAGGTTCTGGCCTGTGGCTGCCTCTTGTCACATGGAGAAAAAGCACACGGACTTTTCTCGGGCTGGTTTGATTTCCAGGTTAAAAAGTAACTAGTGGGGCATTTTGCTCATGGCTAGACATCCTGTTGGGTCTAGAGGAGGTGGTGCCGGCTCCTCTTGCCCCCCTGCCTGTTACTGGGTGCCAAGTGTCCACTCTCGCTCCTCCAGCATGGGGAGAACAGCTAGAGGAGTTCAGACTTGGTTGCGGGTAGAGTCTAGAGACGGGTGGGAGCCGTGTTGGAGCACGGCGGGGCAGACAGGCCTGGAGCTTGCCTGGGTTTGCCTGCTTTTTAAATTAAGCTTTATATTTGGGTAATCTTATATTCACATGCTGTTTAATAAATAATACAGGGAGATCCATGTACCCCATACCCAGTTTTCACAGTGGTCACATCTTACAGTTCTGCAGCACATCACAACCAGCATGGTGACAGTCGGGATCCGGAACATTCTGTCCCCACAGGGATCCCTCACGCCGCTCTTTACAGTCACGGCCCACCCTGCTCCCAAGCCTCACCTCCTCTTTAACCCCTGGCAACCACTACCCTCTTCTCCACTTGTATAAGTTTGTCATTTCATAAACACAGTTATGCATTGGGTATCGTTTAGGGATTGGCGCTGTTCACTCAACGTTGTTCTCTGAACATTCATCCAGGTGGTTATTGTGGCTCTAGCTGATTCCTTCTTGCTGCTGAGTGGTGTTCAGGGTGTGGATACAGCACACTTTATTTAACTATTCACTATGAAAGACTTGTTTCCAGTGTGGGGTATTACAAATAAAGCTGCTACAGACTTTCTTTTACAGTTTGTGTGAATATAGGTTTTCCTTTCCCTGGGACACACGCCCAGAAGTGCAAATGGGGGGTCACCAGGTAGTTGCCTGTTTATGAAGAAGCAACCCACTTTCCATAGCAATTGTACCTTTTTGTATCACCACCAGACTTTGAGAGATCAGTCACAGTGTCTTCAGTATGTCGTGTTGCTACCTGTTTTTATTTTGGCCATTGTGATAGGTGTAGTGATATTTGATTGTGGTTTTAATTTGCATTTCCCTGGGGGATAACGTTGTTTTAATTTGCATTTCCCTGGTGGATAATGATGTTGAACATCTTTTTATGTCCTTATTTTCCATTTGCAAAATCTTCACATCTTCTGCCCATTTTCTCATTGGATTTTTCATTTTTTTTTTTTTTTTTTTAAGACAGAGTCTTGCTCTGCCGCCCAGGCTGGAGTGCAGTGGCGTGATCTTGGCTCACTGCAAGCTCCGCCTCCCAGGTTCACGCCATTCTCCTGCCTCAGCCTCCCGAGTAGCTGGGACTACAGGCGCCCGCCACCTCGCCCGGCTAGTTTTTTTGTATTTTTTAGTAGAGACGGGGTTTCACCGTGTCATCCAGGATGGTCTCGATCTCCTGACCTCGTGATCCGCCCGTCTCGGCCTCCCAAAGTGCTGGGATTACAGGCTTGAGCCACCGCGCCCGGCCGGATTGTTCATTTTTATACTCTTGAGTTTTAAGCATTGTTTGTGTACTCCAGATTTTAGTCCTTTGTTGGATATATACAGTTTGTAGTTTTTTTCAACTCTGTAGCTTGTTGTTTCATCTACTTAACATGGTCTTTTACAGAACAAGTATTTTTTAACTCCCATGAGGTCTGATTTAACAGTTTTTCCTTTTATGGAAACTCTTTGCCTAGCCCTAAATTCAGAAGATTTTCCTTAAATTTCTTTTTTAAAGTTTTGTGTTTTTACATTTAAGTCTCTGATCAGCTTTGAGTTGATTTTTGTATAAGATGTGAAGTTTAGGTTGAGGTCACTTTTTTTGGCCTGTGTATCCATTTATTCCAGCATCGTTTGTTGAAAAGACTTAGCTCTCCCCATTGAATTACTTTTGTACCTTTGTCAAAAGTTGGGCCTATTTATGTGAGCCTGCTTCTGGGCTCTTTATCCTGTTCCATTGAACTATGTGTTTCCCGTTGTACCAATATCTCACCATCTTGGTTATGAAGCTTTCTAGCAAGTTTTGAAATTGGATGGACTGATTCCTCCAACCTTTTTATTCAAAATTGTTTTGACTATTATAGTTTCTTTGCCTTTCCATATACATTTTAGAGTAATCTCGTCTATATCTACAAAAATTCTTGCTCAGATTTTGTTGGGAATTGCAATTAAGCCAGTATATCAATTTTGGGAGAACTGACATGCTGACTGTGTTGTTTTCCAATCCATGAACATGGCATATCTTTCCAATTATTTAGATCTTTGATTTCTTTCAGCATTTTGTAGTTTTCAGCATATGAGTACTGTGCATGTTTTAGTTTATGCTTTTTTTAAAGTAAATCAAACCGTATCTTGAAATTTGTTATCTGCATTAGCCTGTTTGGGCTGCCATAGCCAAATATCACAAACTGGCCGACAAACAGCAGAAATGCGTTCTCTCACAGCTCTGGATGCCGGAAGTCTGAGATTAAGGTGTTGGCAGGTTGGTTTCTCCTGATGCCTCTCTTCTTGGCTTGCAGATGGCATTTTCTCCCTTTATCTTCATATGGTCTTTTTTTCTGTGTGTGGTCCTCCCTGGTATCTGTTTTTTTTTTTTTTTTTGAGATGGAGTTTCCCTCTTGTTGCCCAGGCTAGCGTGCAATGGTGTGATCTTGGCTGATCGTAGCCTCCTCATCCCGGGTTCAAGCAATTCTTCCTCAGCCTCCCGAGTAGCTGGGATTACAGGCATGTGCCACCATGCCTGCTTAACTTTGTGTTTTTAGTAGAGACAGGGTTTCTCCATGTTGGCCAGGCTGGTCTCACACTCCAGACCTAGGTGATCTGCCCGCCTCGGCCTCCCAAAGTGCTGGGATTACAGGCGTGAGCCACCGTGTCTGGCTAGTGTCTGTCTTCTTATAAGGACACCCAGTCAGGTTGGAGTAAGATGCCATCCTTATGACCTCATTTAACTGTAATTACCTTTTGAAAGGCCCTATCTTCAAATGCAGTGACATTGCGGATTAGGACTTCAACATATGAATTGGGGGATGGGTTCACAATAGTGAACCCAATAGTGTATACGTGTTCATTGCTAGTGTATAGAAATATAGTTGATATTTGTGTGTTTATCTTGTATACTGCAATTTTGCTGAGCTTACTTATTAGTTCTAGGAGGCTTTTCTGTTTTTTGGTCTTTTGTTTTTTAAATTCCTTGAGATTTTCTATGTAGATAATTATGTCATCTGCAAAAATTTCTTCCTTTCTGATCTGTATATCTTTTATTTCTTAGTGCACTGGCTGCAACTTTATTAATTCCTTATTTCTGCTTACTTTAGATTTATTTTGCTGTTCTTTTTCTAGGTTCTGGAGGTGAGCTATTGATTTGAGACTTTCCTCTTTTCTAATTTATGCATCTAATGCTATAAATTTCCCCACTCAGTACTGCTTTAGTTGCATCCCACAAATCTTAATAGGCTATGTTTTCATTTTCATTCAGTTCAGTGTGTTTTTTGATGCATCATTATCTCAACTTTTGTTGTTTAATTTCCAAGTGTTTTGAGATTTTCCTGTTGTTATTAATTTCTTTTTTGATTATATTGTGATCAGAAAACACATTCTATAATTATTTCAGTCCTTATAAATTTGTTAAGATTTGTCTTATGACCCAGAATATTATCCGTTTTGATATACTGTGGACACTTGAAAGAATGTATATTCTGCTTTTGGGTGGAGTGTTCTGTAAATGCTGATCGGATCCTGTTGGCTGATGGTATTGATTTCCTCTCAGTTCTTGTGGATTTTCTGTCTAGTTTTATTATTATTGAGAGGGGGTATTGAAGTCTCCTAAGTATAATTGTGGATCTATTTCTCCTTTCAGTTCTGTCATGTTTTTGCTTCACATATTGGTAGCTCTTTTGTTTGTTGCATACGCGTTTGGGATTGAAATTTGTCTTGGTGGACTGACCTTCTTGTCAATTGTGTAATAGTGGATTATATTATGTCCTTCTCTGTCTCGTCTTTTTTTTTTTTTTTTTTTGCTCGGAAGTTTACTTTACCTGACATTAATATAGCCACCCCTGCTTTCCTTTGATTAATGTTTGCATGATACATCTTTTTCCATCGTTTTACTTTCAGCCTTCCTATCTTGGTATATTTGAAGTGAGCTTCTTGTAGACAGCACGTGGTTGAGTCATGTTTTAAAATCTACTTTGCTAATCTCTGTCTTACAGTTGGTGTATTTAGACCATTTATATTTAATGTGATAATTTGTATATTAGGGCTTAAGTCTGCCATTTCGTTTTTTTTTTTTTTTTTTTTTGAGACGGAGTCTCGCGCTGTGTCACCCAGGCTGGAGTGCAGTGGCGCGATCTCGGCTCACTGCAAGCTCCGCCTCCCAGGTTCAGGCCATTCTCCTGCCTCAGCCTCCGAGTAGCTGGGACTACAGGCGCCCGCCACCACGCCCGGCTAGTTTTTTGTATTTTTAGTAGAGACGGGGTTTCACCATGTTAGCCAGGATGGTCTCGATCTCCTGTCCTCGTGATCCGCCCGCCTCGGCCTCCCAAAGTGCTGGGATTACAGGCTTGAGCCACCGCGCCCGGCCTGCCATTTCGTTTTTAATTTTTCATTTATTCTGTTTTTAGTTTCTGTTTACATTTTTTCAGCTTCCAGTGGGTTACTTGTACATCCTTTAGAATTTTGTTTGGTTTATCTATTGTGTTTTTGAATGTACTTAGTATAGCTTTTTTGGTTGCTTTATGTATTACATTACTAGTTTGAGTGAAGTATAGAAACTTTGCCTGCCTTTATGTCACTTTATCATCTCCCGCTTACAGTACAATTATCTTAAATATTTTCTCTACATACCTTTAGTGCTACATAAGAAAATATTGTAATTTTTGCATTAATCATCAAACATATTTTAGAAAACTCAAGAAGGAAAGTCTGTTTTATTTACCCATAATGTTGCCTACTATGGTATTTCCTCTTTCCTGTTATTTCAAGATTCTTTCCTTCTTTAGTAATTTCCTTTCTGTTTAGAGAACTTGTTTTTTGTTTTTTTTTTTGCCATTATTTTAGATAGATCTGCTGGTTATGAATTTCTTCTCTTAGTTTTTCTTCATCTGACAGTGTCTTGATTGCTCTTTTATTCTTGAAGGATGTTTTCACTGGATATAGGATGTTGGGTAGACTGTTCTTTTTTTTAGCCTGTGAGAAATGTGGTGCCCCTTCCTCATAGCTTTCAGGATTTTTGATGAGAAATTAGTGTTATTCAAATTGCTTGTCCATGAAGGGCCATTTTTCTCTGGCCACTACCAAGATATTTAAATTTATTTTTATCGTTAGCTTATAGAAGTTTGAATATGGTATGTGTTGGTGTGATTTTGTTTGGGTTTTCTGTTTGGGGTTTGCTCAGCTTCATGAATCTGCAGTGTACGTCTCACCAAATTTGGGAAGTTTTCAGCCATTATTTCCTAAAGTGCTCTTTGAACCCCACTCCTTTTCTCCTCTTTTTCTAGAACCCCCGTGTCACAAATGTTAGGTTCATGTTATGAAACCCCACAAGGAATGAGACTTCGTTCATTTTTTTTTCAGTCCATTTTTTCTTTTGTTCAGGTTGGATAATTTATATTGTTCTACCTCCAGTTCATTGATCATTTCTCTGCCTCTTCTATTTTGTTGAGATGATTCATTAAGTTTTAAATTTTTGGTTATTGTATTTTTCAGTTCTAAATTTTTTTTATTTCTCCCATTTCTTTGCTGTGACTGTGTTTTTTCATTTGTTTCCAGCATGTTTCTTATTGTTCACTGAAGCATTTTTATGGTGGCTGCTTTAAGATCTTTCTCAGCGAATTCTACCATTCCTGTTGTCTTAGTGTTGGTGTCTATTAATTGTTTTTCAGGTTGAGATCTCTGTGGCTTAGTGTGCCAAGGGACTTTTTAGTGAGATGCAAGCATTTTGGGTATGATGTAATCTCAGCATCCTGTCGTGGCTGACGCAGCTCCAGCAGGTCAAGTGGGGTGTGCACCTCGCTACAGGGAGGAGGGGTGGAAGTCCAGGCTCCCACTCAGCCTTCGTGACACCTGAGCGAGGGTGGGTGGCTGGGTGGGGGCTCCTTCTTGTTGCCAGGCAAGGATGGGAATCCAGCTCCCTTGTGGTCCCCTTGATGCCCCTAGGGTTGGGACATTCTCATTATTCCTGGGTTGGGTGAAAGTCTGGACTCCCTGCTTGACCCCCTCAGATACCTCCCAGCATGGAGGGGGATGGGCACCCTCTTACTACTGGGTGAGGATAAGAGGCCACGCTCCCCACATGGTCTTCGCTGACCCCGTGGGGCTTCAGGGTGACAGTCTAGGCTTCCCTGTGGTCTCCGCTGACTCCTGTGGGTGAGGGTGGGCGTCTTTACCAGCCAGTGGGAGTGAAAGCTGTAGTGCCCACTGGTGGTGTCTGACACTACCCTGCAGGGGACTTGGGGGTCCTTGTTACAGGCTGGGGAGGGTGAGGGGTCCTTGCTGACGTGGTGGGTGGAGCCGAGGTCTGGTGTCTGTGGGGAGCAGGGCGATTCCTGTCAAAAGGTCTTTCCTCATGTTGGGCTGCCCCTTCCCTGGGTCTTAGGCCAGAGAGAGCTGCTTTCATGGGCTCTTTTTTCTGCATCTGTTGGCATTTCCAGCCTGCTGCCTTCTTCAGTTTCAAAATATCTGAGGCGAAAAGAAAAGGCCCCAGGGAGCTCTGCGAGGCACAGCTCCCCAGACCCCACGGGCCCGGCCGGTCTGCCCGCCTCGCTCCCGCTTTCAGAGTCTTCCCAGGTGTTTATCTCAGTGTCTTGGGTAGGAGAAGAACAGGGAGAAGTGTGCCAGCCCCATCTTCCTGAGTTTGCTTTAAAAACACTTTTCCTGGAAGGGTGTCGGTGCCGATGGGCTGCAGGGATTCTGGCCTGCGGGCGTGGAGCGGGGGCCTCAGGGGTCTTGGGCAGGACTCACTGGGCTCTGCCCACAGATGTCCTGAAAGCACTGCAGCCTCCTGAACCCTCTGCACCTCCGGGAATGATCAGGTCCCTCCCTGGTGTCCCAGGGACATCTCCAGTCCCTCCTGCCCCTGGCAGCTGTGAGAATCAGGAGAGATGTGGCCACTGCTGGTGCCGCTCCTTCTGGTCATCGTAGCACAGCTTCCACTGCTGAGGTGGAGACGGGCTTCGTGTGCAGGCTGCTGAGGGGTCGCTCTGGGCGTGAAGCCCTGGGGAGTAGCTCCCTGTCACCCGCTGTGGCTGTCCTCACCCTGATCTGCCAGGCGGGACATTCTGGCCCTCATGGGCGTTCTCTTGTCTCAGCACCATGGATGGGCAGCAAGCACCATCAAGCAGGGGCCTCAGGAGCAGACACTGCAGGCCATGCAGAGCCAGGCCACCTGCCAGGTTCTGAGGGGTTCTTGGGAAATGGTGGGAGTCCCTCTTAAGGCCTGTGCCAGGCCGTAGCGGGAAGGGGGGCTGTGGTGAGCACTGTGGCACCTGCTCCTGGGGCTGGTCTCTGGCTGCTGTGCCATGTTCAGGGTCAGCCTCTGAGCTGGAGGAGGGTGAGCCTGGGAGCAGGCGTTGGTGTGTAGGGTGCCATCATCCCAGCCAGGCCCTCCCCACCCGCCTCCCCTGCCTCACCTGCCTCACCTGCCTCTCTTTCCAGTTCCAGTTATACTGTGTGTACTTCCTGATCCTGTCCATCATCTACTTCTTGGGGGCCATGCTGGATGGCCTGCGGCACTGCCAGCGGGGCCACCACCGGCCGCTGCCCCCGGCCCAGGACCTGAGGAGTCCCGTGGAGGAGAAGGCAGCACAGGTGCTGAGTGTGCAGGACAAGGGCCTTGGAGGCCTGCAGCCAGCCCAGAGCCTGCCGCTCTCCCCAGAAGATGGCCTGGGGACTTTGGGGCCAGCCTCCCTGGAGCAGAGACAGAGCGACCCAGGCCCAGCCCCGGCCCTGCAGGCAGCTGGATTCCTGAGCCCAGTGACAGCCCCTTCTGCCTGCACTCCGTGCTCCGCCCAAGCCTCAGGCCCTGACGCTGCAGATGAGACCTGTCCCCAGCCGGCTGTCCATCCTCCTGGTGTCAGCAGGCTGGGTTTGCAGCGTCATCCAAGTGACAGTGTTCAGAATGTGAACCAGTGACTCTCGGGGGCCCCTGTGGTAACTTTGCAGGTGACCCTCGGTACGTCCCTGTGACCCCTGCCTCGAAGGTCACTTGCCTTAGCCACAGGGGCCTCTGCTTATCCTGCTGGCAGGTCCCCTGGGATTCCCCCCACCCTGTGCTGCACTCTAGCGGTGGCCACAGCCTGCTGGCGACACTCAGGGCAGCTGCCTGGCCATGCTGTCCCTGCGCTGTGCCCCGCGGGCTTTGGTTGCTGGAAGAGGTGGGTGGTGGGCTCCTGTGTCCACCCGGCCTCACTGGCTCATGCCCCTTGCGGGGCTTGAGACAAATCCTCTGTGCCCCTCTGGGCTGGTGAAGTGGCCTTAGATACCAGCTCAGGGGACACTGGCCACACAGGAGTTCTGAGCCCTCTAGGGCAGGGTGGGAGCCTAGGCCCCTGGGCATAGCTGAGCTGTGACATTGCTGGTCATCCTCGGTGCTCTTGCGTTTTGGAAGATGCTCTGCTTTTTTTTTTCTCTTTTGAGACAGAGTCTCGCTCTGTTGCCCAGGCTGGAGTACAGTGGCGCGATCTTGGCTCACTGCAAGCTCCACCTCCCGGGTTCACGCCATTCTCCGGCTTCAGCCTCCCGTGTAGCTGGGACTACAGGCGCCCACTGCCACGCCTGGCTAATTTTTTTTTTGTATTTTTAGTAGAGGCGGGGTTTCACCGTGTTAGCCAGGATGGTCTCGATCTCCTGACCTCGTGATCCGCCCGCCTCGACCTCCCAAAGTGCTGGGATTACAGGCGTGAGCCACCGTGCCTGGCCCTTTTTTTTTTTTTTTTTTAAACTGACATAGAATGAAGAACTGCACGTGGCTTCTCTGTCTCTGTGGAAAAGCCATCTCAGGTTGGCGGCAGACGCATCCTCATCAGAGGGGGTCAGCGGCTCTGGTCCTCGGAACTGGTTCCTCTCTCCCACCCTAAGGGCAGCCCTCCATGGTCCTGTTTGTCCTTCTGAAGTGTGTCCATCCTGACCTGCAGGTCCTCAGCTGCTCCCACGCTCATGCCAGCCCGGAGAGGACTGGTCCCGATCACTGCAGACGTGCTGGCCTTGGTGTGTGCGGGGCTTGCCTGGGCTGGGGAGCCGTGGGGGAGCTGCCTTCATGGGGGGCGCTGGGGAAGTATGTCCCAGCGGCCTCGGGGTGTAAGGAGCGCTAGTGCCTTGCCCACAGGTGCCGGACCATCTGATGTGATGTGAACGCTCTTCCCACATACATCAAACACACTTGTTACGTGAGTGTGCACAGGGCGTCTGATTCTGGGCCGGCCTGGCCTGGGGGTTGAGGGTCGGCAGTCAGTGAGGATGCCAGAAGAGGCATCCCAGCCTTCTCCCCACTCAGGGCCTTGGTGCCCATGGGCTGAGCCCCCCTACAACCCTAGTCAATGGTCGTATCCTGCAGGGTCTCTGCCACATCTCAGCGGCCCTGGGTGAATGGCTGGCTGCTCACCAGCTCTGCACGGAGAGCTGGGGACAGAATCTCTGGCTGGGGAGGGGCCGCTGGAGCTGCTGGACCCTGGGGTCTCCCGAGGTGGCTCAGGGGAGCAGGCATCTTGGGGTACCCTGGGGTGAAGCAGAGGCTGCACGTGGAAGATGGCCCGAGTCAGCGGATGGTGCTGGTCAGACAGGGCCGTGGTCCTGGGCGCATCCAGGGGCCCTGTCACGGCCACCCTGGGGACCCTGCTGGGAAGGGTCTGCACCAGCCATTTCCTGGGCTCGTAGATCTAGCAGGATGTGATGGGTGGAGGTCGGCTGGGCCTGTGCTATGGGCCAGAGCGTCACTGGGGAGGCCCACGCTGTCATCAGAACCCTCCCCCCAGTGCCTCCCCCACCCAAGGGCTTGCTCCCTCCGCATCCTGCTCACTGCACCCACCGCCTGCCTGCCTCTGAGTCCTGCACTCACCTGGCCACCAGGACAGGGATGGCTGTCAGGATGTAGTGCTCCCGGGAGCAAGCCAGGTGCTGCTGTGAGGAGAGACTTGAGAGTGTTGGTGTGTGTCCACACACCTGTGCATGCCTGTGTGCCTGTGTACACTATGGATGCTCCTGCACACCTGTGTATAACTGCACACCTGTGTATGCCCAGGCACACCTGTGTATGCCCATGCATGCATACCCCCATGTAACTCCATGTGCACACTTGGGTTCTGCCAGTGGGGCAGTCCAGGGATAAAAGACTCCTGAGGACTCCTTTTGGAGAATTGTGTCCTTCCTGTGACAGTGAAGGCTCTTGCAAACCAAGAGTCAGTGTAAAAGGTCACTTTTATTTACCTGTCTGAATTGGCTTCACATCACACACAGTTATAGAACCAGCCCCACCGGTTTCGTCGCAGTCCCGAGGCTGGTATGTGCTGGCGTGCTGTGGTCAGCCTGGCACTGCCCTGAGTCCACTTGTCCCTCCACACAATGAATGACTCTGGTGTCGATGCTGCCAGATCTCAGGGGTGGCTGCGACAGAGGACCTCGTCGCACCTCGTGGCTGCTTTGTTTGCCTGCAGGGCAGCCTGTGTGCACCCCGGGTGTCCCCTTCAGTCCCAAGGAGGGCAAGGATGTGGGTTTCCTAGGAGACAGCCGATGACTGCCCTGCATCTGGAGCCAGCCTGTCCATGGGCAGTGCACAGATGGCAGCTCGCTGGCTGCCGCATGTCCTGTGCCAGCCTCAGCCTCTTCGACGTGGCCTTGTTCCATCCTGGCACTCAGCTGGACAAGTGCTGGCTGAGCCAAGTCCCAGCCAGGGGCATGAGATGGGGGCCCTGGATGGGAGGCTGCCAGACCCCAACTCACAGGTCCCTCGTATCTCCCAGCTTGGACTTGGCCAGCGTGGAGCTGTCTGCTTTGGATGTATCTCATGGGTCATTTGGGAGGCCAGCCCCAGGCTCCTGTGCGTGATGTTGGAGGACAGGCCAGAGCTGGGGGTCACAGTGGGCCTCTGAGCTTGGAAACCTGCTCCCGCCTGGGGTTGCTGTGAACAGCCCAGAGCTGAGCAGAAGGGGCTGCCCCAGCCCCAGGGACCTGAGCCTCCCTCCCATCAACCGCAGGGCAAGCACACCCTGGAGGAGAGCCCAGGTGGCCCTGTGCTGAGTGTGGCCTCAGCTCCCATTGCCTCACGGGGCCCGTCTGCTACCAGGTCTGGGTTTTGGGCTCAGAACGGAGGTGCTAGGTGGGAGATGAAGTCGGCACCTGCCGGGGTGAGCACAGCTTCCCAGAGGAGGAAATCCTGGAGAAATCAAGCCGTGGTCTGATTCAGGCCAAGAGGCTGCACGGGGCATGATACTGCAGCCTGCCTGACCCAGGCTGTGTGACCCAGGACACGCCAGCTGGGCTCACAGCTCGGGAGAGCTGGGGCAGATGAACGTCAGCAGCAGGCTTCCATTTTAAACTTTTAAAAAAATACACTCTTTGGCTTCCTTTTATTTCTTGAGGATTACATGACACGTGAACTATACAGGAAAGTATGGCCGCCGGGGGCTGGCCGGCCGCTCCCTGCCCACAGTGGGTGCTTCCTCCGAGCCGCCCGTCCTCTCCGGCCATCCGCATCCAGGCGGCGGCTACTTGGAGGCAGTCATGAAGCTGTTCTCGATGCAGAGGACGATATAGGCGTGGTGGCAGCTTGCAGCATTCTGCCCCAGGAGCCTGCCCCCCAGCAGGGAGGAGGCCTGACCTGTGACTGAGGGAGACTCTGTCCGCCACGTCTCGCAGTAGCTCTCAGTCAGCCTGCGCCCACTGGGGTCCGAGCCATGCCACACGCTCTTCTGGGGCCTGTAAGACGCGCCAGGCCGTCAGTCACACCCAGACCTGCTCCGCTTAGGGCAGAGGCCACCCCCCAGGCAGGAAAGGTGGAGGCAGGAGAACGGCCCTAGGGGTAACGGGGCTGCAGAGGCTCCCACAACCTGGAGGGCCACGTGGCCTCCCTGCTGGCTGCCTGTGGAGGGAGCTGTATCTCCCAGACTGCACCCCATGCTGCTTCTGCCAGACACCCACAGCAGAGGGGAGAGGGCCCAGGGCTTGGCCTGGCTGGGTGGACCCAGCCCTCATGCCTGCTAAGCAAAGGCTTCCTGTGGCTGCCTCGCTAGGAAGCAGCTCCACCTCCTGGGCTCCTGGCTTCCGGCCTGCCCTGTGGCCCGGCCCAGCCCCGCCCACAGCGCTCTTGTCAGAGACCCTTGGCAGGTGCATCTCTGTTACAGCAGATGGCCAGGCACTGCTGGGGATATGCTGTGTGGCACCCCGAAACACTCCTAAAAGCATGAGTGTTGGAAGAATCGGGGCGCTCATGTGGGGAGGGCACAGCGACATTTGGGATGAAGCGTTCTTCTGGACACCCTGGAAATTTCTGTCAACATTTTAAGGGCACACATGCTTGGACTCCGTGTTGTCCTCTGAGGAGTTTATTCTCGGTGAATAAACTCACTGCGATGCCTACATGGCTGACCACGGGTTTGGTGACATCCTGGGAGACGTGGAGTCTATGTGCCATGGGCAGAGGGCCGGGGGCGCTTAAAGGCGTTCTTAGAACTACATTCCTCTCAAACACACACATGCTAATGATTACTTATCAGAGCAGTTTTCATTTTTCTCAATGCTCTTTTGGATTTTATAATTTTTAAGTAATGAGCATGTGTAAGATCTGTCCCCAAACTCAGGGGGAACTGCTCTTAGGAGCACTGGGCACACGCCTGCCCATCCATCCGTCCTCCTGCCTGCCCACCTGCCCGTCCGCCTTCCCTGGCTGGGGCTCTCAGAGCTGCTCACACGGCACTGGGAACCTACCAGGTGGGGTGCCTCAGGACGTCCTTGCCGTCAAAGGAGAAGATGCGTGCCCCGGGCTTCAGCGGACCCTCAGAGCCTGCGAACAAAGCCTCCCAGCTGGGAAACAGCAGCTCATCCTGGAGGAGAAACCGTGTGTGTGTGGGTGGAGGGGCTTCTGCAGCCCTGGGCACGTCCCACCGGTGAACGAGCGCAGGGAAGCCAGGCCTGGCCAGGCAGCCTCTGCACACTCCAAGAGGCCTTGGCTAAGGCAGGGGACCCTGTCCCTTCACGCCAGGCTGTAAGAGGGTGGGGAGCGCAGGGCCACAGCTGCCTGCTCCCAGTCCTGGACCCTGGGTCTGTGACTCCTCTGCTGGTGCTTCTGGGAATGTGGTCCTCCCCAGGGCACCCAGAAACAGCCCAGTGCACGAAAAGGAGCCACAGAATAAAGCAACATGGAGGGGGGTGCTGTGGCAGAGGGGCCACCAGGCCGGGGGGCACTGGAGGCCCAAGGGACGGTTCCTGATTCCAGGCTTGTGAGGCCCGTCACCTGTGTGGACACTCGGGCCAGCAGCACGGGAGCCTCTGAGAGGCACTGCTGGAGGAGTGGGGGTCAGGGGACCACGTGGGGGGCCTCATGGGATGCCCTGGGGGAGGCGGCAGCGCCCAGGGATGCAGAGGCCCTGGCCTGAGCCTTGTGGGATGTGACCCACCCGAAGCCTGCCCTGAAGTCACCAGCCTGGGTGGCAGTGTCCACCATGGCGGCCTCCAGAGGTCCTCGAGGGGAGCCCCCGCTGGGAGTTCCCCCAGAGGTCAAGTAGGGGCCGAGGAGCCCATGCCCTCAGGACTGGACTGACCCACCTTGAGGTTGACGATGGGCACGGCTGCGCGGTCGGCACGGCGCACGATGCTGTACAGGTCCTGCAGCCGCGAGGACAGGAAGGCACGGAAGGTGCCCACCAGCCCCACGGCCCGTGCCTGCTGGAAGCACTGGAAGTCGGCCCCGCGGATGCCCCGCATGCCGCCTGGCAGCGGGCTGTTGAGCGCAACCAGGTGGAGCTGTGGGGAGAGGGGCACATCACGGGCTGTGTCCCCTGCTGTGCCCTGCACCCAGGCCCTGGGCGCCCCACCGCGGCCCTGCACCTGTATGGACAGGTACGGCCAAGGCAGGCTGAGTGGGAAATGCCCAGTGACACACTGAGGGGCCCAGGCAGCAGCCCCTATACCCTGCCAGGCCAGAGCAGCCCCAGCCACGTGGGTGCCCCCAGCTGCCTCTGTAGGCGGAGGCACGCCGGTTCCTCAAGGACGTGATAGGGGCTGGACTTTCATGACCGCTGCTTGGCCACCGGAGGGCAAGTCCCAGGCTGAGCCACCAGACATCCACCCATGGCCGAAGCCTGGGACCCCCAGCAGCTCTGCAGGGGCTGGGTCCTCTTCTGCTGCCCCGAGAGCCGAGGGGCTAGATGGAGCCAAGCCCACTATGGGGGGCACTCACCACGGGCTGGAAGTCGCGGTGGGTGTGGGCGGGTGGGCTCGTGGGGAGCGCCGGACGCAGGTGCACGTAGGAGCTGTGGTGCGGGGCTCCAGGGTAGGGCTGGGGCTCGGGCAGGCGAGGGGGGCTGGCCAGGATGTCGTCTGCCCGCCAGGGCCTTGCGGTGGGGTGGGGGGACTCCCGGCGGGGGTAGGGGTTGCTGTCGTGCAGCTGCACCACGGGGGGCTGCAAGGCAGCCACTTCGTTGTCCTGCAGGTGGGAGATGCGGGGCCTGTCGGCAGGAGGTCCCTCCGCTTGCCCCTCCTCCATCTGTGTCCTCCTCTGGGCTGTGTGAGGGGCTGCGCTGCAAGCTGGCAAGCAGGGCGCTGTGCCGCCAACCCTGGAGCTGCCCTGGGCTGGGGGGCAGGAGCAAGGGCGGGGAGTCCTGCCTGCTGTGGCGCTGGATCGTGGTCACCTCTGCTCAGGCCCCCAGACCCAGCCGTGCACAGAAGCCGTGGCCCTCACTGACCACGTGCCCTGACCTGCCCTCTCCTTGCTGTGGCTCCAATTTAGGGCCCCTGACCTCAGCGTGGCGACCTCCGACCTTCTCATGTCCCTGAGCCCTTGCTCTGTCTCCCTCAGAGGTGACCTCCACCCTAGAAATCCCAGCCCCCAGGTCTGCACCCCAGTCCGATTCCCCTGATTCTGTACATTTCCCCACAGCCCTGAGCCCCTCCTGACCCAGCTGCCATCCACCTGCACTGTGTCCACATTGCTGTCCCCACTGTCCGCTCCACAGGGCCCGGCTGTGTGCTACCCAGGGCAATATCCATGGCCACCCAGCACACAGGAGGGGCCGTGACTATTGACTGGCTGAATGAATGAATGAATGAATTGGCAAATGAGTGAGAGCAGACTGGGCTGAACCCTGTGAGGAGACCAGCTGTTGCAGAGCCCAACACTGCTCCACATCAGGCTTCACTCCTGAGCCAATTAAGGAGTCATGACCTGTACTCAAGGAGGTGCCACATGGATGGCCACCACCATGTTCCCAGACCACCCATCCCACCCGCCCCTACCCACCTGTCCACCATCCATCCACCCATTCATCCACTCATCTACCTGTCCACCATCCATCCACCCATCCACTCACCCACCTGTGCACCATCCATCCACTCACCCACCTGTCCATCATGCACCCATCCATCCACCTCCCCATCTACCTACCCATCCACTCACCCACCTGTCCACCATCCATCCACCCACCTATCCACTCACCCACCTGTCCATCTTATCCACCCACCTATATCCACTCACCACCTGTCCACCATCCATCCACCCACCCACCTGTCCATCATCCATCCACCCATTCATCCACTTATCTACTTGTCCACCATCCATCCACCCATTCATCCACTCGCCCCACCTGTTCACCCATCCATCCCACCAACCACCGCCCACCCGCACCATCCATCCACTCACCCACCTGTCCATCATCCACCCATCCATCCACCTCCCCATCTACCTACCCATCCACTCACCCACCTGTACACCATCTACCCACCCACCTATCCACTCACCCATCTGTCCACCATCCATCCACCCACCTATCCACTCACCCCCTGTCCACCATCCATCCACCCACCTATCCACTCACCCCCTGTCCACCATCTTATTCCGCACTCCACCTTATCTTATGATTTGATTGTCACACTATCGATTCATCGATTTATTCCATTGGTCATTGTTTACGTATTCATTCAATGATTTATTCCCATTTCTACGACGAGCCCATTTACTGGCTCCATTTACGACGAAAACGACATCTATCGACCATCTATTTTCGACGCATTTAGAAATGACGCATTTACGCCGTATTTGCTCATTATCGGTTATTTCATCGTGAGGTTTTCACGACGAGTTCATTATTTACCATTTATTTACTTACGACGACTTACTTAATTTGTTCATTTCATCGCATCATCGCATCGCCCATTTCACCACTTGTTCATTTATCGCATTTTATCTAATGACGATTACCGCATTTGTTCCATACTATCTCCATTCATGACGGATTTATTTACTTACTTATACTATTTCCATTTATTCGGTCTACTTTATTTACGCATTTATTCATTGATTTACTCTTGTCTATCTTACTCATCTATCTATCTATTTCTTTATTATTTATCACTTAGTTAAGAATTACCCTAGAGATATCCATTCTTGTGTCTGGCACTTTGGGAGAGGGAAGGCAAAGATACAAGATGTGGATTTTGGCCCCAAGGATTTTGACCCTGAGGAGGGCAATGGAGACACAAATGGGGAAAGGAGGGATGAGAGTGGTTTTCAGGAGGCTGGGAAGGCTGAGGACGGAGGGTGGGGTGTCCTGCACTGAGACGGAGGTAGTGGGGTGTCCTGCACTGAGACGGAGGTACTGGGGTGTCCTGCACTGGAGAGACGGGAGGTGGCATTGGGGTGTCTCTCCACTGAGACGGAGCAGTGGGGTGTCTCTGCACTGAGACGGGAGGTAATGGGGAACGGCACTGAGACGGAGTGGGAAACCGGTAATTGAGACGGGAGGTAATGGAGATGGAGTAGGGTGTTCTAGAATGGAGGGGGCCAAAATGGAATGGAGTGGGGTCAATGGAAATGGAATGGAGACGGAGTGGTGTAATGGACGGATGGTGGTGGTCCCAGACTGATCTGAGGTACCAGTCCGCACCGAGACAGAGGACTGGTGGTTCCAGACCCGAGGCGGTCCAGACCGATCTGAGGGTGACGAACCCGACTGATGATCGGATATCTGGTGGTCCCGTGACCGAGTTAGCGTCCGATTTGAGGTATCTGGTGGAACCCAGACCGATCCGGAGTGATTATTCAGAACTGCCTGCGGAAGAGGTCACCGATGATGTCCAGTCCATGATCCACCAGCGACCACCGGAAAACAAGAGACAGCACATACCCGCTCATGTCCTGACCACCCACCAATCTCAACAGAGAAAATGCTCCTTACCGTCCCTCGTGGAAGTGGCGTCCGGGGCTCCAGCTGGAAGAAAGCAGAAGGGTCATCCAGGATCTGCGGCTGGGCCTGAGCCAGCGTGCCCTCCCTGCCCAGCACCTGCCTCTCCCTCCCCAGCACCTGGCCCTTCCAGACCACAAAAGGGTGCCTTCCCTGCCCAGCACCCGGCCCTCCAAGCCTGTACCAGGGTACCCTCCCTGCCCAGCACCCGGCACCCCCAGCACATGTTTGCTAGGATGCCATCCTCTGCCTCCTCCTGTCAGGACCAAAGCCCCTGAAAGTTAGGGTGGGGCTGCATCTCAGTGCCTAATGGTGACACCTGGCACACAGTGGGCACCACCAGCGCCTCGGCCGCCGTGAGACTGGCAGCCTCTCCCTGGCCAGATAAGGGACTGGAATGGGATCTCATGTCTGGGGTTGTAGGGGCCGCCCAGGACCCGTGGGGGACCGTGGCGTGGATGGAGGGAGGCAGGGGCGAAGGTGGGAGGGCTGCAGAAGTCAGGGCTGTGTCACGCACAGTTCGCCGCGGGAGGTCTCACGGACGCCGAGGTCAAGCCGGGCGGCACGGGCTTCTCTACCAGTCCTCACCTTTGCCACATGAAGGCAAACAAACCTTCCCTGGGGCCCTGCAAGCATGGCCACACCCACCTGGATCAGAGCGGCCGCCTCCGCTATCCAGCAGGCCAAGCAGGAAGGGGCTGGCCTGGCCTGGCCTGGAAGGGGCCATCCCAGGTGTGTCTGAGGAGCCAGGCCGGTGAGCAAGGCCCATGCTAAACAGCGAGGACACATTTCATCCCACCTCAGTGTTTATAATGTGAGGTGCAGAGCCACAGGACAGCCTGCATCCCAGCAGGCTTTGCCAGACATCACGTGGCCTCGAGGGGCCTGAGCCCCACCTCCCGCCTTTGTCCCAGACACTCAGGTTCTGTTAACGGGCGCAGGAGGTGATGGGGTTTATCTTGTAAATGTTCACTGTGACGTGACCCGCCAGGGAGTCAGCCCGCGTTCGCCCGCCTCGGGAAGTTTGAGCTCACTTTTCTCTAATCCCAAAACTGCTCACAAAAGTATTTTACTAAACTTTGCCGAAAGTTTGAAAGTTTAAGAAGCGCTGGCTGCCACCTGCCTCCATCCCCGCCCAGTTCAAGTCTCTACCGGCCCCAGTGAGGCTTTCTTAAATTCTTCCACAGGTCAGGAACCTGCCATGCACAGCACTCACCTGGACCTTCCTCAACCTGCCCTTATCAATGACTTAGAGCTCCTCCTGCTCGGGCTAATGGCTGAGCCAGCCCTCGGGAACCCCGTGCACCTGGCCCAGCATGGCCTGGCTGCCAGGCTCCAGAGCCTCACCTGCTGCAACCGCAAACTGCAAAGCAGCCCAGGTGAGGCAGCACGTGGGCAGGGGCAGCATGGAAGTGACGCCCTGCCTGAGCCGGGCAGGGCAGATGAAGGGATGCCCGCCCAGGGGAAGCGCCTGGGCAGGGGCAGCGGCGATCGCCTCAGGGCTGCCGTGGTAGGGCAGATGAAGGGATCTCGCTTCAGGGCCAAGCAGCAGAAGGAAGGGATGCCCCGCTTCAGGGCCAAGCAGGGGCAGAAGGAAGGGATGCCCGTCTCAGGGCGCTGGGCAGGGGCAGAAGGAAGGGATGCCCGTTTCAGGGCGCAGGGCAGGGGCCGCAGGGCTTTGGGCAGGCATGGAGTGAGGCGGCTGCCCCCATGAGCACCGTGGGGACCCCTGCCCGCCTCCAGCCCTTCAGCCTCCGTGGACAGTGCATGGGCCCTGGACACTTCCCAGCTGGTGGTCGTCCTCCTGGGCCCACTAGATCCCCCCATGGCCTGGCCCCGCTTCCACCCTGGAAACCACATCTCGGCCTCCTGTGCATCTCCCTGTGGGGTCCATGGGACGGTGCCTCTGAGGGGCAGGGGCTGCAGAACCAGCCAGGGCATGGGACCCAGGTGCACAGCCGGCTGCCTAGATACTCACCCCTGAGGAGGTGCCCATGGTTCCAGGAGGCCCAGGGGGCACAGGGGGGCCCGGAGGGCCGGGAACGCTTGATAGCTGCAGGAGAGAAACCAAGGTGGAAACGGGAAGCCACACGAGGTGGCCTCTGCCCGGGGCCCACTCCCCACTGACTTACTCTGCCTGTGAGGGCCGGGAAATGAAGGGGGCCCTGGGGGGCCAGGGGGGCCTGGGGCCGAGGTTCTGGCGCCTCAGGAGCCGAGCCGGGGTCCCTGAGGTCCAGGTGGGCCAGGCTGGCCCCGGATGCTCTCTCCCTTGGGACCCTAGGGACGGCGACAAGAGACGCTTCCTGGTTACCTCGTGCCCTGGGCTGGGGCCGGGCAAGCTTGTGGGGCTGGGGCTGCATCGGGCTGGGGCCGGGCAAGCTTATGGGGCTGGGGCTGCATCGGGCTGGGGGCAGGCAAGCTTGTGGGGCTGGGGCTGTAGCTACCAAGACCCCCTTGATGAGCGCAACCTCTGAGTCACTGGTCCTCTCCCTGCCCACACCACAGCCTGAGAAACCCCCACACCATCACCCCTTCTTCCCTGAGGGTGCGATCCCGGGGCAGAGACCAGCTATGACCAGAGAGACCAGCAGAGACCAGGGACCTGACAACAGTGTGGGCCCCCAGGCAGGAGCTGGGGCCCATGGCTCTCTGGAGTCTTTCAGGACTGATGGGCCTAAACCCCGATCTGACCCAGCCCAGGAGCAGAGGTGGATGCACTTGGCCCTGGCAGGAGGGCAGGCCATGGAACACTGCAGGGGGACGGGGCGTGTCCGGGGCCAGTGCACTCCACACTCATGCCTGCCGCCCCCACACGGGAAAGGGCCGGTCGGGACCGCTGTGGAGTTTGGTGGCTCAGCCTCATGGGCTGCCAGGCCGGGCTGGACCTGCCCTCAGCTCTGCACCCAGACCCCTGGGACATACGCTCTGCCTGCACAGGGTGGGACTTACTGGAATCCCAGGGTAGCCAGGTGGGCCTGGGGGACCGGGGGGGCCTGGCAGGCTGGGAGCCGCAAGCCACTCGGCCACCCCTTTCTCACTTTTCTGTCCTGCATCACCTCGGTCTCCCTTCTCCCCCTGTGGATGGAAACACTTGTCAGACACGGGAGCCCCAAACCCCTACAAGCCACAGGTGACCTCCCATCCCTCCCGAGCCAGGGTACGGCGGTCAGAAGCTTGAGCCCGGAGCCTGTGTCATGAGAATAGGGCTCACTCCCCCACTCCTCCCACTGTATCAGCCAAGTCCCCAAAAACTGAGCTGGGGACAGGAACGTCCTGAGGGACGCCCTCGACGCCCTCTGGAGCCAGCGCTCCTCTCAGGGCTGAACAGGAAGGGGTCTTGGGCCGATGGCTAAGTGAACGGGGAGGCCACTCCAGGGGATACAGGGACCTTTGGGGGCCTCAACCCACCAGGGAGGTCACCCACCTTCATTTCAGCCTCCAACTGAAGGAAGTCGAATGGAAACTGCCCTGCGAGAGACAGACAGGTGGGGTCTCGCTGAGGTGGCATCTGACGGCGCCGGGCTCCCCCTGCAGCCCCCAGCACTGGTGGGTTTGCCTGAGGCGCTTTCTGTAGCCATCAGATTCTCGGTAGAGATCCCATATTTCATTAGGTTCTTTCTAGTTAATCCTGGATACTTTCTGATGTTTTTGGTCAATGGTGCCTTTTTTTTTTTTGAGGCGAGTTCCTTCTGTCTGCCCAGGCTGGAGTGCAGGGGCGTGATCTCTCGCTCACCAGGTAAGCTCACTTCCGGGTTCACGCCATTCTCCTGCTCTCCACCTCCCGAGTAGCTGGGACTACAAGCCTCCACCACCACACCCAGCTTTTGTATTTTTAGTAGAGACGGGTTTCACCGCGGTTAGCTGTGATGGTCTCTGGCCCTCCTGACCATGATCTGCTCCTTCGCCTCCCAGTGCAAGCATTGTATGATACCAAGGCCTGTCATCGGGGTCTTTAAAAACTTCGCTTAATTGTTTAGGACTACAGGGTTTCAAACTCCCTTCCATCTGGTGACCTCGGTGAACCCTGACGGTCCACCTGCAGATCCACTTGGGGAGCATATGTGGGAAATGTCCTTCCTTCCCGCGTCCTGTCCTCCCAGGGTGGGCAGGCAGCTGTCTTGGCCCTGACTTGAGGTCCCCACTCCCCCTCCGAGGGTGAAGCTGTGGAAGTTCCAGGCGGCTCCTTCCAGACCACGGAGGAGCCCTTTGCTGATATCACTCTTGGTTGCTTCTCTCCTTTCCATCAGCCTTGGCAGAGGTTAGGAATGCCATTAGCCTTTTCAAAGAATTAACTTCGGATTTTTGGACTTTCTTGATCCTTGCTATTTTTATATACATAAACCATACATAATTTCTCTTCACTCATTTTTGATCTTTAATATTTCTTCCCAACTATTTTCATCAAATAAATGTTTGTTGTTCTCTAACAATAAATGCTGTTTGTTCTTTAGCATCTTAGGCTGATGTGTGGAAACAGGTACTATTTAAAGCTGTAATTGTGTCAATGGAGATGACAAAACCCGTTCTCCCTCCAGGTGGGACCTTAGATGGCCTTGAGCAAACCTTCTCCTGTGACTGTTCCCCTGGATCCCTGACCGGGGTAGAGACAACCTCACTCTTGGAGGCCGTGCCCTGTAACCCAGAAGCCTCTGAGCAGGTGGCTCCACACCCCCAGGGCACCCCCATCCCACAGGTGCAGTCCCTGGGGTTGGAGGTCATGGCTGCTGTCAGGACCCATGCTTCCTCCTGGGCTGGGTCCTTCCGCAGAGGGAGGTGACCGGCTGTGGAGGCCCCTGAGGTTGCAGTGTGAGGACTAAGGATGCCCCGGACGCATCTAAGCGCCAGGGGTTCCTCACTTCCACCTGCTTCTTGACTCATGAGCCTCCTGGAAGGGCACTGCCCTGTGGGCATTTCCCACTTGCTTCTACTGCACCTGAGATCAGAAGTCGTGCCAGGCCTGTATTCATTTCTCCTAGCCTGGGCCCCTCCGGGGCAGACCCTGGTCCCAATGCTGGGGATGCAGCCTGAGACGGTTGCAGGTGACGCCTGTCAGATCTGCTGTTCAGATCTTCCCGGGCTGAAAGTCCCCCTATAATGATCGATTTGTGTTTTTCTTTTTCACTTTGCCAACTTTATACTTGTCATATCTTGAGGGCTATCTCATTAGATGCACAGAAATGTAGAATTACTGAATTTCTCTGGTAGACTTGCTCCGTTGTCTCAATGAACATTTATTTTTGACCATGTTTCTTACTCCAGGACACACTTTGCACGCACACACACAATAATACCCTCAAACCACACACTCTACCACACACACCCTCCCCACACACGCCAAACCACACTCCATGATACACCCAGCACCCACATACCCACACTCCACACACCCCCACACTACACACCCAACAACCACATACACTCCACACACACCCTCACACCACACTCAGCACACCCACATATGCACACTCTACCCACACCCCCACGCTACACACCCCACACACCACTACACACTCAGCACACCCACATATACACACTCCACACACCCACACTACACAGCACACCCACATATGCATACTCCACACTCCACACACACCCACACCCGCACACTACACACCCAGCACCCACATACACACTCCACACACCTTCACAGCCCCACACTACACACTCAGCACACCCAAATATGCCTACTCCACACTCCACACACACCCACACCTGCACCCTACACACCCAGCACACACACATTACACACACACCCAAACCCACACCAGCCTCTGGGTGCCTTGACGGGGTTCTTAGCTCAGCAGTCAGGGACCGGGTTTCTTGTAAGGAGCATACGGTTTTGCTGTATCCCATTGACAATGCCTGTCCTTCAGTGGATGGACCTACTCCAGTCACACTTACAGCACCTGCAGATGTATCAGAGCCTAAATCTACTGTTTTATTCCCTAGTTTCTATTCATCCCACCTGTTCTGCATTCCGTTTTCTCTCCTGTTTTGTTTCTTGGACCACCCCAGGCAAGCGAACGCCCTGTGTGTGTGCCATCCTGCCTGCTCTCCTGCCTCTCCTCCGGTGTCAGCTCTGCATTCCTCTCCAACCTCACTGTCCAACAGAGTGAGGACCACCGCCACTCCTCAGGGCGCTGAGACTACGGCAACCTGTAATTGCACTGTCGCTGGGACCCTGTGCCTTGCAGCCTTTCACCAGTTCCTGCAGGAGCCTCTGACCCCACTGTCGCTGGGACCCTGTGCTGGGCAGCCCATGCTGGTTTCCATAGGAGCCTCTGACCCCACTGTCGCTGGGATGCCAGTTCTCACCGGGCTAGTGCCTCCCGCATCTCTGTACCTTCTCGCCTCATCCTCCCCCTGAAGTGCCCTCCACCACCGACACAGCTCAGGTCCAGAGTGGCCAGCCTGCATGTCATCCTTCGTCTGGCGTCACTGGAATCCACCCTGGCTGCCTGGAGTCTCCCATTGCCTTTCTTGGATATTCTGAAAACCATTTATGGCCTCGGCCTCCGCTTTCACATCTGATTCTCTGTCATTCTTGGCTATTGATCCTTCGAATGAGGGCAACACTCTGAGCCTTCCTTGGACGTTCTGCCTGCAAACACTGTTCCCTTTGGAGCCCTCGGAGCCCTCGTTCTGGCTCCCAGGGACAGGCAACCCCATGTCCACCAAAACCTATAGACAGGTCTCAAGCTCCAGCTGTTCCGCCTTCAGCCCTGGGTTCGTCCGGACACCTCTGAGCTTCCCAGCTCTCTGCTGCCATCTCCAGGCTTCCCGTGGCTTTCGAATGTGACCTTTGGAGTTCAAGGCGGTCCGATGACCCCATGAGCTGGGCCTCCCGGTCGGGTGTGTCATCGGCCTCTCCTCCTGGCTTCTGATCAGCGCCAGCCATCTATGCCCCACTCACTCCTTCCTGCGCGTCGTGTGTGACGCTGAGAGATCCAAGGATGCGACAGGTGCGTCTTCCATCTTCCCGCTCGCTTTCTGCCTGCCTTTTCCTTCACAGGCCTTAAGGATGTCCCGGCCTGACTCAGCCTCTGCCTGCCTGGTCCCTTCCCACTCCAAGGTGCAGCCCCAGCTACAGCAGGTATTGCAGCCTCCTCAGCAGAGGACCCTGGTGGCGAGAGGGGACCCGGGTACAGAGGGCACCCCTGGGTGGCGAAGAGGGACCGTGGTGGCTGGGAGTCGACGCTGCCCCACTGTCTGGCTTGCTCTGTCAGCCTCAGACATCCTCAAACAGTGGTTTTCTCACATCACCCAGCTGGTGCCTCGGGTGGTCTCGGCAGATGATCCAAGCAGCCCCACCACCCTCAATGGAGGTAGGGCTCAGGGGGCAATTCTCGTCCTTCAGGAGGAGCGGGGGTGTTGGGCTCACCCTCTGGACAGCCTGTTGGGCAACGCCTCCTTCCCACACAAGGCCCTGGAGAGTTTCTTGACAGAAGGTCTTCCAGGGCCAACCCCCGGCCCCATGTAGGGAGGGGGCCTCTTAGGACCGGGCCCCAGGAGGGAGGGGAGGGAGGGAGGGGGCATCTCACGACCGCCGGCCCCGTGGAGGGGAGGGGAGGGGTGTCTCAGGACCGCTGGCATGCCGAGGCTGCTGTGTCTTTGCACAGTGCCCACTGGGGTCTAGTGCGGAAGGGCGGCCGCCTGCTCCTCAGGAGATGGGGTGATGGGGGTATCTTGCTGGGCCTGTGCCCTGCAGCCACCCCTGCCTCCAAATCCACGTCCTCTGATGGCCGCATCAACCCAGAAGGGGCTTCCTTCCTCCTACAGGGTGAGGTGGTCACCACCCAGTGAGGGTCCAGGAGCCGTGGGTTTCTGGGCATGAGCACGCTTCAGTAAGCACACGCCATCGCTCCTCCAGCCTGGGGAGCTCCCAGAGGTGCTCACCTGGTGGTCCGGGGGGGCCCACTTCCCCTTTGGTGCCCTTGGGTCCTGGAGGGCCCTGATTCCCTGGAGGAAGAGAGACCCAGTGCCCGTCACGGAGTGCCAGGGAGGGCTCCAGGGTGGTGCCCCTCCTGCCTGAAATGCCCCAGTGCCTCGGGATGGGGGCACTCAGGATGGACGTGTAAGGATGTCAGGGTAGGAGCTCTGGGAGAGCAGGGGCACCCCGGGTCCCCCTCAGCAGGCCACGTGGAGGCCAGGCCACATCTGCAGGGCACGTGCTGACCAACGGCAGGGATGGGGCTGCTTCTACTCTGCTTTGGGCAGAAAAGCAAAGTCTAAATGGAGAACAGCAAATGGGGCCACCCCAAGGTCAGGTCCTGGACAGCCGTGCTGGGAGGGCCCCCAGGAAGGGCCAAGATCATCAGAACTGGGGCATGGACTGGGCGTGTGGCACTGGCCTTAGGGCACTGGGGGAGTCTCACTGCTGCTGGCGCGGAAAGGAACGTGGGGCCCTGGAGCATTCCTTCAGAGCCTGTATCCTCAGCTGTGAGCCCGGCCCTTACTCCAACTGGAGGCCCGGGGCGCTGGACTCAGCAAACACCTGCAAGGATCGGGGAGAGGTGACTGTGAGGGCAATGTTCTGAAATGAAGGCCGCCACCACCTCAGTCCCCAAGCCTGGTAGGCTAATCTCAGCCCCTGCATGAGGCCACATGGCAGCCACCGCTAGTCAGAGACGGGAGGGAACAGGGGTGTGGAGAGCAGGAGCCACGGCAGCCACCCCCAGTCAGAGACGGGAGGGAACAGGGGTGTGGAGAGCAGGAGCCACGGCAGCCACCCCCAGTCAGAGACGGGAGGGAACAGGGTGTGGAGAGCAGGAGCCACGGCAGCCACCCCCCAGTCAGAGGACAGGAACAGGGGTGTGGAGAGCAGGAGCTACGCAGCTAACCCCCAGTCAGAGACGGAGGGAACAGGGGTGCTGGAGAGTAAAGAGCTACCGGGCGCGGATGCCGCCACCCTACCGTCACTTCACCTTGCTGAGCCTGGGAATAAGGGGGTGCCCCTAGCACCCTTGGGCTCAAGCTCTTAGCAGAGTTTCAGCTGGAAGCAGCTCCACACCCAGAGAGCCCTCCCTTCCACATGCCTTCACCTTCCTCGGGAACTTAGTTGCTAATCCACCGCCCACCAGACGGGCCCATCCCAGAAGGACCCGCGGACGCAGAGGCCAGGGAAGAAGAAGGCCCAGCCCCTCTGTGGGGCTCCGTGTAAGAGCCAAGGGCAGCCGCAGGACAGTGGGCGCCCTGGGGACTTACATTGCTGTCGTAAACAGGAGTCCCTGGAGGGCCTGGGGGCCCTGGAGGCCCTGGGGGGCCGGGCATTCCCTGTGGGGAGGGCAGAGAGCTGTTAGTCAGGCTTATGGCCTGCCTGTCAGGCAGCAGGTGGGAGCAGGGACAGTTCAGAAAAATCAGAAAAATCAGAAACCTGACCAGGCAGACCTCTGACCAGGCAGAACCGAGAATGCAGTGGGTCACTCGGGCCACGGCTCCCTGAGGACAGGAGCTGGCCCCGGCCCCACCTCATCCCACGTTGGAGTCGTGCACAGACGTCCCTCGGGAGGAGTGAAGAGGCCACCGGGTCTGCGTCTCAGGTAAAAGCTGACTGAAAATGACCCACCCTGCTGACACCAGGGAGACAAAGCTCTTGGCTCAAAAGCAGCAGAGTGGATGCCTTTGGGCTGAGCGGGAGAACCCCCAGCATGGAGGGCATGGAGGGCATGGAGGGCATGGAAGGCATGGCCCAGGCCCATGGACGCCCTGCTGAGAATCCATGCTGGCCTGTTGTGTGTGTGTGTATGGGTGCACATGCGTGCATATATGTGTATAGGTGTGTGTATGTGTGCATGAGTGTACGTGTGCAGTGTGTATGCCAATCATGGAATGAGCCAGGGAGGGCTTACATTCGTGTATAAGTATATGGATACACACGTGTATATGCACACATGTATATAAGCATCTGTATACACTTGTATGTATGTGCATGTGGACAGGCACACATATGCACGAATACATGTGTATATGTGCGCATATGTGGAGTGTGTGGGCATGTGTACATGTATGAGCATGTGTGGATATGGATGTGCATGAATGCACGTGTATGTGTGCACACATGTACGAGTATATGGGCATATGTGCATGCATGTGTGAGTGGGCACACGTGTGCATGTGTGTGGACATGTATGAGTGTGCATAGGTATGGCAGGACCAGCGCAGTGTGGCACATCATGTATGAGTGTGCATGGATATGGCAGGACCAGCGCAGTGTGGCCACATGGCAGGGCTGCTTATAAGTGGCCGCTGAGAGGAGCTGCAGGACCCCAGGCTGTGGCCAGGCCATTCCCAGGTCCTGGTCTCCCAGCCACCCAGGCCCCCCTTGAGGGACACTCACCCTCATGCCAAATCCAAGGTGGGCATCTCCCGGCTCCCCTTTCTCTCCTTTCAATCCGTTCATCCCGGGGCGACCCTGGGGCGGAGCACAGGGAGTGGGAACTGCTGGGCTCTGGTCATCACCAGCCATGTTCCCGTAAGGTGACTGTGGTAGCCCCACACCAGGCCCGGCCCACACTCAGCCTCAAACGTTCCCAGCCCTCAGGCTACCCCAGCCCTTCTCGCCCCTCCTTCCTGCTCAAGAACCCTTTTGGGAGGAGGTGACTGACCCCAGCACACACAGGCCCACTGCCCTGTCTGCCCCCAGGGCCTCCTCCTGGGTACTGGCCCCTCCTGGTGTATTGCCAGCCACATCCAGGACAAGAGCTGTGCCCAGGCCGGTTCTGGGGGGAGGAAGCGGGTGCGGTGGCCGTCCACTCCCCTCTGGGTATGTCACCCCGTGGGCCTGGGCTGCTCCCCACCTGCCAGACCCCATCTGCTGCCCCCACTGGAGACCCCAGGTCCTCACCGGCCGTCCAGGGAAGCCAATCTCTCCCTTGTGCCCTGGCCGTCCGTACGGACCCTGCGAGAGGAAGGGAGCCAGGCTTAGCGGAACAGACCTGGCCCTTGTCCACGAGTTGGGGGGTCCTGGGGAAGGGGAGGGGCCGTGCAGAGCCCATTGCCCTGGGCCACCCATCAGCTTGGAGGAGCCCGCTGCAGCCTCACACCGACACCTGCCCCATGTGCTTTAGAGCTGCACTTGGGAGATGAGCCCTGGGCTGCACAGCACGAACTCAGCAGCTGCGGGCGACCGTGTCCTTGGGGGCCGTCATGCCCAAGCTCGGTGCAGAGAAAGCCACAGGCCGACTTACCGGGGGTCCTCGGAAGCCCGGCTCTCCCTGAGCAAAAAAAAACAAGAAGGCACAGTTAGATGGCGGCTTATGCCCCACCTGGCAGCCTCCCTGAGGACCCTTGTGGCCCCTTTGGGTGCACTGGGCAGTCCTCAAGGTGCAGGCAGCCCTGGGAGGACAGGAGCTGCTGGCAAGGGGAGGTTCAGGATTGGGGTTTGCATCCAGGTTGGTGCAAGCATGGGGTTTACCCCGGGGCCCTGAAGCAGGGGCGGAGGGTGTGTGCCACAGTGTCCTGGTTGCCGCAGGCCCTGGCTCCGATGCACAGCCGGGTGGAACAGTGGAGCTCTCGCTGGGCCTGGGGATCCTGTGTCTGAGGTGCACCCCTAAGACCCCGGAGGGCTCACTGCTCCTCTGACAGTGGGAGAGCCAGTGCTCCACACCCCAAAGATCCAGGTTCCTCCCCAGGACCCTCCCCCAGGGCTTGTCTGGGCGGCTGCCTGCTGCGGTGGGGACCCAGGCACAGGCCCCTTGACGAACTGACTCCGGGCCCTGCCATGCTCGGGGTCCTGCAGGCACCCTGGGGCTGCAGAGAGGAAGGATCCTGCGGCTGCTGCCCACAGCATCAGGGCCCCCAGGAAGAGGTTGGAGGGGCAGCAAGAAACCTGCTGAGGCTGAGGTGGTACAGCCTGGGCACCTGCACCCCACAGGCCAGGCCCCAGGGAGGCGCGAGTTCAGAGCCGCAGCCCACTGAGAACCTCCCTTCAGCAGGGTGGGCTCAGGGGCAGGGAGAGGACGAGGGCCCGGCGGGACCTCCAACATGAGTGCCAGAGAGGAAGGGCCATGAGGGCCAGGCCAGGATGCTGGAGCCCTGCTCGGGATAAGCTCGTGCGTCAGGAGCCAGACCCTAAGGAAGACCCTCCCCAGGCTGTCTCCACGGCCCCAGGAGCCCCCACACCCGCTGGAAGGAGGCTGCCCAGCCCTCACCTTGGCTCCTTTCTGGGCAGGGCCCAGGGCACTGCCGTCGGGGCTGAAGACGCTGCCCGGTTCACCCTTCTGCGACCCTGGGCCTGCAGCAGCTCCGGCAGGTCCTCTCACGGGCCAGGTCCTGACCACAGGGACAGCAGGACCACAGAGCCCCGACGGCAGGGTCTCTGCGACTGGGCCTCACAGCCCGGGGTCCTCTCACGGGAGGTGACCACAGGGATGGCAGGGTCTCTGCAACTGGGCCTCACAGCCCAGGGTCCTCTCACAGGAGGTGACCACAGGGACGGCCCGAGCGCGGCTGTACTCCTTGTGAGTCACAGTAGCAGCCGGGGGGTCCCGGGTTTCTCCCAACAGTGGCAGGCTGGGGCCACCACTGCGTCACAAAGTGGGTTGAGGGACAGCACCTGAGCCCCTTACCTTGGGTCCCGGGGAGCCTCGTTCACCCTTAGAGCCCAGGTCGCCCTTGGGTCCTGCAGGTCCCTGGAAGGGAGGCCAGGCAGTGAGGCCCGAGCGGCCAGCGTCTCCCCCATCTCTGACAGCTGCTCCACCTCCCTGGACAGCTGCCCCCTGGCAATATGCCTGCCTTGTCGGCCCCCTCAGGGCCCCTCTCGGCCCCAGCCTCACTCCGGACACTGCTGGCCTCTGCAGGTGCAAGGAGCTGCCTCAGCCTCACAGGTGCCCACCCAGCACGGGGCCTGCCAGGGGCTCTTGCCCACATCCTGCTCCCATCACTTCCTCGGGGCAGTGACTGTCGCTATCCCTTGGGCCTGACGAGGCCCACCCCAGCTTGACCAGGCTGCTCTGTGCTACCAGGAGGAGACCCCTCCCCAGCAGGGAGGGCAGTGGCGGGCAGCGCGTAGCTCTGGCGCCAGGTTACTCACGGGAAAGCCTGCGAAACCTGGCCGGCCCTGGGGAAAAAGGGACAGCGTCAGCCGGGGTCATCATGCACCCACGCGGCTGCCCGGACCCCACCCAGCCTTGTACCAAGGTCCCCACATCTTAGAAGCCGGGCAGGCACGTACCTCAGGTCCCGGCACGCTCAGGACGGCACCCTGTCCACCAGTCAGCAAAAAGAAAAATCGGAAACAAAGAGCCGCATTTAAAATTAAACTGGACTCCCCCCGAGCGACTTACAAGATCAACAAAACACCAAAACAGGAAACTATTGCTTTCCACACTCTTTCTAGGCCTGGGGCGTCCCTCCTGCAGCGCAGACGCCCCGTGGCTCAGAGCGGCGGACACAGACTCCAGACGCCCTAAGCCCTAAGACACTTTTTACTTCCATTTTGGTTTAAAATGCTCCTTCCTCTGCTAGACTCTCCCTTGCTTGCCGGCGGAGGCGGCTCGGCTGGCGGGGGGCTTTTCTGACGTTCCAATGACTGGACCGTCACACCGAGGTCCCTGTGGCCCCTTGGGCTGCTGTCTCCCGATGCCTGTCTGCCTGCTCCGAGCAAAGCCATGAGGGGGCAGGCCCTCTCCTGCCTTTCCCCAACCCCACCCCTCCTCTCGAGACTGTTATGGTCCCACCTCCCAGGTGAGGAGCCGGAGCACAAGGGTTAGCTAACTTGTCCAGTGTCACAGACGGTGCCTGCTCTCAGCTCTGCCCTGGGCAGCCCCTTCCACTGGTGGCCACAGAGAAGCAGGGATCTGAACCCCTGGCCACACCCAGCTCTGCTCCCCTGGGCCCTGTGTCTGCCTGGGGCTCAGCGTCCTGCCTAGAGGGGGGCTTGGTCCCTGTGTTCCATGTGGCGGGGCTGGGTGGGGACGCGTCTGCCTCTGTGAGGGCAGCGGGACACGCTGCTGGCAGGCGCAGAGGGTGCAGCCGATGGGCCTGATGGATGGGCTGCGGTGGGGAGGAAGGTTCCGGAACCAACACAACCTTCACAGAGAGCCGAGGGTGCGTCTGCTGCTTCTGACGGGGCAGCTGGGTGACTGCACGCAGCTTTGGGGCCACAATGGCAAGGACGCAGAGACTGAACCGATGGGAACCTCTGACATAATAACACTGGCCCCCTGTGCAGGCCTCACCCCTCCAGTGTCTCCATCACCACATGGAGCTGGGCTCCCCGGGCGTCTCTGACCGAGGGCCTCTGCAGCCCCCACTGTGGAGTTGGAGTGTGGCCTTGCAGTCAAGGCCTGTCCTGACCTGGGGGGTGTGGGGGGCTCAGGGAGGGATCTCTGCACCCAGTGGGGTATCTGGACAGATTGGGTGCCCACCCATGCAGCGTCCTTACATCCTGCTCCGACACGTAGACCACAGGCCCCGGGGGTCCGGGGGGTCCGGGGAGGCCTGGCTGCCCGACTCCGTCCTTCCCTGGATCTCCCTGGAAAAGGATGAAACGTGTCCAGCATTTCATCTCAGCCACTCTGGCCAGGACCCCAAAGTCCACCCAGTCCTGGAGGGGGTGCCCAGCGCCCACGGGGGGTGAGGAGGGGCCCAGGGCTGTGGACTGTGGCCTTGGAGGCCCCCGCCAGGCAGGGCAGGCTGCAACAGGGATGGCCGAGCCACACACACTGCCCCCAGCCTGAGAGCCACCCCTGTCAACTTGAGGGTCTTTGCCCCGAGTCTCTGAGGTCACATGGGTGGCAGGAGCACAGACCTGGGGGCAGCTGAGGCCAAACCTTCCAGATGTCCCAGCGCCCCCTCACCCCATCCACCCGCCCCAGGGACACTCACCTTTTCTCCCTGGCTGCCTCTGTCTCCCTTTGGCCCCTGAAGAGATGGGAAGGAAATGGTTCATCACCGACAGAAACAGGAGCCCCTGGCTCCCCGTGACGGATGGCTGCGATGAAGATGTGGGGTTATTTCCCGACCGGCTGGGGCCTGGGAGGGAGGCAGCCACCGAGAGTCCTGGTGGAGACTTGTATTCGGCTCCTGGCACTCAGAGACCCGGGAGGGCACACGGAGGCCCAGGGACCCGGGAGGGACACACCTCCTGCCAGCTTCCACCTTGGCATAGTCCCTTTGGGGCTCCACACCCCCCCTGCACCCTGGGCCCACCAAGGCGGCTCACCTGGGGCCCAGCAGTGCCCTCTCTGCCAGGGAGGCCGGGGAACCCGGGGGCTCCGTTTGCTCCAACTTCTCCCTGAAAGGGTCACATGGAGGACACCGGGCATTGGCCACATGCCCAGGAATGTGGGGACCCCCACGAGGAGTCTGGGGCACCCGTGGACGTGGCGGTGGCTTGGGCTTCTCTATCTCACCCCTGTGGGCTTGAGCAGGGGCTGTGGAGGAAGTGGAGGAGAGGGAAGGGGAGGAGAGGGAAGGGGAGGACGGGGAAGTCGGGGAAAAGGAGGGAGAGGTGGGAGGCCGGTGGCAGGGGCCGAAGGGGCCTGCACCGTCAGACAGCTGGGAGGAAGGAAGACCATGTTCCTGACACAGTCAAACCAGGGGGTACCCTGGGGTTGGGTGCCCTGCAGGTGGGTGTTCTGGGGGTTGCCTTTGAAACCAGCATGTCTTCAATTATAAATAAACAAAGCAGTGCGAGGAAGAGCACGAGAGGCTGCCCCAAGCGGATCTCCACAGACGTCCGCCTGGGCCCTCCCTGCCTCTGCCTGGCCACGTCCCCATCCAGCATTTCATCTCAGCCACTCTGGCCAGGATCCCACAGCCCACCCAGCCCTGGAGGGGGTGCCCAGAACCCACGTGGGGTGAGGAGGCTCCCAGGGCTGTGGACTGTGGCCTTGGAGCCCCCTGCCAGGCACAGAGCTTACCTTGGCTCCCCGCAGGCCAGGCACACCAGGATCCCCCTAAGTGAATAAAGCGGGCTTGGTAAGCACCTGTTTGGGCCAGCCCCGTCCTCAGGCAGCGTCCACCCCGGGGGCAGGGAAGGGCGAGTTACCCAGGATGCATTTCACCGCCCTCCTCCAGCCCAGAGCCGAGGGGTCCCAGGGACACTGAGCAACTTGTGCAGGGACCCCGTGGTCCCTGCTGAGATGGCATCATTTAAACAATTTAAGAAAGCGAATACATGGATCTTCCAAAAAGCCTTTTGTAATGTTCCAACGTCTTGCAAATGAAAGCAAAGCATTCTCAAAGCAGCGGGTGCCACGGCAGGGGCTGGTGACAAGTGAAAGTCCAGTCCCAGGGTGGGCCCCATGTGCCCTTGGCCCCGCACACAGCAGAGGACACACTGATGAGTGCGCAGTGGGGTGAAAGGCAGCTGCTGCCCAGGGCCCAGGATAGGAGCCTCCAGGCTTCACCCCTCAGGCACCTGCCCTGGGAGCTTCGGGGCCTGGGCAGGGGTGGGGTCTTCGGGGCCAGGCTGGGGGCTGGTGTCCCCCAGGGACAGGGGAAGCAGAGGACAAAGCTCCTGGGTCCTACAAGGTCACCATGCCTCTGTCCCTGAGCCCAGGAGCCCACCTGTCCCTGAAGCTGAGGTAGGGACCCCGGGTTCTTCTCCCATGCCCCTCTTTTCAGCCCGAGTCTGAGAATATGCTTCAGGTGTGTGAACCCAGGAATCTTGATTCCTGGGCTTCGGAGAGAGAATGGGACAATGGCCCCTTAACGCTGGAAGTCTGGGTTGGAGGAGTGTGCGATTATTTCCCTGTTAGGCTTTTTTGCTGTATTTTGCAAATTTCCCAGGATGAATTCATCCTACTCCTGCCATCAGAAAACCCGAGGCAAGGCCCTGTCTCCCCCAGCCCCGGGGTGCCGAGGCCAGGGCTGAGCCAGCGACCCCCGAAACCCAGGCGCATCCGTCACTGACCTTCAGTCCTGGCAGGCCGGGGGGTCCCTATCAGGGCAGAGGAGACACAGCGTTAGTGCAGCTGGAGGCCCTGCTGTGAGATGCTTCTCCCACAAGAAAAGCCCACTGGTAACAGTCAACAATTAAAAATGTGTGTGTAAAAGGAAATGTACTGACTTAAAATGGTAAAGCCATTCTAACTTATTATGGAATCAATTAGTTTCTGCCTAATTGAAATTTCTCATTCATTTTGCTCGGAGTACGAAACGTGTCCCAGACACCCATGCTCTCAACAGGCTGCGCCTCTGAGCGTGAAGCTGGACACTGTGGCTTCAGCCGCCCCATGTGGCCCTGGGGGCTCCTCCATGCTGGCACCACGGGAGAGATGGTGGTGTGGAGGGGACAGCGGGGGTGGGGGAGGAAGGGGCTGCCGGCCCCTGGGTCTGCCCCTGACACAGCTGAGCTGTCTGAGCAGTTGTTTTGGGATTTTGGTCACTCTTTGCAGGCCCTAACCCTGAGCAGTACATATGTTAACAGTAGAACAAGGTGGAGATTTCATAGGAATTTCAGATTCTACTCAGGCCGAACATTTGTTACTTCCCAAAATTGGGGCCACAAAAAGAATGTGATGACTTGAATTTCCCCAGAAAGGCCTGTCTTTCGGGCGGCATGCGGCCCCACGCTCCTTTGTCTTGACCACCCACAGTGTCTCCCACTTTGCAGACCAGGCCCTCATCCCGTGACTTTACTTCAATGAAGGGGCATCTCCCAAGAGCGAGGGTGGCCCACGGTGCACAGTGCCTGCCACATGCGGCCCTCACAGCTCTGCGGGGCAGCGTCCGGCCCCATGCAAGGCTGGTGGCTCTCAGGGACACCCTCCTGCCCCAGACAACACTCCCTCAGCCCTCAGAGCTGGCCATGCCCAGCTCACAAGAGTACCTGCGGCCCATCGGCGCCTCGGGCTGTTGACCAGAAGGGCCCCCCGGAGCCTTCCATGTCATCCTAGAGGAGACACACAAGACACGCGTGGGCCTGTGTCCCTTCTTAGGGAAGGGCCCCTCCCTGGGGCTGGCACTGACCCCTCACTTTGGGGCCACGGTGGCCTGGGGAGCCTCCATTCTCGGAAGGGGACTGTCTACCTGGTGGCAGGGCCGGGGTGGGGGCCCCCAGGGGCAGCCCATCTCGGGTCAGCTCATTCGCTCTTGGTCAGGGCACAGGTGCCAGGGTATGGCTGGGCCGAGTTCCCCATCAGCACTGTGGGGCACGGGCGATGGGAGAGAGACTCGAGCTCCACCATGGGGAATATGGAATCGTGGGCCAAGGCAGCGCCAGTGAGACCACCGCGCAGGACGTGCTGCTCTGTGAGTGAGATGCCGGGGTAGCAGGGCTGGGGCAAAGGCAGCCCCCGGCACTCCAGGGGGTCAGATGTAGGCGGTACTCACAAATCCAGCGGGGAGTCCTGGTCCTGGTGGCCCAGGGGGCCCAGGGGGGCCTGGTGGTCCAGCGGGTCCAGGGGCTCCTGCCAGGCCGCTCTCCCCGCGAGCGCCAGCAGGACCGGGGTCTCCCTTGCTCCCCTGCGTGAAGTGAGGAGAGCGTGTCAGGACCCAGCCCAGCCCCCGCTGGCCCTGCAACCCTGGTGTAGATATGTTTTCTTATAATGCCTTCTAAACCCTGCAAATCAAAAGGTAAGGAACATTCTGCAAAGCAACGCAGACCTCACAGCAGCCTTTCTTCTAACTTTATGCTGGAGAGATCTATGTGTGTGTGTGTGTGTGTATGCATATGCTGGATATTGTGTGTGTGTGTGCGCGCGCGCACATATGCTGGAGATTGTGTGTGTGTGTGTGTGCACATATGCTGGAGATTGTGTGTGCGTGTGTGTGTGCACGCACATATGCTGGAGATTGTATGCGTGTGTGTGTGCACATATGCTGGAAATTGCGTGCGTGTGCATTGTGTGTGCGCGCGCGTGTATATATGCTGGAGATTGTGTGTGTGTGTGCATTGTGTGTGTGTGCGTGCGCGTGTATATGCACATGCCTTCACTCCCAGCCTGTGTCCTCTCAGCCCCTCCTGGTGCTCTCATCACCTGACTCGCTGCTGTCCTCTTCCTCATGCCTCTCCCCACCGGCCTTCCTTCCCTCATCACCCCCAGCCTGGGGCTTGGCCGTGCTCTGGGGGAAGTTCCCTGTCAGTGCCAACCCTGTCCAGCCCGAGGTGAGGAGCTCCAGATGTTTTGGACATGATTCGAGTGGGTGGCCCACAGAGGCCTGGATCCTCGAGGGGACCTCCGGGGGCATGTGTGGTCGTGGGGTCGGCACAGATGCCAACTGGAGGCCCAGGACCAGCTCCCAGCACCTCCTCTGCAGGGTTCCGGCTCCTCCTCCAGCTCCACTCCAGCAGAACAGGAGGAGGAAGTGGGTCGTTGTGGGGGCGTCAGATAAGCTGTCTGGTCAAGCAGGCTGTGGCCCAGACCTCAGGCTGCCCAAAGGAAGGCTGGGTCCATGGAGAGTGGCTGCCCTGAGTCCAGAGGGTCTGAGCAGACTCTGGACCAGGCCAGGGCCACCAAGGACACCCCAGTTGCCTTCAGTGCTCCCTCCGAGTGCCCCCAGACGCTCATGAGCCTGCAGGGCAGGCGGATGGGGCTCGCCTGTGGGAGGATGTTGGGGGGCCCAGCTCAGGACCCTCCCCAGGCCACAGGCGACCTCTCCACCTGCAGTGGCCCAGCCCCTCCTCCCGAAGCTCCCAGAGCTGCTTTATCGCACTTGCCACAGGGAGCTCGTTTCCAGAGGAGCTCAGCTTCCAGGACACATCTGCCCTCAGTTCACCAGCAGACCAGAGCTCGGTGGAAGCCACATTGCAAGAGTGACAAGGGCCGAAGCCACCTCACCAGAGTGACAGAGGCCGCTGCCAGCAATTCCGGCAGGGTGGACGGCTGGCAGGATTGGGGGTCAAGGCCAGCCCCAGGAGAGCTTACTCCCTCGACCGTGGGGGCCCCCACCCTCCTTGGGGGCACGACCACTGAGTGGGCACCAGGGGCAGGGGACGGCTGTGCTGGGGATTCTGCTTGTACCTTATGTCCTGGGGCGCCTGCTTCACCCTATACGGAAAAGAGCAGGGTTATGACAAAATCAGGCCCGCAGCACAGAGGACAGAGGAAGGCGCGTCGCCCTGCCAGGAACTACGCCCCGACCAGGATCCCTGCTTTGCTGCCTGTGCTGGTTTAATAGTTTCTGAGGCTGTTGCCACTGTCATCCCCCTTTCTGGTATGGTTGGGGTCCCGAAAGGGAAGCCACAAGGGACGCCAAGCCTGATCCCAATGCTGGACCCGGCTCCACGTGGGGCCTGGATGCCTCCCCAGGGAGGGTCCTTCAGCTCAGCCACAGGCTTAGAGCTGCAAGGGGCATTGACAGCCAACGTCCCCTGCTCGGCCCAAAGCAGAGCAGCTCTCATCTGAGGTCACGCTGGAGACCGCTCCCCAGGGGGCTGGACGCAGGCGCCTCCCGCAAGGTCCACCCACAAACGCCCGGGGCCCCAGCTCCTGGCATCAGTCTGACAGAGGCTCATGGCCACTGCCCCGTAACCAATGTGGAAACTTGGAGTAAGATCTCAGATCTCGCGGGGCGCCCACGTTCTTAAAACCCATGAGTCCGGCATCATCATGGTCCATAATTTCTACCCGAGTGCCCAGGTCAGGGTGACCTCCAGAGCCCGAGGCCCCAGGCTGTGGGGCTGTGATGGGGGCGGCTATTCCTGGCACTTCCCCTTCACGGACGTCACCAGGCACCCCTGGACCCCCAGCGCTCGGCCAGCCCTGGCCACAAGGTGTGGTGCCGGGCCCCATTCACCCTAGACTCGAGAGGAGACTTACCAGGCTGCCTTTCTGCCCCGTCCTTCCTGGGGGCCCCTCTTTTCCTGGAGGGCCTGGGGGTCCCTGGAGGAGAGCAGAGCATAGTGGATCTTGATGGCATTCAGCCACTAAAATGATTTCTGGGTTAACAGGTTATCTGGGCTTCCACAGGTGGCCCAAAGGCAGGACACAGAGCATTCCCCAGACACAGGGCCCGGGTCCCAGGGCTCACAGGAGACCCCACGGCCTGTGCAACCCACAGTTTCACGGCCACATTGGCAGGATGAGATGGCAGGGCCGACAGCACCATGGCTGGAAGGCACTTAACACCAGGGCTGGGGTAACCGCTGCTCCCTCTGAGAGACGGTCTGGCCACACGTATGAATATGGATTAGGCATATTCTTTAAGCCCAAATTGTCCCTTAGATTGGATACTGGGGAGGGCTTGCCACGTGGCACCCAGAGAGGCCTCAGAGCCAATGGTGATGGCGAACGCCCATCAGGAGAGTTGGTTGGCTCAGGTAGGGACTGTCACGGAGGCAGGGGCACGTCATGGGTGACCTAACCACACACTCCCTGCCCTACATGCCACAGCACGCTACTGAGTGACCTCGGGCCACGGGATGCCAGCGCAGCGTGACCCAATTACGGCAGCCATGTCTGCAGGCACCTGCTGCCCGTCATATGTGGCAGAGCCAGTGGGGAGCCTGCTGCGGGGCCCTGAGACCCCATGAGCTGTGCTGGCCAAGCAGGCTCCTCCCTCCCCTGGCCCTCCGGCAGTGCTGACCTCGGCCCTCCCACCCCCACCCATGGGAATTGCTCATGGAGACACTCTGTGCAGTCCACGGACCCACAGGGCCAGAAGTCGGAGGCCTTGCTTGCAGCCACCCCCACTGGTCAGCACCCCCAGAACCACAGGGTGGCCACTGAGGTGCCTCCACACACCCCAGGGTGGCCCCGAGTCTGGAGTTGTCCGCCAGCTCCCAGGGGAGATGAGGTGAGGGGCGGGGACTGGGGAGGCCTGAGGTGGGGCAGGGGTCCCACGTGGGGTGTTCACCCCCCACTCCCAGCAGACAGGACTCCTGAGGCAGGACTTACCGGGAGGCCGGGAAACCCGGGGGGACCCTCGCGCCCAGGCACACCAGGAAGGCCGGCGGGTCCTGGGACGTCAGAACTGTTCACCCCAAAGCGGCCTGGCTCACCGGGCAGGCCTGGGACACCGGGCGGTCCGGGGGGTCCGGGGAAGCCTCGAGGACCCTGGACGTGGGCAAACACAGATGGTCACAGCCCATGTGGCACCCACCAGGGATGACCACCACCCTCAAACCAGGCCTCGTCCCCACCCCCCACAGGATCCCAGCTGAATCTCGGGGGTCCGTGGCCTGTTCCTCATGGGCACAGACATCGGGCAGCACCGCAGGTTAAGGGCCACTCACCCGCAGGGCCTCCAGATCACCACCAAAGCCAGATCCCTCCATGTCAATGAAGGTCTGAGGAAAAGAGCCGAGAGACGCATTGCCCCGAGCTTGGCCCCCGCCTGGCTACTCCTGGGCCCCGCCCCGCAAGCTGCGCATCAAGCTGTTTCTACGAGGAGCTGAGAAACCACGGCCCCTCTGCTGCCCCCAGAGAAGCCTGAAGGCAGGTGGGTGGGAGCTCCCACCACACCTGTGACCCCTCAGCTCAGCTGAGACCCCATGCAAGCCCCTGAGGGTGGAGCTGATCCTCCTGGGCCAGATGCCCTCCCAGAAGCAGTGCCTGCTTTTGAGGACGGCAGAGCCCAGGTCACAGGAAGCCAAGGGCGGGACTCACCAGCTTGTCGTGTCTGAAGGAGGGTCCTGGGGGCCCCGGAGGCCCTTGGGGTCCTGGGGGTCCTCTCGCTCCAACCCCGGGGTCTCCCTGGGAACACAAGACAAGCTTGTCACACCCTGGGCACGCACGCAGCCCCCACCTCGGGCCAAGGGCCAACACAGGAAGGGGCCCCGCCCAACCACAAAGACTCACCTTGTCACCCTTGGGGCCCACGTCCCCTGGAGTCCCGGGGAAGCCCTGCGGCCCGGTGTCGCCCTGGAACACAGCAGCCGGGAGCCCGGTCAGGGGAGGCACCCCACCATGGGCCGCAGCCCGGCACCCTCAGTGCTCTTCCCCCAGGCAGGGGACAGACGGGAGCTGAGCTCTTCAGGGGAGTCTCCGGGGCCCGGAAAGTAGGAGGGTGCCAGGCCCAGCAGATTGTCTCCCGCCTGAGCCCATCTCGCCAGCCACGCCTGGGGGAAGCTGTGGGGAGCATCCCTCGGGAGGTCACAGCAGGTCCCCCGACGGCCTCCACAATAGCCGGTGCTTGGGTTGTTACATATATGTGTGTGGATGTGGTATGCACGGTATGTGTGAGGGGTGTGGTGTGTGCATGTGTGATATGTCTGTGTGACGTGAGTGTGCATGTATGGTGTGCATAATGCACGGTGTGTGCATGTGTGTGCACACGTGGTATGTGTATGTGTGTAGTGTGTGGCCATGTGTGGTGTATGCCGTGTGTGCGTGTGGTATGTGTACGTGTGTGCATGTGCCCACCTGTGGTGTGTGTAATGTGTGGTGTGTGCACACGTGGTGTGTGTAGTGTGCATGTGTCCACATGTGGTGTGGGGGGATGTGGTGGGCAGAGCATCTGCGTGTTTGCTGCACGGGGAAGCAGGTGAGGGCCTCGTGCCCAGGTGAAGGTCAGTGTTTTGAAGTGTCCAACTGATGGTGACAAAGTCGGGCAGGATTTCCTTTTCCGGATGGGAAAGTCTAAGATCAAGCCTGTTGCTGAGCCCTGTGGATCCTCATCCCACCCACTCACACATTCACACACGCACTCAAACACATACGTGCATGCACACACGTTAACACATGCACACACATTCATACACGCACATACAAACACACATGGACATGCACACACATTCACACATGCACACATACACACACGTGCACACACATTGACACATGCACATACTGAAACACATTCACACACACACATATTCACACACACATTCACACATGCACGCGCACACGCACACATACACTCAAACACACGCGCACACATTCACACACACCCACACATTCACACATACTCATGCTCAAACACATGCACACACATTCACACACGTGCACACACACATACCCACATTCACACATGCTCACACTCGCACACGTGCACACACAAACACAGGCACATGCATGCACATGCATACACACGCACATGCACACACGCACACACACGTGTGTGCCCTGCTGTGGGTGGGCCCCATGGATCCTCACCCCACACTCACACACGCGTGTGTGTATCCTGTTGCAGTGGGTAGGCCCCGTGCCACCCCCCCAGCCGACTGCCCTGCTTAGTCTGCCATGGTCCTCCTCGCAGGCAGCTTGGCTGTGGGGTGCCAGGCGGTCGGTAATGACTGTTCGGTGGGCACCATGAGATGCCCTCCCTGTCCTTTCAGACTTTCTAGACTGTTTTTAACTTGAACCCTCCTGTCCAGCACTCGTGATGGCCCCACTTTCTGCCGAGTGTTACCATTTGCTGGGCAGGCTGTTCCCAGATCTTTATTCGCAGTCTACCACGTCATTTCACTGTGCTTGGAAACAGTGTTTGTTGATTTTTAAAATCTGAACTGCGTGTTTTGAGACAGAAGCTCTGACTTTACAGATCCCCTGGTCGCTCTGCGCTTCTCTCCTGTCTTGCGCCCCCACCCCCTGACTTCCTTTTTCTTTGCTGTGCGTTTTCCAAGGGTTTGGAAGCTCTGCCTTTTCTTCTTCCTAGTAGTTGTGGCCTAAATGTCTCAACACAAACACATAACTACCTATTTCCCATCAAGTTACACTCTTCTTTACAAAATTTCATTTTAAAAATGGTTTTGCTGTGCAGTCTCCTCCTAAAAAGAGTGTCCCCAGCAACACAGCCCTGGGGTCTAAGCAAACATCACAGATAACATGGGGATCAGAAAGAAGCAGACTTACCGGCTTTCCGTCTTCACCAGGGTCACCCTGGGTGTGCAAGAGAAGCTGTGAGTGATCAGAAATGCCACCTCCAGCCCCACCCAGGGTCTGCACATGGAAATGCACCGCCCACCCCAAGTCCCCCCGAGGTGGCAAAGATGCCTTCCCCGGATGTCCCGGGACCCGCGCCAGGAGCTTCCTCGCACCCACAAGGGCTGTGTCTGAGCAGCTCCGCCTCCCACATCTGACCACCTTGCAGCACCAACCCCACGCAACGGTGGTCCCAAGGATGCTGCTGACCTGCCCCGATCCCAGCTCAGCTCACTCCCATGTCGGCCGCAGCCTCTCCCCGTCCTGCCCGAGCCCCCACCTCCAGAAGGGGCTGGACTGGACGGGCAGGAGGACTCACCGGCTCGCCATCCCTTCCAGGGGTGCCGTCCCTCCCTGGCAGCCCTGGAGGTCCTTGTGGTCCGGGGACAGGTTGCAACGCTGGGCCTACAGGACCCAGGGGACTGACCGGGCACGGGAGACCCGGGGGACCAGGCAGGCAGGGGGAGCCTGGGGGGCCTGCCCGGCCAGGCGGGCCTGGAATACCTGGCTCCCCTTTCTGCCCCTTCAGGCCGCCCTGGGAATAAAGAGAACACAAGGGCCCGGGCTGGGGTGAGGCCCCACACACCCTGCCCACGTGTCCCACTGTGCCTTACAGAGTCCCGGGCTGGGCTCTGCTTCCCACGGGGGACACGCAGGGTGGATGCATGCTGGCACCGTGCGCTGGGCACAAAGGAGGCACGGGCACGGAGGGGCTTCATCAGGGCTCACCAGTGAGTGGCCCGAAAGGCCACGGGTGCTTTGGTTCAGAATGGTTCCGGAGCTCAGGGAGGTGGCCTTACCTCTTTCACGCGGCCCCCAGGGGTCCGGACACTCCCGTCCCACATGGAGACAGAATCTGAGCCAGGAAGTGTCTGAGCTGAGAAGAGAAGCAGAGGTGGCCACTGTCAGGCCCCCCGGGTGGTCCCAGCTCTGCTCTCGGCATCCCAGATAGCCCCGGCAGCCCAAACGCATTCAGTCCTGGAGCCTGGCTGGACACCATCAGATTCCCAGCCTCAAGCTGCACTCCCCTAAGCTCTGGCTCCCAGGCACAGGAAACAGGGAGAGAGAATTTAAAATCAACAGTGAGGCCGGTGTGGTCACCTAAGTCGATGACAGCTGAAACCTGGGAGATGCTTCCTGAACTTGTTACAAGAGACCCTGGCCCCGCAAAATGCCTTCTTACACCCAGCATGCTTTGTCCCTTTTCCTCTTTCCCTCCTAACTTTTAATTAAAATAAAAATGAAAACCAACAGAAATCCTGCAAGAGAAGCACAGTGAATACCCAGAGCCTGTACCCACAGCCACCATCCAGGCCTCGGCATCTCCCCACCTGCCTCACACACACACATACACTACACACACTACACACACACATACTACACACACATCACACATGCACATCACACACACACTACACACAGTACACACACACACACTACACACACATCACACACACACATATTACACATGCACATCATACACATACGCTACACACAATACACTACACATACAACACACACCATGCACTGCACACCACATGTACACTACATGCAACACACACCACACAATACATACCACACACTGCACACATCACACTATGCACACACCACACACACCCACACATGCATGCACCATACACGCTACACACACATCACATAAACATCACACACGTCACACAAACATGCACATCACACCACACATCACACACACATCACACACGTGCCACATGTTACACATACATGCACTATATACACCACACACTACATACACCATACATCACACACATACCTCAGCATCACACAAACATGCATGTTACACACCACACTCACACATGCACCACACACACCCCACACCACACCATGCACACACATCCAGAAAAGAGCTTACCTCCTAATGAAGTCACCGTGGTCTGCTCCTCGATTTCTTCACTTCTGGAATCTTCCGTGCTGCTGCCTCCAGCCAAGGGTGGAGCAGTGACCGGGGGTGGCGTGGGGAGCCTGGGTTTTAGGGCTGTGCCCTGGAGGATGAGAGGGGAGATGGCCTGTTATTCAGCCAGCAGATGCCCAGCAAAGCCTTGCTTGGTTTGTGAAATGAAATACTTAAGATTGCAAGAAAGATAAAGAAAAACCCTCTGAAACAGGAGGGTGCTGCAGGGCTGCGTGCAAGGGGCTTCCTTCCGTGGGCCGCAGGGGTGTGGTCGCCTGTGGGCTCCCCGGCTCCAGGACTGTGCCTGCCATCACCAGAGAGGCCTCCTGGCGCCTGAGAGGCCATGCTGGGAAGCTGATGAGAACCTGCAGAGGGTCCCTGCAGGGACCACATTCCCACGCCTGTCTCTAACGGAAAGCATGGCGCCTCAGTCCTGGGGCTGGGGCCTCCCCGCTCCCCACCCCTCCTGTGTTTTCTCAGGTGGCCCGAGCTGGGGAAAGCCCTTCCTCATGCTCCCTGCACCGCCTTCTCCTCCTGGTCATCAGACTCACACACCCGTTCATTCCCTGGTGGCCACCCACGAGCTAACGGAGGGATGGGGCGAACGGAAGGCCAAGGTCGCCTCAAAGACCAAGGAATGTGCAGGGCAGGACCTCGTTTAAAGGAATGTCCTCTCACCAGAGACACTCAGTGGCCAGGCAGGGCTGGAGCGAGGCCTGTCCCCAGGCTTGGAGCGTCTGCCCAGCCCAGCATCCCTGTTCCCAGCCGGGAATGTGTCTTCATGGCATAGAGGCGGCTCTTGGAGCCACACCTGTGTGTGCACATGTGTGCACTGCACTGCTTGGGGGGCTCTCCCAGGACCCTGCAGGGTGGGCTAGGCCTCGTCCAGCTACTCACCATCTCCTCCCTGAGAAGCTCCCGGGTGTCGGCGAGCCCGCTGCCAAAGTCTCCAGATGCCTGAGGAGTTTGAAAAGGGAAAGGCTGGAGAGATGGCAGCCAGGCCAGGCCCCGAGCCCAGCAGGCCTGAGAAGCAAAGGAGGCTGCTCTTGCCTCCTCCCAGCCCCCTCCCGCCTCGTCCAGCCCTCTCTGGTGCTCTCAGAGGGGCCACTGGGGTGGGCATGCTGGCCTTCCCTGCCCAGGCACCCTCTGAGCTTCAACAAATCTTGTCCAATCGGGTCGCGGACAGTGACGCTTCTGAAACTGCCTCGGCTGGTGGTCAGACACACGGAGGCGGGAGGGGAACATGCTCCTCTCCTCCGGCCAGAGCCCTGCCCTGGAGGAGGCCCCACCACAGATGCTCCCCGCACAGGTTTCCCCAGCGCAGGCCCCGCTGGGCCCAGGCCTGGGCCAAACCCACACCAAGGTGGCTGGACGTTTTAAACTTCATGAAAATCCGGAGAATCATCCTCAGGGCCCGCTAATGACCCCTGAGGGCAAGGCAGGCCAGGGGAGGGGTGCAGCGCCTCGGAGACCCCCAGCACCCAGCAAGCTGTACCAGGGCACAGCCTTGTCATGGCCGCCATGTGAACAATCTGGCATCTTCCAGCATGTTCCAGCAAACAACGGACTTACCGGGTAAAATATAGAAAAAAACATGAAACTAACATGGATGTGCACACGCTACCCACAGTTCAGCCATGGTGTCTCCTGCCCACGCCGCCCAGGAGTGAGGCTGTGTGGGTCCACCCGACCCGCGTAGGGCCGCGCTGTGATCTGGGACGGTGAAATTCCTGCTCCTTCCTCACACCTGTAGGGGCGGCCGGACTCCCCGCCAGCTGCACAGATTACACGCACCAACACACGTGCACAACACATATGCGCTGGCTTACCTGCGCCACACAACACGGGCCACACAGAGACACCGTGAGTTCCACGCAAACACACGTCAACACACGCCCTGATGCACGCCTGGCCTGCACCCTCAACACGCCAACCGCCCCAGCACACGCCCACCAGCCTGCCAACCTGGGTCTTGGACAGCATGGGATTCCACTTGTGCATGCTGGCCTGGCCACACCGCCACCAACCACACGCCAACCTGGGTTATGGACCTGGGGACCTGCCACCGCAGTTCCACACACCCCAATGCCACCGCCACCGCACCACACAGACCTGGAACCCGCACCACCTGGGATTCCACACCCCAACCTTTACGCCCAGCTTACCTGGATTGCCTGGGGACCTGCGGCACGGATTCCACTCCAATAGCCACACGCCATGCAATGCCTGGGCTTACATGCCGCGCCGGACGTACAGACCCATTTTCGAATAGAGACCCCCTGTTTATCCAGGGCTGGGCCCTTCTGAACCCTTCCTTCCTTCCTGAACCCCTAGGTTTCCTCCCACCTAACCACCTAGGAACAAAATGAGACCACCACCACCACCACCACTCTTTGTAGACTGCCCTCAGATCTCTAGCTGCCCTGGAGAATTGGTTCTGAGTGTTTATTTATGCTTGTATTTGTTTTTATGTGGGAAAGTTTAGGGCAAAGAAAGGGCTCCGAGGTGTTACAGGAGAGCACGGAAATGGTATTGCAGCTTCCCGGTACCCAAAGTGGCATCTTTTGGGACTTTTCCTGTCACAGCCCTTGGCCCTGAACTCTGCGTGCCAGGGGTTGAGGGAGACCCCGCCCGGGACCCAGCTGTCACTCACCCCATCTGAGTCATCACCTTCCTCGTCCAGGCAGTGCATGGGGCCCACCTGGGGGTCCCTGCGCACCTTCAGCTCAGCGATCATCCCCTAAATGCAGACAGAGAAAGGGGTCACCAGCGGTCCTGAGGCAGCAGCGGCAACCCCGGCATTGCCTGAGCTCCAGATTTCGGCGGGTCACAGAGGGCAGGAATGTCTCGGGGAGCGAAGGGGTCTCGGGCAGCCTCCTGGTGGTATGGTATGCCTCATGGTAAGAAGACGTGGTGAGACCCAGGGGGGTCCTGGGCGCTTTTGTGTGGAAAGCACCCGGCTGGGCGGAGGCTGCTCTCTCAGACTCAGATGGCTCATCCGAGGCGGCTGATGGGCCACCTGAGTGCTATGAGTTTAGAACCACAGTGGGCGTGGCTCGATCCAAGGCCTGGGAGAGAGGGGCAGATTCGAGGGGCTGCAGGTCAAGTCCCCCAACCCCAAGTCCTGGGAGCTTTACACAAGCCCCAGGCGGCCTCATCTCCCGACTCGGACCAACCAAGGCAGCACCACGGCTTTGCTTTCTTTGAACTTTACCTTTTCATAAAAAGCAAAACCCAGAAGCCAAGGACCAAAATGCCACAGGTGTGGGGGAGTTTCCTGGATCTCTGCGCCCATTCCGTCTGGAGCCGATCTCACTCACCCACCCACCCACCCACCGCTCCCTCCGGCATCCTCAGTCCTGGGCTGAGTGCCAGGGTGCCTGCCCCTGCCCTCTCAGGTCCTGGTGCGGCCGGCAGTGTCTCGTGAGACGCAGGCTGGGGACGCTGGGCAGGGACACAGGAGGGCGCAATGTCCTAAGCCTCAAGCCAGCAGCTCGTCCGGGGGAGAGGACACTGGGAGGGGCTTTGGCAGGAAGAGGGGCTGCCAGGTGGGGGCTGTGCACAGGACCAGGGGCTCCACTGGCCGCGCTGCAGGTTCTGCATCCTGGCCTAGATTTCAGAGCCAAGTGAGGCCAGGTGGAGCCTGGGGCTCCCCACGCCAGCTGGGCCCCGAAGCCCAGGCAGGTGGTTCAGGAGTGGGGCCTGAGCCTGCAGCCTGTGAGTGCTGAGTGTATGGGCACATGTGTGTGAGACCATGCATCTCCGTGGACACGTGTGTGCAAACACGAGATCATGTATGCATGTGTGTGTGAGTTCATGCATGGGGCATGTGGATCCCGTGAGCCCCCTGGGTGTACACGGGTTTCCCACAGAATGCACCAGCGCTTCTCAGCGTCACACCGCAGGGGAGGGGCATTGCCTACAGTGCCCCGGGTAGGCCGGGGCAGCACCGCGGGGTCCAGGGTCCACTGTCCACCAGGACCTGCTGCATGGGGGCAGGGCAGCAGCCTTCACATTCAAGAGGCTCCAGGTCATGCCTGGGGAGGAGCTGGGGTTGCATTCTAGCCCTGGGGCAGCCCGGGCTGGGGAGGAGTGCCAGGGGTGCATCTTAGGTGGTCTTGGTGTGGAGGAGGGGCTGGGCATTCCTGACATCCATCCCCACGCAGACACGCCCGTGAGGCCCTGACAACCTGACAGGTGGCCGCCATGCTCTCCGGCCACAGCGCTCTCCTGAGGGTGCTCCCGAGGGTGCCGACGCCTTCTGCACGGGGCTACAGGGTGCCTGGGTCGGGGGCAGCTACAGAGGGCAGAGCAGCTCCAAGCCTGTGGCGGCCACTAGCTCCAGGGGTGGGGCAGATGGCACTAGTGCAAAAGCCACAGGCCCATTGCAAATATTTAAGGGACTTAGGACTGAAAGTTATGAAATCCGGAGACACCCAAAACAGAGATCACAGGAATCCTGTTAGGGAAAAGCGTGTAAAATGCTTCCCAACATGCTGCAGCCTCAGCGCCCTGGAAATCAGGACACAGCTGGAAATGACGTTCACAACAGCACAGCTGGGGGGTGCGTGATTTCCCGGGAGACGGCCACTGACAAACCCCACTCAAGAAAGTGAACTTGAAAAGACCAACAACACCACAGGACTCTTACGACGAGGAACACAACCAACGCTCTGGAGGGCTCTGTCGGACCCCGCGGAGGCCGGGGGTCCCAGGCACCATCTGTGGCAGCGTTGGGGGCACTGCAGCCTCGTGGAGTCTGAGGAGGAGGAAGCCTTGGTTTCCTCCCTGCTCCCAAAGCTCTGTGCTTGTTTCTGCCAGAAATGATGAGTCACACAACTCGAATGTTTCTTTCCCAAGAATCTCAATTCAGACGTCTGAGAAAATCTTGTGCTGAACAATTCCACCTTCTTCTCTACCACACAAGCGTGCTTCTCCTCTCCCCCCTGGAATCTCATCTAAGACCCAAAGACAAAGTTCCTGACACCTGAGGCCTGCAGGGACCTGACACAGAGATCAACTGACACGGCCTTCGGCACACGGCCCGCGGCGCGCCACCCACACCCAGCAGCACACGGCCCGCGGCGCGCCACCCACGCCCAGCAGCACACGGCCCGCGGCGCGCCACCCACGCCCAGCAGCACACGGCCTGCTGCGCGCCACCCAGGTCCAGACCCAGGGCCCTCTAGCTCCCTCCTGTTCCAGCTCTCTGACCTTCCAAGGTTTCACTGGGCTGTTGTAAATCATGGTGTCTTCTCCAGGCCAGATTTAACCACATAAGCACATCAAATCCCAGCCGGGCGCAGTGGCTCACACCTGTCATCCCAGCACTTTGAGAGGCTCAGTCGGGTGGATCACCTGAGGTCAGGAGTTCGAGACCAGCCTGACCAATATGGTGAAACCCCATCTCTACTAAAAATACAAAAATTAACCAGGCGTGGTGGTAGGTGCCTGTAATCCCAGCTACTTGGGAGGCTGAGGCAGGAGAATCACATGAACCCAGGAGGCAGAGGTTGCAGTGAGCCAAGATCACCCCATTGCACTCCAACCTGGGCAATAGAGCGAGACTCCATCTAAAACAAACAAAACAAAAAAACCCCCAAAAAACCATACATCAAATCCCAATGGTAAAAAAAAAAAAAAAAAGAAAAAAAGACAAGGTGGAAATAAAGTCTGCAGCATGCGAAACCAAAGAGCAGTTTCTTTTACATGTAAGGAGTTTGTATAAATCAATGAGAGTTGGGCCCACCGAAAAACACAGAGAACATAAACCAGTCAGTCACAGAGGAAGAAATACAATAAACAAGTAGCAACGTGGAAGTCTGTCTTCACTAACAGTCCAAGAAATACAAAATTAAACACCCAGACCCCCTTTTCCTACACATCCAACTGGGAAGTGGGACTTCGCTGATGAGGAGGCCTTCACTGCAGGGCGGCGGCCCGGCTCTCGCCAGCACCATCGGGCACAGCTGTGCACCTACGTACCCCAGCTCTCGGCACTTGGCCGCCTTTCCTTACAGCGTTAAAGATGTACAGCACTTGTGGGCGACTTTATTCCACCAAGAAATGGCTGGGGATTCACACAACAAACTGCCTCTCACAGGAGGGGGTGACTCTGACTTCTTTCCCGGCAATCATGTTTGTGATCAAGAGGAAAACAAAGAGGCCCAGTTTGGTGTCAACGTTCTAGCGGCTCCTGAGCTCTGAGGGTTAAAAGTTCCTGCCAAAGGTGAAAGGTCAGCTTGCAGAACCCCCAGACACCAGGACTTAGAACAACTTCAAACAAACAGCCCTTGTCAGGGCAACAGTTAACCTTCTGTCCCCTGTGGCCAGTCAGGGCAGGGGCGTCCCAGCTGCGGGCCAGCTCGAATGTTAGAATTCAGGGACTTGGGAGACAGTGCCAGCTGAGGTCACCCACACGGCTGTTCCCAGCCAAAGGTTCCCAGAAATGCAGGGGCTTTGGACATAGACCCCACATGGGTTCAGGGCTCTGTCTGCTCCCCCAGCCCAAGAAATGAAGGCACATTGGAGGGACTTCCCGGAGACTCAGGTGGAGACGGCCACACGCCATTACCGCTGGGGGATCCCACCACGTGCTCCGAAGTGGAGTCTCACAGGCCTGGGGCTGCCGCACCCTTGCTAAAGGTGCTGACCTGCAGGGCCGCCCTGAGCCCCTGGTCCCAGCCGGTGTGGAGTCACCACAGGAGAACCCTGCTGGGACCGACACCCTGCTGCCGCCAGCTTTGGATCACTCATCGTTTTCAACAAGGACCCCAGCTTTCATTCTGCATGGGGCCCCGAGGCTTGTGGCTGGGCCCAGACTCGGTCCCCACTCACCCAACCGGCCGGTCAGAGGTCGGGAGCCCCAGTTCACCACGGGGCTTGGCACAGGCCTGGGGGTGTCTCTGGGTCATGGGGTCACGGCTGGGGTGGATGTCTAGTTACAAAGTCGTTCAAATGGGGCCCTCCTAGGCTGGGCCTTGGTGTCTCAGAGAAACCACAGAAGCCCAGGGCAGCCCTTCCTGGGGGTACAGAAGCCAGAGAGCCAAGAAAGTGAATGTTACCCCAGCCAGGCCGGCCAAGAACCTGGGAGGCCTGCACCGGAGGCCAAGGCTGACCACAGCTGGGGTGGGGCTCTCCTCTTCAGGCTGTAGCTCTGTCCCTGTCCCAGTGGCCACCGCCACCCCACCCTACCCTGGCTGTTGCAGCCCCCCGGCAACAGCATAGTGGGGGTTACCTGGAACTTGTCAGGGTCCGCTCCTCCTGCCTGAGCCACGAAGAGCCCGGCGCCGGGCTCCAGCTCCAGACCCCGTGAGGATCGAGCAAGCGGCATTCTCTGGAACTCCTCACAGTCCACGTAGAGGGCCACGTAGCCACCCTCCACACTGAGTGCTAAGTGTGTCCACTGGCCGACGAAGGCGGGGAGCCGGAAGCTGGCGGCTGTGTGGGTCTGGCCTGCGCCTGGCTCCGTGTAGAGCAGGGAGATGTCCTGGTGCCCGTCCCGCACCCCAGAGAGCTTCACGCCCAGCGAGACCACTGCCTGCGCCGAGTCCGTGATGGCGAACAGCACCCCTGGGCCCTCCGTGGCCGGCTGGATGTGGAACAGCAGTGAGAAGTCGCGGAAGAAGAGGCTGGGGAAGTGGTACCGGGCCACTTGGCCGCTATTGGCCTCTGGCCCAAAGACGTAGGCCAGCCCGACGTCGGGGTCATCCGTCTGGGTGATTTGCTGGGGCGGAGGGTCCCCAAGGAGCTGCAACAGCCCCACCTCCTCGCCGACGCTCTCTGCAAAAAGGAAGACAGCTGGTGAGGTGGCTGTGCAGGACAGTACCAGGGGCCACCGATGCGGCCTGGAGAGGCGGCCAGGCAGGGGCACAAAGGGGAAACTGAGTCTGAGAGGGCTTTCCACGTGCCTGGCAGCCTGCCCTGATGCCCTGGGCTCAGCCACCCAATGGCCACCCAACGGCCACCCTGGTTCACTCATTCCCAAACGACGGGCGCGCTCCATGCAGAAACCTGCCCGCAGGGGACATGGTGTCCACAGGCTCCCCTTCACTGCTTTCAGCAGGGATGGGCACAGCCAGTGGGGAGAAGGGGCCAGGGACTGGCTGGCACCCCCGCCGAAGCAAGGAGCTGTGAGGGGCTGGGGCTGGCAGCCCTGTGCCCCGCACGCCCACTCTGCCCCTGCTGGAGCAGCCCAGGCGGGCAACCCAGTGTGGCCTCCACTGTGAAGCCGCAGCTCCACCGCAGGGAAGGAAGGAGGCTGACTCCACACCCCAATGTTCTTGGAAGCCTCGGCTACGGGGCCTCGCCCAGAGCAGCTGCCTCGGCCGGGGCTCCACGTGGCGTCTGAGAGGCACCACGTGGGATTTCACCCAGCGCTGTCAGGGCGCCAGCTCACTCACTGGGCGCGGTGCCTCATGTGGCAAAGACAAGTAGTGTCTCCCCACCCCACCATGCTGATTCCCCTCGGGGCCACAGTCACCCCTTGGAGGGGCTGCACGCCTGATGTACCTGCCAACGTGCTACACACCTGACATACCTGCCAACGTGCCACAGTCTCCCCACCAGCCCCGCTGCTCCCTGCAAATGCCCTACAGCACTGGGTGACTCACTCCACTCAAGAGCACGGGCTTTGCGGCCACAGTCTGGGCGAGGGACTTGCCCCAAGGCCCTACTCCCGTGACCGTGAGGCCCCAGACAGACTGGACACGGTCTGCTTCCGACAGAGTGTAACAGTTACTCCGGGACGCCTGTGCGGCGGGCTGGCTCCTGGTCGAGCTCTCCTGTGGGAAGGGGCTGCTGATGCCCAGGCGTCCTGAGGAAGACGGGGGCGAGCACCTGTATGCGTGTACCTGTGGGCCGGGGGCCCTGTGGCTGGGCCAGGCTGACCTGGGACAAGACACAAGGGAAGAAGTGCTGAGCCTGGACATCACGAGGGAAGCAGCACCTCCAAAGAGCTCACAGAACACAGGACCAGCGGAAACAAGAGTGCAGACCCCCCGCCCTGGCACACGCCGTGGGCACCTCCAGCGCCATTGCTGCCCCCGCGAGGCCCTGACTTCAGCGTGAGGCAGTGTGGCAGCCTGGACTCCCTGTGGGCCCTACCCTCGTGCCAACTGGAAGCGGGGCCACGCGCAGAGTGGACAATGGGCTCTGTGGACAGCAGCCTCGTCCGGCGCCTGCACCCTGAGGCTAGGGGCAGAGGGGTCCCGACAGGCTGAGCCTGGGCTCTGGGGCCAGTAGTCATCTCCCCTTCAGACAGAGGCTGCCGTCTACCCAGATGGCAGCTGTTACAATGATCCTTTCTTAGAAGAAGTGCCCAGGCCCCACATGTCCACGCCAGGGCTATGCTAAGATCAGGAAATGGGACTCTCGGCCTGGGGGCCAGATGCCCTGGCAGTCGCCCAGCTGCCCCCGAGTTCACCCGTCAGCACCAAGCGCTCCAGCCGCTCCTCAGAACCAGCCCAGCCTGACTCCCTGGGGCACGGGGCCTGGAGTCTCTGCCGCCCCTTTGAAGGGGTCCTGAGGAAAAGATCCAAGGCTGCCTGGCCAGCCCCCTGCCCTCCCACACAGCCACCTCCAGTCCTGCAGAGCCAGGGCTGCTCCTGCCTGCATGGGGCAAGCCGAATTGGGGAAGCCTAGTCCAGCCAGGTGGGTTTCATGTTGCTCAGGCAACACCCAGTTCAGCACTCAGAGGCCCAACAGCTTCCAAGACACAGGGTTGATGCAAACTAGAAATCAAAGCAATCTCATGGGTGCTCCGAGAGAAAATGGCTCTGAGACGGGACGTTTCCCTCAGGCCAGGGGTGCCAGCACAGCCTGTCCTTCAGCTCCACCTGGGCCTGTTCAGAAATCCAAACATACAGCGGCTGGGGGCCCATGGGGGCCAAGGGCAGGTGGGCTGCGGCATCCCCAGGGCGTGACCTCGAAGCCCAAAAACCCACAGCATCTATGCCATGGTAGCTGAGACCTCAGGGTGTGGCCACAAAAGCTGCCCTGTGACTCCCAGGACCAAGTGCCCTGGAGATCTGCGTGGCACTTGCACGGCTGCCCAGGTCCATGCCAGCAAGTGGAGGCCACGTCAGTGGTTCTGTGAAAGCTTTCAGGGACCCTGGAAGCCTCCATTTCAAGCACGCACATGCAGGACTCTCGTTAAACGGAGACGTCACAACTGATACAGAAGAGGCAGAAGAAGGACAGAAGCCAGAACCTGCAGTCAGTGACCACAGTGGCATGAGATGGCAGGGCAGGTGCCAGCGAGCCGGTGGTTTTAGCGCCTGGGGCATAGGACATGCAGACCACATTGGTGGGCACAAGGCAAGCAGTGGATGAAAAACAGCGGCAGCAAGAAAAATCCAGCTCCACCTTGTCAAAAACGTTAGCTAAAGTAACACCAAAGGCTAACGGAAAACCAGCAGGTAAATGGCTGTGAGAGTGAGCACTGCAACACTGACATCAGCCAAACGGACCCGAGCTGGAGCCATTCAGCGGACAGAGGGGACGACACGCCCTGACAGCCCTGTGGGGTCTGCTGAGCCAGAACCACCGCGCACCTGCAGGCGAGGGAGTCGCTGCCAATGACAGACCCTAAGGCTCCTCGCTCAGCCCAATTTCCTGTGAAGAGAGAAAATAACCACCTCAGTAAGACTCACACAGAGCTTCCGGAACCCGATCCAGAGCTTGAAGAGCGCGCCATCATCATTGCCCCATCACACCACAGCACTTACGCAGTGAAGTGCCCGGGGGCATCAACACGCCACCATCATCACCGCATCACACCGTGGCACTGACACAGTGAACTGCCCAGGGGTATCAACCTGCCACCGTCATCACCCCATCACACCGTGGCACTGACATGGTGAAGTGCCTGGGGGGACATCTTGGCATCAAAGAAAAACAGCCTCCGAACAAACACTTCCACCAATGCCCAAGGCTGCAGAGCCTCAGGGAGGGGCTAAAAACAACCTAAGAAACGGCCGTCCCTGGGTGGAGACTTCCTGCTGACACTCGGACACATTTACAACATCCAATCTCTCCACTGTCAGCGCTGACCCAAAACCCACGTCAGGCCCACACGGGCAGCTCAGCTGGTGTCCAATAAACAAAGTCTGCGCGATGAACCCACCAGTTAGGGCTGAGCAGGTGTCTGCAGGGCCATCTGTTATACAGAGAAGCAGAAATACCTACAGGTGCTTCAGTCAGGAGGGGCTGAGGAAAAGACCAGAACCACACGAAGAGCCAGGGCATCTCCCTGGAGTTAGGGAGACTCCTGAGATGCAGGATAAAGGAAAGAGGAACTTGCAGACACAGGGCAATCCCATTTATGCAAAGTAAGACTCCCATGCATATGCACACATGTGCAGCCGTGCACATGGGCAAACTGTGGTGGGCCGAACCATGGCCCCAAGAATGTCCACGGCACAACAGCTGGAACCCACAAGCATAATTTTATGTGGCAAGGGGATGCTGCAGCTGGGACTCAGGCTATGGATCTGGAGATGGGAGATGATCCACATCTGACCACACAAAGCCTTAAAATCGAAGGACAAAAGACGGCACCATGAGGACTTGCCCAACACCGTTGGCTTTAAAGAGGGAAGAAGGGGCTTTGAGCGAAGGAAAGCAGCAGCCTCTAGAAGCTGGAAAAGTCAAGAAAACGGATTCTCCTCCAGAGCCCCAGAGGGACCCAGCCCTGACAACACCTTGGTTTCAACTCAGTGAACTGGTTTCAGACTCTGACCTCCAGAACTGAAAGATAAGACAGCTGTGCTGGTTTAAGTTACTGAATTTGTGGCAATTTCTTACAGTCGCCAGTAGGAAGCTACACACCTATATGCAAATCGGTGCAAACCCATGGGGGCAGGTGGCCGCGGTGAGTGGGACTCAGGAGCTATGTTCTGTCCTCTCATGTGTGGCTGGAGTCTTGCCGAGGGTCTACCTTATCTAAGGGGGTCTTGCGGCCCCAGGGCGAGCTGTTGACTTCTGGGACAGACTCCAGCCCACCAGGAAGATCTCATCCCCCAAATCCCATCCCAGGAAGAGGAAGAGAGGAAAACGGGAGGCTTTGGAGCTTCCACTGAGGGACTATGGGATCCACCTCTGCCCCAGTGCCCGGGCACTGCGCCACTCCCGAGGGCTGGGCAACCTGGAAAGGTAGTCACTCTGCCCCCACAGATGTGTGTCTCTTCCCGAGAGCTACAGGCATCCATCATGGTTGGGCTCCAGCCCAGTTCTCAGAGCTCCAGCCTCTGAGCTCTGGACCCAGCCACGGTGCCCATAGGGAGTTTCTCCCTGCACTTGGCATAGCTGGGTGGCATCCAGGATAGACACCTGCACATGATATAACAATGATGATGCCTCAAGACTTGATTTCTTTTCTTTTCTTTTTTTTTGAGATGGAGTTTCACTCTTGTTGCCCAGGTTGGAGTACAGTGGCGTGATCTCAGCTCACCACAACCTCCACCTCCTAGCTTCAAGCAATTCTCCTGCCTTAGCCTCCCGAGTAGCTAGGATTACAGAAACGCACCACCACGCCTGGCTAATTTTGTATTTTTAGTAGAGACGGGGTTTCTCCATCATGTTGGTCAGGCTGCTCTCGAACTTCCGACCTCAGGCGATCCACACGCCTTGGCATCCCAAAGTGCTGGGATTACAGACGTAAGCCACCACACTCGGCCAAGACTTGATTATTTGACAGAAAGAAACATGTTTGAAAATGACTCTGGAGTACTCTGGGAAATGGCAGATGGAAAGCACCAGGAATCCATCTCCCTAACTAATTAACAAGTGCACGGGCAGAACTTGTCTTAGAACTCTTTTGGAACTCTGGAGTCTACTGAAAGTTTGCAATGTCCAGAGGAAGGTTTGAACAGTAACAGGTGGTTAATTTACCTAAACCCCAGCTCTTGGCACAATAGCAGCTGCACATCCATCCCCCACTCCTATTCCTATAGCAGGTGCCATGCACGAGTTCCTGGAGCAGCGGCCACACAGCTTGTGGGAAACAGGATGGCAAAAAGGACCCTGTCCTGCAGACATTGAGAACCTGTGCTCTGATCAGGTTGCTTGGGAACACAGAGGTGCAGACGGGGAGGTGGGGCCATTGTTTTACACTCCCTCTGTTGTTGCAAGCTCCCCCTTCCAGATGAAGCGACTTCAAGTGGATTTAGATGGCTGGCACTGTTTTTTCTTCCTCATTCTTATCTTGTTCCTCCTTTGGGAGCCAAACATGAAAGAACAGGACATTGAAAAACAGCAGCATGTAAGAGTAAAATTAGAAAGTGGCTGCACACACCCAGGGAAAGGGACAGGCTCAGAAAAGACCCAAGAAGATCTGAAGTTCACACCTCAGGGAGATCTTTGGCACAGAGACAAAAATTTTTTTAAAAGTAACAAAAAGCAGTGAACACTGGTGAAGGGCGAGAACTGACTTCCAGAGCTACATTACTGAGTTCAAATGTTCACTTTTTAACACAAAATCACAAGGCACACAAAGTGATAAGAAAGTATAGCACATTAAAAGGAGAAAAATAAATCAACAGAAGCTGTCCCTGCAAAAGACCTGATGGCAGATCTACTAGACAAAGACTTTAAAACAACTGTCTTAAAGATGCTCAAAGAACTAAAGGAAGGTGTGGAGAAAGTCAAGAAAGTGACGTATGAATAAAATGGAAATATCAATATAAAAACCTTGAAAGAAACCAGAAAGAAATTATAGAACTGAAAAGTACGATAGTTGGAATTGAAAACATCACTAGAGGAATCTGAAGGTGATTTGAGCAGATAGAAGAATAAATCAATGAGCTTGAAGATAAGATAATGGAAATTATTGAAGACAAAAGATAAATGAAAGGTGAAAAGAGCCTAAGTGGCATGTGGCCACCATCAAGAGACAAGGAAGCATGCATGCTGTGGAAGCTGCAAACAGAGGAGGAAAAAGAAAGGTGCAGAGAGACTATCTGAAGAAATAATGGCTGAAAACGTCTCAAATTTGTAGGGAGACATGAATATAAACAGTTAAGAAGCTCAGGGAACTGCAAGTAAGATGAACTCAAAGAGACTCACACCAAGGTACATTATGATAAAATTTTTAAAAAGAGAGAGAGAATCTTGAAAGCAGCAAGAGAAAAACAACTGATCATATCCAAGGCTTCTTAATAAGATTATCAGCAGATTTCTCACAGAAACTTTGGAAGCCAAAAGGCAGTGGACCAATATATTCAATGTACTAAAAGAAAAAAAAATTGTTAACCAAGAGTCCTATATACAGCAAAACTGTCCTTCAAAAGTGAAGGAGAAATTGGCATTCCCAGATAAACAAAAGCTAAGGGAGTTAATTGCCACTAGACCTGCCCTGCAGGAAATGGTCCAGGTAGTCCAGCAGGTGAAATGAAAGGACACTAGTCAGTAACAGTAGGTCCCATGAAGAAATGAAGATTTCAATAAAGGTAAATACATGGGCAATTATAAAAGCTGGTATTGCAACAACAGTTTGTAACTGCACTTCTTATGAATGAACCTGGAGGATATTAAACTAAAAGAAATAAGACAGGCACAGAAGCAAATACTGCATGATCTCACTTATATGTGGGATCTAAAAAGGTCATATTCATAGGAGCAGAGTAGAATGGTGGTTGTCAGGTGCTGAGGTCTAGAAAGGACAAATATGTGTGTGTGCCACAGATATGGCTAGCAAGAAGGGGCCCTAGAAGGGGGCCCAGCAGCCTGGCTCCAGAGTGCCCTTCAGCATTGCAGTAGATGTAGGACAAGCACGGGCCCAACAGGGGGGCACCAGGAGACCAGCAGGCATCCACCCTAATGGTGCAGGCCATCTGATGAGGGGTAGGGACCAGTGCCAGGATGGATGGTGCCCATGCACAGAGTGGGGTGCAACGGGGCACAGCTGCCACCCCACTCTGTGCATAGGCAACAGGGGCCTCCTTGACTTACTGTTACTAAGTAGTGTCCTTTCATTTCACCTGTTGGACTACCAGACCATTTTCTGCAGGGAAGGTCCAGTGGCAATCAACTCCCTTAGCTTTTGTTTATCTGGGAATGCTAACAGGGCACAGCCCAGGCCAGCCCACGGACAGGAGGAAATATGACTGTGGGTTGAAGGGTACAAAAGTGGTAGATGTCCACTAGCTTGACTTTAGATATCTACAAAAACCGAATATATGTAAGGACCTGCAGGGAGCCCCGTCTGGAGTGCTGTGCTTTTCATTCTGTCTGTGCCTGGTTCAGAATCACACAAGATCTTGTACCCACAGACAACTGAACCCAATGCACTGGGCTCTTGACACTCCAGTAGGAGTTAAGTGCTGAGTCACTCTCGGTGCATCTGAGAGACATGGAGAATTTATGAGAAGCTTAGCCAGCATCATCAAAAAAATATTTGTAGGTTGCCAAGCGGTGAGAGATAAGAATGAGCTGTTTCTCATGGAGTGGCCTTCTCTCCTTCTTAAACCAAAGTTACACGGAAATGTCAAGCAAATCAATTTTCTCAAGTTCTGCCTTTGACTAAACGAGCAAGAGATAAGCACCATGTAAGGACACCTGTGCACCAGTTGCTGGCCCACAGGGTAGGGAGCAGCAAGAAAGGAGCAGCCCCTCACGGCCATCATGGTGATGTGACCTCCACGTGCACTCCCATGGCCTCCCACCGACCTCCGAATGTTCAGTGATGGGGGTGGAGGCAGAGGAAGCCCCAGCCCAGGGACCTGTGCACCACTTGCCAAGATCATGGGACTCGTACATGGGAGATGAGTGACCTGGCCGGCATGCGTGTGGACCTGCTTCCCAAGCACCCCGGTGGCAGCTGTGCCTGGATGTGCCCCACTCTATGCATAGGCATCGTCCACCCCGGCACTGGTCCCTGCCCCTCATCAGATGGCCTGTACCATCAGGGTGGACGCTGCTGGTCTCCTGGTGCTCCCCGACTGGGGGCTTGCTTGTCCTGCATCTGCTGCGATGCTGAAGAGCGCTCTGGGGCCAGGCTGCGGGGCCCTCCTCAAGGCTCCCTTCTTGCTGCCACATTTGTGGCACGCACACATGTCTGTCCTTCCTAGGCCTCAGTTTCTCAACTGTAAACAGGAACAATACCCACCTCCCAGGTCAGAGAACGCTTGCTTGTAGGACTCCTTGGAAACATCACCTACCTCTGCTACGGTCCCAGGGGTCAGGGTTTGCAAGAGCTCAGGAGGGGCGTAGAGAGCAGAGTCCAGAGGGCCAGGCACCCATTGCTGTCGTGGGGTGACACTTCCACAGCCCTTGTGGCCTGAGCTCCGTGTGTCACTCATAGAGTCCCACTGAGACAGCCCAGGGGGCCTTCCTGGAGGCAGTGTCCCTAGCAGCCCAAGCCCAAGCCCTGTTCACTCACTCTTGGCACCTGCAGTGGGGGAGCCTCCCTACCCCACCCCGGCCCTCCCCTGTGTGGGGGCCTCACTCCCTTCCTTGTGGGTCTGAGGGACAAGCCCACAACAGGGCAAAACCCTCCACAGGGTCCCTGCCTGTGTGCTGACCACGGGGTGCACCCTCCAAGCCTTTGAGTGCCCCCACGCCCCAGCATGGCCACACTGCCCCCCATGCTCTCCTCGAGGTGTGCCGGAGTGGGTGGACACACAGGGCAGTGCCCAGGACCAGGTGGAGGAGGCATTGGAGATGGAGCCAGGCAGGAGGCAGCAGGACCCCTCCGGCTCCCCTCCCCTCAGGGGCTCATACTCCCTGACCCCATGGCCTGGAGATGCAGCCAGGGCCCTCTGTGGGCCTCGAGGGCTCTGTTCTGGTGCTAGGATCATAACCCAGCACCCCAACTTCCGGGGCCTCACAGCCTGCCCCGAGGGGTCAGGCACCAACATGGGAGACTGGGCTCCCCCTCCTCCTCTTGCCCCTCACCCAGGGCTGGGAGTGTCCAGCCCAACACGGGGGCCCGGCAGGAGTGGGGGCTCACCCAAGAGGAGCCTGGGCTGGGGAGGAGCTGAGAGGCCAGAAGAGGGGGCAGGACCCTCCGGGCCAGGCCACACCTGGGAAGGGACTCCATGATGAAGCCCGAGGCCCACCTCTGGCCAGAGGCAATGTAGGCCACGAATGCCGACGGAGACCCCCAGGACCCTGCGAGGGACACTGCCTCCCTCACATGGGGACACTATCAAGCTGTCCAGATGTTCAGTGAAAAGTCCCCTTCAGGCTGTGCCACGACTGGGCCAGCTGCAGTTACAGAAATTCCTCGCCCCCACAGCCCCACTCAGACCCTAGCCCCTGAGCCATGCAGCTGAGCACCGACTCCCAGGAGATCAGCACCTTCCCTGAGGCCGATGCTTGTTCAGAGCGCTCAGCTGATCCCAGACAGTCTCGGGGCCTGGCGTTTCCCTTCCCACAGGCCGCAGCCCTCCCAGCCTGCCGCTGTCCTGTCTGCCTCCGAGGACGAGGTGGGCTGTGCTCGAGCCTCCTGGGGCTCCAGGACACTGGACTAGGGTCTCTCCAGGCAGGATGGCTCCTGAAGTGCTGCCCTACCCACACGCTGGGTGGGGAACAAGGCTTGGCCACCAGTAGCCAGGTGGGGTGTGGCCCTAGGGGGGTTGCCTGCAAGGCGGCTGGTGCTTGCTTGGCATTTGGGTGTTCCAGGGATGGACCATGAGTGGGACCCAGGAATCTGACTGCTTGTGGCAGTGCCAGCTGCCCTGGGGGTACCATCTAAGCCCCGAGATGCCAACAGCCATGGGCACAGCCCCTGCCACAGGAGAGCTCCAGCCCTACACTTCCAGGGCGCATCCACAAGGGCCCCCACGCCTGCACACACCACGCCCCCCTAGCACAGTTCCTGTACCTGCCTCAGGCTCAGCCATGCCCCACTGCAGCCCTCCCTCCCTTCCTGCCTACCCCTCCATTCCAGCCCACGTGGGCTTTGCTCCTGGGACCACCTGTTGTCAGCACTTGTCCCTGCCCTGCCTGCGGCCCCCCGGCCACACCCCGGGCCCCACACAGGGTCTGCAGAGGCTCTGGGCTTTGCTGAGAGAAATGGTCACTGGCCTGAAACTCGAGGGGAATCACCAAGATCGTCATCCCTCATGGAGCCTGGCAGGTGGGTGTCCACGGAAATTTCCACTGCAGGCACCCCCACCTCCAGGTCCGGCACAGCTGCTAATCCCCACCAACCCTGTCCCAAAGCCCACAGGGCAAAGACCGAGGCTGCTTCCCCTCGGCACTATGGGGGGGACAGAGCACCTCGCCCTGTGGGGACGGGGCCTCTGGGCCAAGGCTGCCGGTGCACACAGCAGGCAGAATCTGCATGGGGTAGGCACAGCTCAGGGGCCCCGTCTACCCCCAGACACAGAGGAGGGAGCTGCTGGGGTCCTTCCTGGGCTGCCCCTGCCCCCGGGAGGTTAAAGAGTTCCCCCTTCCCTCCTCTTCCTGCCCCCCAACTGCCCAGCCAGCAACAGGGCCAGGTCACGTGGTGATGGGGCAACGTCCCCTGGGCCCAGGAGCGGCCCCCACTGTGGCAAGGAGGCTGTGTGCTTCATGATGGGGGGGGGACATGAAAGGCTTCCTCTCAGGACAGGCCCTGCGGACCTCCCTGGTCCCCACCCTGGTGAGGGTCTCTGCACTGCCCACACAGCAGCACCCTTGGCCTGAGCACGCTAAGGCTCCCAGGAAGCGGGTTGAACTGTGCAGCTTAGTGACCGGGGCAAGGTCAATGCAGCCGCACCTGAATGGGAATCTCGGCTCTCTGGGGTGAGTCACGCCACTGCCCCATGCTTCAGTTTCCCCTCTGTGACTCAGGGCATGGCAGGGTATCTCGGGACCGTGCTGAGGACTAAATGTGCTAAAATGCCCAGGAAGCCCCAGGCCCAGGCAACGCCTGGACACATCAGCTGTGGTTCATCCACCCTCTTCCCGTCCAGACGCCGGCCTCCTCCCCGCACAGGATGCCTCACTCCCAGCTCTCCCGCCTCCCGAGGGCCACGGGCCCCTGACCGTAGAGACTCAGTGTGGGGGGAACCTGTACCAGGCTCACGTCAGCCCTGACCACGCTTACCTGGCAAGGCAAAAAGGAAAGGGTGGGGAGAGCGGGGCCGGCCAGTTACCTGCAGCCGGCCCAATGAACACACAGTACCCGTCCTCCTGGGTTGGGAGCGAGGCACAGGCGACAGGCAGCCGGCCCCCACTCAGGCGGCTCCAGCACGTGTCCTGCAGGGCCTCGCAGAATTGGCGGCAGGGTGGCGGGGCGGGCAGCAGGACCCTGCCGCACGGTGGGGCCAGGAGCAGGCAGAAGAACCAGGTGAGGAAGGGGTGGCAGTGCGTCCGCAGCAGGCCCCCCCACACCTGCGCCGCGGCCTGCACCTGCTGGCTGCTCTCGTGGTGGAGGTGATTGGGCAGCCAGGAGCGCGAGATGCCCAGGCGGCCACAGACCGGCAGGGAGGGCGGCAGGGGCAGGCAGCGACCGGCGGGGGCCTCAGGGTCAGCCCCGAGCAGGGCAGAGTTATTAGCAAGACCCAGCCCCACAGAGTTAGCCGCGTGGGAGACCCAAGCACCGCTGTCCCCGATTAAAGTGGTAACTGCGACCTGAGACAGTGCACCCGGGAGCCCAGAGGAGAAGGCAGAGGGGGCCGCGTGCGCGCCCAGGGAGCCCGTCACCAGGGGGTGCAGAAGTGGTGTGCGCAGGCGGACGTCAGGGTGTTGGAGCTGCTGGCTGGGAGTGGCTGCGGTAGGCGAGAGTCCTTGGCTGTCCGGGTCGTGCAGGCTTCCCCAGGCAGGGGCCCCGCCCAGCGAGGAGGAGAGAGAAGCTCTACCTGAGGATGGTGGTGGCACTGAGGGCCCCGTGAGTGGTGCCCGGGGCCTGCCCAGGGAGGGAGGCGATGGGGTGGGTGCAGGCAGGGTGCCAGCCTCGGTCGTGTGGGCGCCCGGAGAGCTGGGAGCGCCACGGCTGGGCCACAGAGTGGTCCCATTCTCCCGGGGGGTGCTGGAAGGCCCAGGGAGGGCGAGGGTGCCCACAGGAGCCTCAACAACCCGCGTTTCCGCCCGGGCCAAGCTCTCAGTGGGGACGGTGTCATTCCACAGCTGGACAAAGCTCCGGATGCCTTGGGCCACGTTCAGGATCTTGGCTCCCACACCGGCAATGTTCTCCTCTGGCATGTCCGGGCTCTCGGCAGAAGTGGGGGTACCCTGGCTGTCCTCCAGCAGCTCTGAGGGTGGCTCGGGGCTGCCAGGGGCTGTCGCTGGCTCCGTGGAACCATCCTGGGGGACCACGTGCGTGGTGGTGTCTGCTGTGGGCTGCACAGGCAGGAGCCCCTGGGGCTCAGGGATTGTGGTAGCTGCTTGGCTGGTGTCCTTATTATTGAACCAAAGCCAGTTCAGGTTCAGCAGGTTGGCCTGAGCAGCTGCCAGGCAGCAGAAGAGCAGCAGCAGGACGCGGCAGCCGCTGGGGTCGGGAGCCATCGGGGCTGTGCCGCTGGAGCGGAGGGCGGCGGGAGGGCCTTTGTGCCTGGAGGTGGGGCTAGCCAGGCTCCCGCCCTCCTGCCCTCCCCTATGCAGGCTTCCCAGCCTCTGGCCGGTTCTGTCTCCCACCCCTCACTCTTGCAGAAGGAAAGAAGGCACCAGCCTTGGAATCAAGGTGCCCAGCACCGGAGGGTTCCAACACCCAAGGATTTTCAACTTCTTTCCCATGGCCCTGCAGCAGCCCCAGGCTCCGTGAGGACTGAGGGGCAGTGTGTGCAGTGTCCGCGGGGTTCCCCATGTGCTCTGCTAGGCTCTGCCCGGGCAGGGCTGCTGAGTCTCCAGACTGGGGTTCCAGGCCAGGACCCCATCCCAGAAGCACTGAGGCAGCAGCCCCCAGCCCCTGCTCCCCCTCTGGCCTGGAACGCCCAGAGGTGCCTGGCCCGGAGCCATTGTGCTGTAGGAAACTTGGAACTGAAAAAATGCTCAGCTTGCTGCAGTGCCAATTCCACTGTTACAATGGCTGCCCAAGTCGTTAAACATCCCGGGGAGGGTCTCGGGGGGCTCAGACCCCCTCAGAGCCACTGTGCCTCCCCTCGAAGCTGGGGATTTACTTGTCTTGGACTGTGTCCCTTTCAGCCCTTCCTGACCTTCTGCCCAGGAGACCCAGCAGAGGTGGAGCCTGGGACCAGGGCAGGAATGCATCCTCCTTCCTGGCCTCAGTCTCCCCGTTAACAAAAGGATCCGATTAGACTGGAACATTCCAGGCAGTGGGTAACCCACAGGGCTGTGAATGGCATGTGAGTGGCTGCTGTGCCCCCACCAGCTGCCCAGGCACAGCAGTGGGTGCTGAGTGTGCCTTACGCCCTCTGAGGATCTGTGTGCAGCCCGGCCATCAGCCCATTTCACAGATGAAGAAAACTGAGGCATGAGCCTGGGGACCCTGCTCAAGATCACGGAGTCCGGAAGAGATGGAGCCAGATGGAATCCAGGCAGTCTACACAGGCATGCTCACTCACACACGTGCACTCACACGCACACACGTGCTGTCACACATATGTTCACACATGTGTACATCCTCACACGCACATACCCACAGTGTTCACCCCACAATCCATCCCCCCCACCGCAGCACTCTGCACCCGCTCCCCCAGCTGGAGTCCCTCGTCACCCTGCCTCCTCCAGGCTGTGTGGGTGTGGCTGGGGTCGCAGCCACCATCCCCCAGGGCTGGGGTCAGTAGATGTGACAGCAGCTGTGATGAAACAGCCTCACAACCTGTCCCCAGCTGTCCCCAGGTCAGGACATGCTATAGCCAGCGGCTGATTGCTCCCACAGGGCAGGGCTGGGCTGCCTGGGACCTGGCCTCGTTTCAAGCAGCTAAGCGCCACATCCCTCTCGAGGGCAGGCGCAGGCATTCCACAAGCAAACACCTGCGTCTCGGCGAGGCCTTGCTCCCCAAACTAATCTCCACACTGTCCAAACTCGTCTTAGAGATGCCCAGAGAATAGTCTCTTTGCTTGAAAACTGACTGCTGCTGATGTGATTTTATGCTTAAACACGCCTCCGAAAAGTCTCCGAACAGAAATTCCAGAGACCGCCCCCTCCTCCCCCAGCACTTCTCGGGGAGGGAACTCTGGGCTCCACTTGTGGGGGATGCCCTGCCACACTGTCAGGGTGGGGACGCCCCCAGCCCCATCCCAAAGGCTCTGTGCTCAGAGGGTCATTCACACCCCCCACATACAGCTCCTGGGCAGAGCCAGGCACAAGGAACTGATTACACCCGGCGATGGAGGGACAGCAGCTCTGGCCCTCGGGGCCACACTTGGAGGATGGTGGCAGCCCCATCGCACTGAGCACCCACCCTGCCATCTGCAGGGTGCCCAGCTCCCTCCAACCTTCACCTGCCCACTGCACTCCTGACCCCACCCTTCCTGTCCATTGTCCAGGACTCCTCCACCTCCAAGTGCTTTGAGAGCCTCCTGTCCCCCATCGGGGTTCCCTCACCTCCAAGCACCTCCACAGCATCACACATTTCACCTCTTGGAAATCCTAGTGCAGCTCTGCCACGGCCCCCCAGCTCAGCCCCTGGGATCTGGTTCCCACCAGGAAGCACCTGGCAAGGGTGGCTACTACATGAGCCTCCTACATGTCATCAAACACATGCGTATATACACACATGCTCACACACGAACACCCACATATGCACACATCTATGTATGCTCACTCCTGCTCACACATGAACACATGCAATGCATGCTCAGCTATGCCATACGTCATGTGTGAATACTCACATGCACAAGCCCACACACGTACATACATGCTCACACGTCACACACACAGGGCATATGCATACTCAGCTCTGCCATGCATGCTCACACAACCACTCACACATGTGCACACATACACACATACTTGCACACACATACAGGCAAGCACACTCACCATGTACTTGCGCTCTCAGAAAGCACCCTGGTGTTGCCCAAGTCTTCTAGCAGCATGGCCAGGGATCCAGGCCTCCTCCCCAGGCCCTGCCCAGCTCCATGTAAAGGGCCTGACTATGACTCGTTCCAGAAGTCTGTGTGCCCAGACGGCACCATGAGCAGCGCGGACCAGGGTTCTGGCGCGGACCAGGGTTTCGGCGCGGACCAGGGTTTCGGCACAGACCAGGGTTTCGGCGCGGCCTCTTCCCCTTGGTGGAGGGAACAGAGAAGCTGAGGCACAGGGAGCAGCAGTTGGCAGTTTCCCTGCAGCTCCTTGGCCCCTCCTGGGGTGAGTGCGGCTTCAGGCCTGCTAGAGACGGAGGACACATGTCAGCATGAGGGACCTTGGGGTCTGCAGGAAGGCAGGAACCACTTGGCTCTGATGGGGCGGCTGGGAGGCCCATGATGGAGCTCACATGGGATGACCCAAGCTAAGGAGGAAGAGGGTCCACAGCTCTTGACAGAGCAGAGCTGACAAGACAGGTGAGACCCCTCCCTGGGGGTGCGCGGGACCTGGGTGACACAGGAGAGTGCCCCAGTCTAAAGTCCTTCCACCCTATTGCCTTGAGGCCTGAGATCGACCTTCCCAGTCTGACTTCGCAGAGGAAGCAGCCTTCGAATCCCACCACCTTCCCCTCTGAGTGTTCCTGGGCTGAGCACAGAACACGGGGTCCTCATTCAACTCAACAAGGGAATGTTAACCACAAACTCCCTCAGCAAACCCCACGCAGACAAGCACATCATCCCTGCGAAGGCCAGCGGGGAGCTGGGGAAGAGCATGGCTCAACAATCCCGGGGATCCCGGAAAGGCGGCACCACACAACACAGCCACCCAGCTGCGTCCCCAGGGCCCCGGAGCCTGTGGGGCCCCTTTCTCTGGCTCTCAGTTATGACAACAGGCGGGCCAAGGGGCTCCCTTCCTGGAAGCCAAGCTGACCCAGCTGCTGTGTTGGGCATCATCACAGCCTGTCCCACTCCGCGTGGAGAGACTTGGGTTGACTCCCTGCTCTACTCCCTGGCTAACCTGATGAGAAAATGGATCTCCTCTGTTGCTAGGCTACAGTGCAGCGGCACCATGGCCCCTGCTGGCCGGCCATCTGGCCAGGGCACTAGAAATGCCCGTTGGAAGCTGTAGCCATGGGCTGCCCACATGCAGCCACTCCTGTTATCACGACCTGCCCATTCCTGAGGGTCCTGAGGCGAACAGCTCAGAACCCCACACCCCTTAGAGGACCTGCCGTCCCCCACCGGTGCCGTCCTGCAGAGTCGGGCCCTGTCTCCTGAGGTGACAGGGCCACTGGAACAGCCACGAGGCCCTGGAGCCTCAGCGTCCACCTGGTCTTGGTGGACCCGGGCGTGCTGTCCCACCACGGAGCGGGTGTCCTCCCTCAGCCTCTGGCGTCCACATAGCCATGGAGGGCTCGCCACTGCCACGCCAGCCACGGGCTCTGAACGCTAAAGCAGCTGGCAGCAGGGTGCAGGGTGGGTACAGCGGGAGGGAGGCCTGAGATGCAGGGGGAGGTCATATGCACCAGTGGCCATTTCAGACGCCAAGGGAGACTCCGCCCACCATGAACACAGGCGCCAAGAACTGGGCCTCCCCACTCCCTGCACCCCATCTGGTCTCCAGGAAGCCTCTTCCCACTGCCTTCACCTGCCCCGAGCCAGGGTTTGTCCTGTCTTGTTGGTCTGTCTGGTTTGGATTCCTAAATAGTGTGATCTTTTATTTTCTTTTTTAAAAAAGGCACAAACACCCACACGTGAATGGGGAAACTGGTTCGTCAGGGGGTAAAGAGGGGGGCCCATTTCCGGGCTGAAGGCCCCAACCGTAGCTTCGAGGCTCCGGGCTGTTCAATTGTCAGAAGTGCTCCTCCTACTCGTGGCCACCCTAGGCCTCAGCCTGTGGCGGGCGGCTCTGGGCTCCCTCCCTGTGGGCCTCCCACACCTCAGCCCTGGAGGCTGGGGGAGGATGACACAGATGAGGGAGCAGGGCAGCCCCCACCTGAGCCACCCCCTTCGTTCCCTCCCTGTCCTTGCCTCCAGATACCCGCCTGAGCCCAGAATGTCCTGCAGAGACCCCTCAGGTGTGGCCTCCCTCCCCTCCTTCCCCAGGGACCAGAGACTGTCCAAGGGCAGGCCCAGGCAGGGCTCCTAGAGAGTCCACAGAGGGAAACCTGGGCCCTGAGGTCCCAGTACCCACTGCCCATGGGCACACCCCCCAGGCGGGCACAGCCAGTCAAGGTTTGGATGCCGCGGACACGTCTCCAGCCCTTTTGAAATGAAAACATGACTTTTCATCTTTCTGTGGCGCAACTAGTTTATGATTGTCTAAAGGCTCTGAATGTGCTTCCTGGACTCTGTATCTTGTGGCTACTTTTTCAAACCGCAATGATAAAAGGCCAGAAGCTCTGCAAGTGCCCCCTGAAGGCTCCGTTGCTTGGCCAGGACCTCTCACCAGACCTGGACCGGGCACAACCCGGCCAGCGGCATGACCAGCTGCCGCTGTCTGCAGATTCAGTGGCTGAAGGTGGCCGTACAGTGAGAGGGCCAGGTGGCTGGGCCCAGGTCCAGGTCCCTGGAGGGCGCTCCCCTGTCACCGAACACCACATGGACCTGAAGACCTATGGAGGCAGAGGGGGTGTGACAACACCCTGTCTAACGTCTACCCCCCGCTTACAGCCTCTTTCCCCCTCTGCTCAGTGCTCAGGGTGCCCCATAAGCCCATTGTCTCCTCCACGGTGGGGCAGAGTGGAGGCTTCTGTCCCCCGATTCCACGACGAGGCTTCTCTTAGCTCTTCCCTGGATGTACATTCCTGGACTCAGCCGTGTCCCTCCCCAGGCTCTGGTGTCCCTCTGACCGCTCGGCAGAGCCTGGGGACCACCAGGTGGGGAGCCTGAGCTCTTCAACCTCTTCAACCCCAGTCCTCCGCTGCGTGATCATGAGCGGTGGGAGCCTTCTTGGCTCCTAAATTAATGCCAAGCACAGCCTGGCGCTCAGCGGGCAGCCTGCCTCTTCCCGCACCTGGCTGGCGGCAGCTGGAAGCCCACGAGAGCCAGGTCCTCCCCTTGGGCTTGGTGCAACCTCCACCCTACCCCCACGGCCCACCCTTGGGAAGGCCGCCAGAGACACGGGAGATGGATCACCGGTGAAGGGTCATGAGCCGGGCAGCAGGGCCTGAGGCAGGAGCAGCATGAGGATCAAAGCGTCGCAGGGAAAAGACATTTGAGGCATCTTCCCAGGGACAGCTGCCACCTCTGCCCCTGACAGGAGGCCACAAGGAGGCCACATGGACCCCTGCCGTGGTTCTCTACAAAGCCTGCATCTAAACACGAGCAGGCAGGTGGATAAGTCCAGGCTGCGGGACAGACACCCCCACAGAAACCCAGCCGGACTCCCAGAAACACCCATGTCAGGAAGAAGGCGGTGGGGTGGCGGGGGTGGGCAGGGCTGCTCCAGAGCCAACAGATTACAGAGCAGGACACTAATGCAACACGTGGTCCCCGACGGCTCTGGGACTGCCCAAAAGACACGCAGGCCAGTGGGGCAAAGGACATTATGGAGTGCATCTGGAGATGGCCTGTTCACAGGAGCATGGACAGAATTATTGTAAACTTCTCAGGCGTGACGATGACACTGTGCTCTGTGGAAGAACGTCCTTGTTCCTGGGATATGCACACAGAAGTGCACCTACAGGGCAATGGGTGGAGATGCTGTCGCTCACCTCAGCGAGTGTCTGTACTTGCTTGTGGATATGCAGGAGCACACATGTGTGCGTGTACATGGATGTGTGGCTATGGATACATGCATGCGTGGCTATCTGTGTGCATGGATTGCATGTGGATTATGTGTGCAAACAGACGAGCATGCGTGAATGTGTGCATGGGTATGTACATGTGCACACATGGATATGCATCACGGATGTGTGCAGATATGTACACACGTGGAGGTGCATGTAGATATTCTTGTGTGTGCACACACATGGATACCTGTGTGCGTGGATATGTGTGTGTGTGGATATGGATGGAGAGAAAGGGAGCGCCTGGGAAAAATGTGGCAAGTGTTTGCTTGTGAGTTGAATGGAAGGTGTGTATGAGCATTTTCTGATCATCCTATCAACGTCAATGCAGGTTTGAAATGTTCTCAATCGGATGTTTGTAGAGAAAACAGAGGTTTCTTCCTGATGTCTTTGGGCAAACTCCCTATGCCAGCTCCACCTCTGGCAGTGCAGGTGACTCGGCAGAGGGTGGGAAGAAATGCTTTTCAGACCTCGATCCATGTCCCCTGGGCTCCATGTGGGTGCTATTCCTGGCACGCCTTCAAAGTCTTGTTACGCCTCCCAGTCCGAGGAGGTTGGCAGAAGACACTGCCTCTGTCTTCTCCTGAATGCTGCAGCAAGGAGGGCCGATGGGTGGAGCACAGCGGGGCAGCGAGGCTCACCGACATCTCCTGCTTGATGTTATAAAGTTCACTAAGGCAAAACAAAAGATCTCAATGTGCTCTGTAGGCTCTAAGGGAGCCATCCACACTCTACCCAAAACAAAGCAGATATTTTCAAAGACACTAAGAACTTCCAGAGCCAAGGGGTCCCCGATTTTTTTCTTCTCCAAGATTGCTTTGGCCATTCTGGGTTCCCCGAAATTCAATTTAAGTATTGGGGTCACTTTGACAATTTCTGTAGCCAGTGGGGATTCCAGCAGGAGTTGTGTGGACTCTAGTCGATTTAGGAAGTATTCTATCTTCCAATCCATGAACACGGGATAACTTTCCATTTATTTAGATCTTCCTTAATTACTTTCAATGCTGTTTTGTAGTTTTCAGAGTATAAGTTCTTGTTGAAGCTATTGTAAACAGATTTTTCTTTCTTAATGTCATTTTTGGATTGTTCATTGCAAGTATAAATAAATAGAATAGATTTTTCTGTATTGATCTTACACCCTGCAACCTTTCTGAGCTCATTTATTAGTTCTAATAGTTTTTTTGGCCGGGCGCGGTGGCTCAAGCCTGTAATCCCAGCACTTTGGGAGGCCGAGATGGGCGGATCACGAGGTCAGGAGATCGAGACCATCCTGGCTAACACGGTGAAACCCCGTCTCTACTAAGAAATACAAAAAATAGCCGGGCGAGGTGGCAGCGCCTGTAGTCCCAGCTACTCGGGAGGCTGAGGCCGGAGAATGGCGTGAACCCGGGAGGCGGAGCTTGCAGTGAGCTGAGATCCGGCCACTGCACTCCAGCCTGGGCGACAGCGCGAGACTCCGTCTCAAAAAAAAAAAAAAAAAAAAAAAAAAAAAGTTTTTTTGTGGATTACTTAGAAAAAACTGTATTTTTAGAGGAACAATAAAAAACTTTTTAGAAGAAACTTTTACTTTTAAATATATATATGATATACGATATATATGATATATGATATATATGATACATGATATATAGCTCATATATAAGATACACATATATAAGATCTGGCCTCTAAAAATACAGTTTTACTTGTTCCTTTCCAATCTGGATGTCTTTTATTTCTTCTTGCCTAACTTTCCTGGCTGGAACCTCCAGTACAATGTTAAATAGAAGGGGCAATAGGGAACGTCCTTGTCTTGCTCCTGATGCATTTGCTCCTTCACCACAAGCATGGTGTCAGCTGTGAGCTTTGTCACAGATGCTCGTTATCAGCTTGTTGAGTGTTTTCATGAATGGTGTTGAATTGTGCCAAATACTTTCTCTGCATCTATTGAGACGATTGGGGGTGTTTTTAATTTTTTATTCTATTGATATAATGTATTACATTGATTTTCAAGTGTTAAACCAACCTTGAATTCCTGGGATAAATCCCACTTAGTCATGGTGAATTTTTTTTATATGTTGCTGGATTTTATTTACTAGTAGTCTACTAAGGATTTCTGTGTCCATATTCATAAGATAAGTGAGTCTGCAATTTTCTTTTTTTGGCAATGTCTTTGTCTGATTATGGTATCAGAGTAATACTTGTCTCATAAAATGAACTGGGAAGTGCTTCCCACTCTCCCAGTCTTCTGAAAGAGTTTGTGAGAATTGGTTTTAATTATTTAAATGCTTGGTAGAATTTAGCTGGGAAGCTCTCTGGTCCTTGGCTTTTCTTTAAGGGTGTTTTTGGATTACTAATTCAACCTCTTCACTTGTTATAGATCTATTCACATTGTCTATTTCTTGTTGAATCAGTTTGAGTAGTTTGCACCTTTCTAGGAAATTTTCAATTTCATCTGCCATCTAGTTTGTTCATAGGATTGGATTAGAAAATAGCTGAAGGACTTACACTCCCAATTTTAAAACTTACTACAAAGTGATGGTAACAGGACAGTGTGGGAGTGGCGCAAGGACAGACACATGCATCGATGCAGTGAACTGAGGGTTCTGGAATAAACTCATAAACCTACAGGCAACTCATGTTTGACAAGAATGTCGAAACTGTTCAATGAGGAAAGAGCAGCCTTCAACAAACGGTGCTGGGTCAACAGAACAGACACACGCAAAAGGGCGAAGCCGGATCCTTACTTCACACCACATGCAGCTATTAAAATTTTTATTTAAATATATATTAATATATATTATATAATAAATACATAATATATAATATGTATAATATATAATATATACAATATATAATATACAGTTATATAACATGTAATTGTATAATATAATATACGTAATATATATTATATTAATATATAAATACATATTTAAAATATTAAAAATATATTTAATATATTAAACATAAGAGCTAAAATAAAAAACCTTTTGAAGGTTTTCTTTTTCATAACCTTGGATTTGGCAAAGGCTTCTTATATATGACAGCAAAAACCCAAGTGACAAAAGAAAAATAAATTGGACTTCATAAAAATTTAAAAGTTTTGTGCTTTTAAAAGTTTGTGCTTCAAAGGATACCATCAAGAAAGTGAAATGACAACTCACAGAATGGGAGAAAATATTTGCGAATCATGTATGTGAGGAAGCACTTCCATCCAGACGATGTAAAGAACTCATAACTCAACAACAAAAAGACAATAATCCAACTAAAAGTGGGCAAGAATCGGAATAGACATTTCTCCAAGGTAGAAATACAAATTGCCAACAAAAACACACACAAAAAAGATGTTCAACATTATCAGTCATCACGAAAATGCAAATGAAAACCACGAGATACTGTTTTACACCCAAGTTGGGCTGGAATCAAAAAGTCAGGTAAAAACAAGTGATGGCAAAATGTGGTGAAATCGGAACTCTCAAGGCTGCGGGAAGGGATGTGAGATGGTGTAGACACTTGGGAAAGCAGGCTGGTGGTTGCTCAAATGAGTAAACACAGCTACCATAGTCCCAGTGATTCCACCTTAGGTATATACCCAAGAGAAATGAAGACACGTCCACATTGAAACTTGTACACAAGTGTTCACAGCAGCACTGTTCATCACAGCTAAAAGGTGGACACTGCTCAGAAGTCCGCCAACTGCTGAATCGACAAACACAGTGTGGTGTCTCCACCCGGTGGGGTATTATTCAGTGACAGCAAGGAATAAAGCCCTGGGACAGGGTGCAACACGGACGAACCCGGAAACCACATGCTGACGGGAAGAAGCCAGACAGAAAGGACCACACGTTACATGGTTTAATCCGTATGGAAGCTCGGAAGAGGGACGCCAGGAGATGAACAGTGGCCAGGACTGGAGGGAGGGAGGGTGGCAGAAGGGCTTCCCTCTGGAGCGATGAAATGTGCTACAGTCAACGGGGATGATGGTGGCACAGATTTTTGAACATACTGAAAACCACTGGATTGTACACTTCGAGTGAATTGCACAGAATGTGAATTACATCTCAACAAAGCTGTTCAAAACAATCAAGGGAGACCCATATCACAATTTCCAAACCACACAATCCTTAATGCTGCTTGATTTCTTATTACTTCCATTTTGAGTGAGACTGATTTTTTTCATGTATTTGATGAAAGTGTTTCTCTTATAAATTCCTATGCTTTTAAAACTCATTTTTACAGGGAGTATTTATCAACTTTTAAAAACTAGGGTATGGACACGGAGTCATTTTTGCTGCTAGTGCTGGTTTTCAAACCTAGTACCATCATGTTCGAGGAGCACGCCACTTCCTCCTAATGGTCGAGTAGCATTTCCTCCCTGGCTCACAGCCTGTGCTCCCCATGGCCTCGCTCGCCCTGAACCACCCAGGACACGTCAAGTAGCGAGTTTCCTCCTTGGCTCACAGCCTCCACTCCCGGAGCCTCTCTCGCCCTGAATGACCCAGGCTCTCAAAGCTGCTCTCGTGCCAGCTCCCGATGCTCACGGCTGGCATTTATCGAGGGCTCCTGTGTCCACAGCACTGTGGAACCATGCTCCATGCACGAGGGAGCGTGCACCTCACAACTATCCTGGCACGTGCATTTTACAGCCAGAAAACCAAAAGCCCGGAAACTGGCTGACTCCAGCCCCAAGCCTCGCCACACCCCCTCACACCACCCACACGAGCACAAGGACCTCCATTCACTCCACACGTCCCACACCTCACTACACCCCTGCACGTGCCTCACCACACCCCCGCACACCACCCACACGAGCACACGGCCCTGCATTCACTCCGCAGGTCCCACACCTCGCTACACCCCTGCACGTGCCTCACCACACCCCCGCACACCACCCACATGGGCACACGGCCCTTCATTCACTCCGCACGTTCACCCGTGCTCCTGCTGCAAGCCCAGCCTGCTCGCAGCACTGAAGATGCATGCGTTGGAGAACAAAAGGGGAGGGTCTCAGCCCTCGTGGCTACTGTACCTGGCACAAAGTGAACAGAGAGGTGATTTCGGGAGGCAGGAGGTACCATGGAGCACACAAGCCACATGGGAGAGGGTCGAGGACGCCACGGGACGACCACGCCAGGCCAGGATGTGCAACGGGGAAGGGGCCAAACAGAAGACAAGAGAGAGTGGCAGCGTGGCAGCCAGGAAGCAAATTCCCCACAGAGGGACACTGAATTCTTATGTTGCAACGTGGCCCCCCCAGTGGTAAGGCCAGACACCTACTCAGCCTGCAACATCCTGGCCACCCAAAAGAGGACAGGCAGTCCCGGCTGCCATTGGGAGGACAGTCCCCTTCCTAGGAGTCTGCAGGGCCACCAGATGTCCAGTGTCCCGGGGACACGTCTAGGGGATCATGTAGCAGGCATCTCTCTTTAGTGCTACAGTTTAGCTGTTCCTCTCCACCAGCAGAGCCCCGCAAAGGGGCACGGGCCGCATTGTTCTCATAAAGACTCTTCACCAGGAAATTAGCATTTGATTTGTGTTTTCACGGAGGCCTCCCTGGGGACCCAGCTGCAGCCCGGGATGTGACAGACAGGTACAGGACCACCCAGAGGCTTCACCCTTCACCCACGTGGGAGAAAAAGGGCCACCTGTCAGAGAACAGTTCACCACAGTCCACACCCTGGGACCTCCTAGGTCCCGAGAGACCACAGTGCAAGGAAGGAGCCCTTGGCCGAGGCTCCCAGCCCTGGGTGGCCAGTGGGCAAAGCATCTCCACCACCAGGACTCTGCTGTGACGCCGAGCTGGGCTGTGAGGGCCGAGGAGGAAAGGCATGGGCGGCCTTTCAAGCTGGTGAAGGCCCACTCGGTTTTCAAGAGTTTACAGGTTGCTCGTTAACTGGGTTTTCTCATGGAAGGCCCCAGGGCAGACTCACGCAGCCAGGTTCCCACAGGGCTGCCTGACCTACCTAGACCCCAGCTGTGACAGCCACACTCGTGCCTGCTGGGGCCACCGGGTAAGCACCTCCCAGGCACCAAGACCTGTGCTGGATGCAAGACCCACGTGTCCTCCAGGAATCCGCCCACACCAGGACCACTGCCCACACCAGGACTGCCACCCTGGGGTCTGCTCAGGGCACCCAGCTAACCAGGGCAGGCTGGACCTCAATGCAGGTTGGGGTCCCAGGCCCTGCTCCTGACCACGGACCACCCCTCACCCCGGTCTGCTCCTTGCCACAGGACCTAACCTCACTGCAAATACCTAGAAATCATCACCAATGTGGAAGGCAGGACTGGCTGGGAAGTGAGGTGCATGGAGGTGGTCAGCCTGGGGCACCATGGCCATCTCCCTGGTGGACACAGCAGGAGGGCCCTGTGTTCTGCACACCATGGCCACCATCGGCAGGGCAGCCCCGACCTGGGGCAGACCCAGGCCCATGAGCTGCTGTGGGGACGCTGCAGGCACCACCCTCCCAGCTCATGCCCTGGAAAGTGAAGGCAAGTGTGCCATACCCCAGTGGTTCCAGCTCCCTCCTACACCACACCCACCCTGTCCTCCAATGTTCCTGATCACTTCTTTGACAGTGGGACCCCCATCATCACGCTGGGCCTTATCCTACTGATGAGGGAAAGTCTGCAGGGCAGACCCCGGCCTGGCTCGATCTGTATGGCTGTGGGCCCCACCCCTGGGCCTGGGCGTGCTTGCCCAAAGGGGCCCAGCCCTGCTACTACCTGGTGACAGAGACTACGATGTCCAGGAGGTGGTGGAGGCGGAGGCAGAGAGGGCAGCGCCTACCCAGCTGAGGACACAGGTGAGGGTGGGCTCAGAGGCAGGGACATCCATGGTGAGTGAGACACGCGGATGATGCAGAGCCAGAGAGTGAGGGGCCCTCCCCGCAGACATGACGCGTGCCTCGGTGGCTTTGCGGTTTTCATCATGCTCTGCAGTTACAAAAATAAAACTCACAGGTGGGATTTAAAGAAGAAGAGCAAGGCACAGGCACCGAACGTGGCACGGAGGCCCAGGACCTGGAGCCAGGGGTCAGCCCTGCAGGGCCTGAGGAGCCCACCCAGCTACTCCCAGTGGCCGCCGGCAGGCCTGAAGCACCTGCTTTCCTCACAGCCTCACAGGCGCAGCTCTGGACCCTCTATGTGAGTGGGCAAGAAGCCAGGGGGCCGTGAGAGCCCAGGGAGGCCTCTGCTTCTGAATTTTGCAGAGCTTGGAGAATGCAGCAAATTCCAGCCAGAGCCTGTGTGCCAGGTGAGGAAGCTAAGCTGGTGTGGAGCCGTCACACAGCAACAGCCTCAGCCAGTGTTCCCACCCCGCAGCCCTTGCCCTCGCATCCCCGAGCCTGGGGGGCTGGGCCGGAGACGTTTGCCCCATCGTCGGAGGACCGGCCCCTCCGCCAGTACGACCCACGGCCTGCCAGCCTCCCCTCGTGCTTTCTGGGTGCTGGCCCCACAGAAAGGGTGGGAGGTGCGAGGTCGGGGCACCAGCGCGCAGCCCGAGACTTCCCGGTTTGCTTTCGCTCAGGAAGTCATTCAGACAAACCCTCCCATCTCCCAGGCCTAGTCCCCACTCCTTGCTACATTCGCAGCCGGAGACCGTAACGGACGCCACAGGTTCGCACTGAGCACTCGGGCGCAGAGAGCGGCATTTCCTGAGCATCTTGGAGGCCGGGCTCTGTGCTTGGCACCAGGACGAGCTGCACTTCCAAAGCCAAACCCTGCTTGCTGCACGCGCCCAAAGCCGCCCAGGGTGGCAGCAGCTCCAGGGACAACACGCTCCGAACACCGCCACGGCTCGCAGACCCCGAGGCCCGTGCACAGGATCCAGGACGCCCGGAGCCCGCGCCAGGCGCTTCCGTCAGCCAGGGACCGGCCGCCAGGGGGAGCCAGAGGCCCAGGCATGGCTCAGCAGGCGCCGAAGTCCCAGTGGGAGCCTTAACCAGAAAGTTCACTTTGCTCTTCGTTTCGTTGGACGTTTTTATTATGAGCGTAACGCACACGCTGCAACACGTAAAGGCCCAGAAAGTAAAAGGTCGTGACCTCTCTGCCCACCAGCCTGTGACCGGCGGGCGCCCGGCATCCACAGCCTCTGCTCACGCACGCGAGGCACGCAGGCAGCGAGCACAGCGACCCCCACCGGAGGAGCCGAAACGGAACGCCCTGCGCCCTCCACGCCCTGGACCACGGCCACTGGACCACGGCCACTCAACCACGGCCACTGGACCACGGACACTCAACCACGGCCACTCGGGCCTGTCCAGGCCGGCCTGGGGTGCTGCGGCAGAGCAGGTCCCTCCCACCGTGTTCTGATGGGGAAATGACCAAGGAACACGTTTGTTTAGGACAGCACTGTCCATAACAGCAACAGAAACGTCTTCTCGAATTAAAAACTTTGACATATAAGGGTCACATTTGTGAGGTGCCTGGTGGGGTCAGAGGCGGGTGATAAGCGTGGCCCGCACCTCTGACAGCCTTTCTTTGTGCCGGGAGCGGCCCTGCCAAATGGCCATGAATGCTCCTAGGCACGCCCTGTGGCTTTCGGTATCCACCTCCACACAGACCCAGAGCAGCCCCTTGGCTCCCACCGAGCCCCAGACCACACCAGGGAGCCCCAGGTGGCCACCTGGAATGTGTCTCTGGGTGCCAAGTTACATGTGGGCATCTAACTTCATTTTCTTCCTTCTGGCTGCACAGACAGACCTGCTAATGTGTCTTATAAGCCACTCTGCCCACAAAGATTAGATGCGCCTTTGTCCATGTGCTGCAGAGCTCGTGTGGCCCTGGCACCATGCAGAGGTGCCCTGAGCCTCAGTGGGCTCCTGCCGGAGTTGAGCAACCACGGAAGGGCTCAGTGCAAACGGGGTCTCAGCCTCCACAGCACACACTCCCTCTCAACTGCCCCTTTCCCTTTCTTGCCTCGAACACCAGCCCTGCAGAGTAGCCCAAAGCCCTGAGAAGGGCAGGCCATGCGGCTGGCAGGAAAAGTAAATCCAACATCGAGAAAACAAGGATGGGGTGCACAGTGTGACCAACACTCCCTGCCCAGGTACCCAGGGATGAGCTCTGGAGGCCAGGTCTGGGGTCCCCTGCCCAGCCCTGGAGTGTGAGGGTCTGAGTGTGTGTGTGTGTGTGTGTGTGCAGGAGAGTGCCTGTGTGATGTTGTGGTGTGAATGGCACACACCCCACCTGCAGAACTTTGGCAATAGAACCCATCTTCACTATATACAGGAACAGATGCAGGGAGCAGAAGCCCCAGCCACGGCTCCTGCCACAGCCAGCTGCTCCCCAGCCAGGGCCCCCCTTCCAGCCTGGCTCACCCCTCGCCAGCCCCTCCCTAGCCAGGGTTCCCCCAGCCATGGCTGCCCCCCAGCCAGCAACTCCCCAGTCAGGGACCCCCAGGCATGGCACCCCCCGCAGTCACAGCTCCCTCCCCCGACAGCTTCCCCACCAAGCCACATCTTCCTCCCATCAGGGACCCACAGCCACAGCTCCCTCCTTCTAGGGCACCCCCAGCGGCGGTCCCCCCAGCAGCCTCAGCTCCCTCCCTGCCAGACCCCCTCTCCCAGCCTTAGCCCTACCCCAGCCACAGTTCCAGGGCTGCAGGGGTGGGGCACTTTCCCGCCATCCAGTCCCACGGTTCCCACCCCCACGGGAGTTCCATGTGGCCTCCACGTGGCCTGAGGCACAGTCGCCCACAAAGATGACCTTTTTGCCGAATTGAAAGCCTTCTCCTTCCAGATAGAGCAGGAAATGGAACCTCCACTCCCCAGCTTTCAAATCACAAGAAATGCAGGAAGTCAGGAAAATGAACGCAGATTCACACTGGGGTGGCGGCACAGTCCCTCGTCCCTGCCCAGCTCACGCAGGCTTCTGCCCGCTGCACACGCTGGATGGGCCCAGGGCGAGGACAGCTGCTTTGCTCTGACACTGCTGTACAGCTCACTCATCCCTGGGCCTGGGAACTCCTGGCTGAGGGGCTTCTCAGCCCAGGGGCCCACGATCAGCTCAAGGAAATCAAGGGCTAGAATCACTGTCACCCGTGTGGGCATTTCACCAAAGGGACAGCAACCCTGTAGGTAGGGTTTCAAATGACCCCCCTTTAAACATGCTCCTGCCCCCAGAGAATACTGTCTGCAAAGGCCCCACGTTGTGCTGGTTTCTAAAGGCGCCCAGATGAGCCTGAGGCCCCAGTGTCCCCCTCGCCGACTCCAGGGGGCAGGAGTTGGCCACCCTGCCTGGGCCATGGACCTGCAGCTCTGTTGTGAAGGACAGCGGGTGAGGCCGGGATCCCAGGGTGCATTTCACAGGGGCTCAAGAGACGGGCTCACGGGGTTACTGATGGGAAGAGCATTTGTTCATAGATGTCCCAATTAACAGGCCCATGATCCTGACTGCAGAGGAGGCCAACACCCTGAGCAGACCTGTGCCAGGGAGCACCGAGGGCATGTTCGAGGGGCGCACAGGTGCCCGTGATGCCCCGACAGTGCCTCAGCCCAGGGCAGACCCTTCTCCCCATAGGACTCCTGGCTCCCCATCTACCCAGCGTCTACCCCAGCGGGCAAACGCTCACTTCCTGCTCCCTGACCCCACCTCTGCCCCAGTCAACCCCCTACTCGCTCCCGGACTCCCACAGCCTGGCCCTGCCCATGCCTCCCACCTGACACATGGAAGCCGAGCTGGGGCTTAGAGGGTGGGTGCTCCCCAGCCCACAGGGTCACCAAGAACGGGCTGCCCATTCCCGGTGGGTGTGTGCTCAGAGGGAAGGCCAGGGCTCCATGGCCCAGCTGAGCACCTAACACTGCAGGGGCTTCCAAACCCAGGCCTAACCAACCCACTCATGGACCAAACTGCTGGAGGTCTCTGATGGGGACGCCCCCACTACCTCCTCCTCCCTCCACCCACCCCACAATCCCCTTCCTCCTTCTCCCTTCTTCCCACCCCCATCCTACTTCCCCCTCTTCCTTCCTCCCTCCCCCCACCCCCTTCCTCCTCCTCTCTCCTCCCGCCCCCACCCCACCTTCCTCTTATTCCTCCCATCGCCCCCCTACCCACTTCCCGGGACTCACACCTGTAGCGTGGCATCCCGGCATCCCTATATCTGCCCCCGGGAAGGTGGGCTCACCCCACCATCCCTACCTGCACCCACAGAAGAACTCTCATGGCTGAGACAGAGCAGCTTTCCTTCAGCCCTTGGTGCTCCAGGGACAAATCCCACTGAGCACATCCCTCAGGAAACCATGCAGAACCAGCCCCCGGCTTCCCCCGACTGGGCTTTCCTGACCCAGGCTCTCAAGCCGCAGTCTGTCAGCATCACAGGAGCCACGGCCTGGTCTAGAACCTGCTGTTTAAAGGCCCTGGGTCACCCTTCCCCAGAGAGACCCCAGCAGAGCCCAAAGGACAGAAGCGATGTCCCTTTCTGGGAAGCCCAGCTCTGGGGGCTGCAACCCGCCAGGACCCCGCCAAGGTGTGGGGTAGCCTCCATCTTCTCCCCACTGCCAGCCAGCCCTTCTCACCCCCGATACCCAGGAACCACCTGCACATGCAGTCTTTGGTCAGGAAGAAGGTGGAGGCGGAATATCCAGGTGCAAATTCATTCAGCCTCTGCTTCCCTCTGAGGAGAAAACACACTGGGTTCTTCTCCATGACTTTTTAAAGGTTGTCACAACAGCCCTGCTTGTACATGTCGAACCTCTGAAGCTCACAGAGCTGCAGGAAGCCCTCACCCCGACTCAGGCAGAGAGTCCCAGCCTCTGGCCTGATGCTCAGAACTGCTGCAAACCCCCCTGGAGAGTGCCCCAGGAGAGAGCAAGGAAAGCGGGTCTCAGAGACAAACTCTCTCACCTGGGCCTGTTAACTGCTGCCTGGGGGGTCAGATGGGAAAGGTACCTGGTTTCTGAACTGACAGTGGAGGCTTCAGCCATCCCAGCATGGGCCGCCTGTCCCCAAGGGCAGAAATGCTGCGGCCCTGCACCCTCTGCTCAGATGCTTCTGTCCTGCCACAACCCCCTCCTGCAAGAGCTTGAATGTCACCACCCCCCTGGCTCATGCCACCTGCTCACATCTGGCTTCATGCACCTGCTCACACATCCATGAGCCACATGCACCTTCTCACACATCTGGCTCATGCACTTGCTCTCACATACCTGGCTCATGCACCTGCTCACATATCTGGCCCATGCACCTGCTCACACATCTGGCTCATGCACCTGCTCACACATCTGGCTCATGCACCTGCTCACATCTGGCTCATGCACCTGCTCACACATCTGGCCCATGCACCTGCTCACAGATCTGGCACCTGAGCCCCCAAAGGGTGGGTGTTCATTCCCCTCTGCCCCTGATGGCCTCTTTCCCACTGTGCACACAGACTGGGGTTCCTGGGGGGCTTGCCTGACACCACCTGGCTCCTGGCACCTGCTCAGTGCCCCTCAGCCTGTCATGCCATGCCACAGCCCCGCCCCTGGCCAGTGCTTTCAGTGAACCCATTTGCAGGGGAGAAAAATTGAGGCACAGAGAAGACACATGACTCAACAGTCACACAGCTGGCCAAAGAGATGCTGCCTGTCAGTGTAAAGAAAATTATCGAACCCCACATGGGACCAAGAGCTCAGGAATGTGAGCGGCTGGGGGCTCCAAACGCTGTGCAGCTCATCTCCCCAAGGGGTGACCTCAAAAGGTGTTCTTGCAGGAGCTCTTCCCATAGGACAAACCCAGGTCATAGGGGCCATGGCAGCCACGCGAAAGGAGCCTCCTTGCAGGCCCTGGGCCGGGGTCTGTTGGATCAACCTGAATCCACCTGAGACCTGCAAAGGCCCTGGTATTTTCTTGGTGCTCTGTGGCCCTGCCCACCTTCCAGACAGAGCTACTACCAGGCACAGGCACAGACGCCCACAAAGACAACCAGAGAGGCTCCCGGGCTTCACTCTCATGGAGCTGGTCCAATCCACACACAGTGAGTGCTAGCAACCTCAAATTTTAAAGTCTTTAAAGCATGTTACCTATAAAAATAAAGGGCTTTTAAGAGCCTTAAGTTGAAAGATTGAACTAAATGTTCCGTGCTATCATCCAAACTTTCTGTCCACATCTGAACAAACCCAGCACATCCCTCTCTCCTTGTCCTTCTATAAACTCACAAGGTCAGAAGGAATCAAACATGAAAGGGTGTCCGTGACCCTCTCAAAATGAAGTCATTGTTACTATTTTCTTTGGCTAAATGATTCGGTCCAGTTTCGAAGAGAATTAACATCTGTGCACGCTGCTGTTTTTTTCTAGAACCTATTTGGGGGTTCTCATGCTTATTCTAGGAAAAGCAGCCGCAGGAGGCACCTCTCCCTAGAGGGGTGAATTCAGTGGGACGTTTGGCATAACTCTGCCGGAGGCGCTGGCGCAGGGTTCTGCCTTCCACAGCCCTTGATTTCTGTGGGTGGAGGGTGAGGCCCCTCGCGGCTGTACCGAGAGAGGCCTGCACAGGGCTGGCTCACAGAGCAGGTTGTTGCTCTAGGACGGCCTGCTACGGGGCTATGTGCCGCCCCGACCCACAGAGCCACGTGCCCAGAGACATTTCAAGGACGCTTCCAGATCCCAGCCCATGGAATGGCTCAAGATTCCCGCCAGCAATCACAGAGAAACTGGCCATTGTCCTGCCGGGCTCTGACTCCAGCAGTGTGGTCCAGTGAAGCCACAGGCGCTGAGGTGTGGCAGATGTGAGGACTCGAGGGGGTTCTCGCCCAAAAAGTGGGTGATGAAAAGTGGCAACGTGGCTCCCAGCAAGGCCTGCATAGCCCAGGGGGCCGTGTCCGCAGAGCTTCCAGCTGAGCGCCCCAGTCCATCCCACTCCAGGCCCTGTGCAGAGGCAGAGGAGGCCGCTAGGTAAATATCTGCCTGATTTAAACCTGGAGGCAACCGATGGGCCGTATCACCCACAACACAAAGTGGGGGGTCCCTCAGCAGTGTCTGCAAGGCTGCCTGCCTCAGACTCTCAGTGAGACCCTGGAACGTGGCCTCCGCCAAGGCCACCTCTGCCAGCCCAGCCCCAGCCCCAGCCCTGACCTTCAGGACCCCCCATGAGGGCACCTGTCCCCCAAACCCAGGGAGGCCCTGCTGGGGCAGGGAGAGGCCTGGGGCTTGTTCCAGTCTGTGCTCTGGAACTTTCCTTATCTCCAACCTGTGTCTGCTCTAAAGTGCTGGAAGGAGGCCAGTGGGGACTGAGGTGGGCACCACCCAGGGCATGCAGCCCACAGCAGGCTCAGCTGTGGGAGGGTCTCCATGGGCCTAACAGGATGTGGGCCGGGAAAGCAGCTCATGACACCCTTGTTAGCAACGGGGCAGGAATGAGAGCAGCTGTCACCAGGGGCAACAAGTGCAAAACGAACCCAGGGCTGCCTGTGGCAGGAGCAGTCAGTGCCCACCCACCCACACACTCACCCGTCCTGGTGCTCCCACTGCACCCCGAGAAGCTGAGCGCAGGGGTTCTGCTGCCCCCACCAATGCGCGTGGCTCAGACCGTCCGTGACAGCCTGCCCTGGCAGCCTGCACTGCCTGTGTCCAAATTGTCTCAAACGGCAGACACCAAGAGCTGCAGAGAGCCAGCTGGGATTGCCTTGGGGGCCTTCGGGTCTGCTGGGCCCTCCAGAACATCACCATCTTCCGGGGACTTCCAGGAATTGGTCACAATGAGTCCACACTCCTGTGGGCCGTCTAGACCTGGCCTCCACCCCTGACCCCCAGGGCCACCTGGTGCTACCTGCCGACCTCCCCTGGGCCGGGGGTCCAAGCAGGGTCCACCGTCTCTGCAGCCAGCAGGTGCTCGGTGGAGGTCACCTGGGCCTCCCCAGGTCTCTGCAAACACTGCCCTTCTGTCCTTGGCCCAGAAAGGGTGGGATACCCTGTGTGTCGGTCGCCCATCCTTGGAGAGCACAGAGGCGGGCTCCCTCCAGGCCTGCCTGACAGCCCAGATAAGCCGCTATGAATGGAATGCGACCTCCTCCGGCACAGGCACAGGTGTGTCACCCCCAGCGTCACCCCCAGCCTTGCAAACAAACCACCTGGAAGCCAAGAGACCAGTGCCTGCCTGTGAACAGTCCTGCTCGGCCCGCCCGTCAACAGGCAAGGGCACCCCAGGCCTTATTTCTAGGTCTTTCTGCAAACCTGATTTTCAACGGCCCAGCCTACTAAGGGCAGGCGAGGCGGTCCACGCGTTCTGTTCCGTCTGATCCGCCTTGCTCCCGAGCTGACCCTGCCTGATGGGGTGACCACGGCTGGCAGAGCCTCGTGATCCCGGCTTCCCAGGCCAGCCCACAAAGGAGCTTGCTTTGGTGGTCGAGCGCAGGCTGAGGGCCAGGGAAAGCCAGCTGGGCCATCGACGCTCCCTTGCAGTGTAGCCTCCTGCCCAGAAATAAAGGCAAGTTCTCCCAGACCAGCCACGAGACCCCAGGCCGAGACGCGCCATCTCCACATTCTTGGGCTTCCAGAGACTTAGGCAGCCGCCCACGATCTCCACCAGCCTTTGTAACCGGACCCGGGGTCACCAAGAATGACCCTGAACCTGCCCAGGGTGGATGCCCCACCCGGCCCCTCCTCAGCAGCTCCCCTGGGCACAGCTGGAGCAGAAGCCCAGGATCCCAGTCTCGAGCCCCCTCCCCAGCAAACAGCAGGCAGCAGAGGACCTGGGTGGCAGGAGGCCCCTCCTGCCATGTCAGTCGTAGCCCATGGAAAGGCTGTGTCCTCCCAGAGCACTGAGGGTGAGAGGCGCCAGGGAGGTGCTTCGACCTGTTTGGAGCTTTAGCTCTGATCACAGAGTTCCACACACGCAGGAGAGGTCAAGAGGGCACTAGAAAGACGGGGGGCCCTCAAACCATGACCCCGCTTCACGGACACAGCACACGCAGGAGAGAACGAGAGGGCACTAGGGAGACAGGGGGCCCCCAACGAGAGGGCGCTAGGGAGAGATGGGGGTCCCCGAGAGGGTGCTAGGGAGATGAGGGGCCCCTAATGAGAGGGTGCTAGGGAGACGGGGGCCCCTAATGAGAGGGTGCTAGGGAGACGGGGGCCCCTAATGAGAGGGTGCTAGGGAGACGGGGGTCCCCAACGAGAGGGCACTAGGGAGAGATGGGGGTCCCTGAGAGGGTGCTAGGGAGATGGGGGGCCCCTAATGAGAGGGTGCTAGGGAGATGGGGGCCCCCAAACCATGACCCCGCTTCACGGACACAGCACTCCTGGCCCGGCACCACTGTAGAGGCAGGAGCTGCTCTGCTGGACCACGGCGGGCAGGCGTCGGGGATGGCTTGGTGCGGGGAGCCCAGGTCCCATGCACATGGGCCCAGAGGAGGTGGGGAGGGGGCACTGGCAGCCGAGGACACACAGTGGCCTTCACAGGCCCTGGAGAGGACGCTGACAGAGGCCGCGAGAGCCTGTCCGTCACCCGCAGTCCGGCTCCACCGTCCTGGGATCCCGCCGCCTGCTCACGAGCACGTTCATTAGCTCAGAACTCAAAACTAGAAGATGCCTCCAGCCCCATCATGAGACCGGAGAGGGAGAAGAGGAGACAAGAAGTGGAGCCTCCCTGGGCCACGTTCTAAGCAGCCAAGCCTGGGTGCTGGGCACACAGTGGGTGACTGAATGATGGAATGGGCGGGCACTGCCAATCAACGTCCGCTGACTCCTCTCCTCCTGCTCTGGGCACTGCCCCTTCCTCACAGGGACCTGCAGCAGCCATCGCTGACTGTGACCGTCGCCCACAGCTCACCGTGGCAACTGTGCACCTGTAATGTCCATGCCTGGGACTCTGGCCTTTCATCCTGGGGAGGCCTGGCTGAAACGTTTTCCAAAGGAAAGGAGACAGGGAAAGAGACTCTCAGATCCCTGCCGGGATGCAGTTAAAGAAAGCTGTAGAGTCTCGGCCGGGCGCGATGGCTCACGCCTATAATCCCAACGCTTTTGGAGGCCAAGGTGGGCAGATCACAAGGTTGGGAGATCAAGACCATCCTGGCCAACATGATGAAACCCCATCTCTACTAAAAATACAAAAAAAATTGGCCGGGTGGGGTGGTGCGCACCTGTAGTCCCAGCTACTCGGGAGGCTGAGGCAAAAGAATCGCTTGAACCTGGGAGGCAGAGGCTGTAGTGAGCCGAGATTGCGCCACTGCACTCCAGCCTGGTAACAGAGCAAGACTCCGTCTCAAATTAAAAAAAAAAAAAAAGTAGAGAAGCTGTGGTGGACTATTACACACCCATGAAAAGGGATGAAACGTGGGTCCGCACAACAAGACGATGTACCTGGAAACGTGAGGCTTGTGAGAGGAGTCAGACACAAAAGGCCGCGCACCGTGGGAGCCACTTGCGTGAACGGCCGATCCACAGAGGTGGAGATAGGACTCGCAGGTTCTCGGGGCTGGGCAGTGGGCTCCCTATCCCCAGCGTGTGAATGTTCTAGAATTGGGCAGTGGTGATGGCTGCACAGCCTTCTGACTATACTAAATGTCACTGAATCGTTCACTTTAAGATGGTTAATTTTATGCATTGTGAATTTCACCTCAACTTAAAAAAGTTAAAGAATCCAATTGTTTCCAGTTCTTCAAAAGATGGAACATGACAAGGGTGGAAACTGGTGGCCTCGGTCCTGGCTGCTACTGAAGTCTCCTGACCCCACAGACCCCACCCTTGGCCATGCCTGGCTGGTCACTCTGGCACGCCAGGTCAGCTGAGGGTGCCCCGGCCCCACCTTTCTCAGAGCGGGCTCAGTCAGTCTCCTGGTTCCCACAGTGCCGCGTGTTTGAGGCCCAAGGCCACCCTCACCACACGGTCCTCAAACTCTGAGAGACCCCAGGCCCAGACGCCACCTACAGAAGCACCGGACCCCACACCGCACAGCACTCGAGCCGCCCACGGAGGGATGGGGGCAGTCAGGAAGGCTTCATGGAGGAGGTGGTGCCAACGGGCCTTGGCCGGTGTGAGCAGTGGGCAGGAGTCGGCTGCCTTGGCTGTGACCCAGGAGACCTCGTGTCCTCCCAGCTCTGCAGGGCCAGGGACAGCATCTCCCAGGACAGAACAAGCAGGGAAGTGCCTGACCCAGTCAGACTCATCCAGGCCCAGGGTGTATGAGTCACCTCGGCTCATTAGTCAGGCCTGAGCTCATCCCCAGGTGCCGGCACATTCCTGAGGCCTCGCCCCCCTTCCGCTGGTTCTGAGTCCTGCAGACCCAACCCCAGGCCCAGGGCGCACGGAGGTCCCGTGACGGCGACCAGCACGAATGCTGGGCCCGGCAGACCCATTGTCCGGCAAAGGCACCCAGAGCACTGGCCGCCCCTCACGGCAAAGTCCAGGGTACACACAAGTATGCACGGAAACCTCAACGCCTGCCGGCCTGCCCACCCCACCTGGAGAATTCCGCTCCCCACCCGCTGTGGTCCTGGTGTGTCCAGACACGTGGCAGGGGTGTGAGGTCAGGGGCAGGGGTGGCCACAGAGCAAGAGGGGGGAGCCTGGGAGAGGCAGAGCCCATGAGCACGGCACCTGGGCACACAGTCTGGTCAGTGCCAGACGGGTCAAGAGGCCTGAGGCAGGCATGGGAAGCTGGTGGGCCGGGGAGCCAGAAGCCTCAGGGACTGCTGGTGAGTTATGAGGGGCCACATCTGGCCTCCTGGGTCAATGCCAACCTTAAGCCCCAGAAGAAAGGGGTGGGGAGAAGCCTCCAGGGGCCACCGGCAAGACAGCAGGGGGAGGTGACACTGAGATTTAAAAGGTCTAGAGAGAAAGGGCTGCGATGAAGGTGGATACGGTACCCACACGGAGAACAGAAAGCTGGGCCCAGCCCCCAGCGTGGCTGCCCATCAACACTGAGTCCAGATATTCCAGTGATCAGACCCCACACATGCTCCCGAGACAGCCTGGCTTTTTAAACTGCAGCCGAAAGCAAACGCACAGGCGTCACCTTCCAGAAGCGTGAGCGTGAAGCTGGGGCATGTGCACCTCAGGAGGCTGCCCTGCTGGGGTGCGGCCCTGGGGCGGCGGGGCTGAGATGCCCCTGCGTCCTGAGAGCACCTGTGTTCACAGCGCCCCCGCCTCCCCTCCCCTCTGCTCAGCCCCCTGCTGTTCAAGAGGCAGCTCCTTCCACCGCGAGGAACTCAGTCCCAGCAGCACGGGCACCCCCCAAGGCCTCCCTCCCAGACCCCTCAACACTTAGAGGAGAAAAGACAGAGAAGAGGCCCCAGAATGGGCAAGTGTCTGCGAGGGTGCAGCCACCAGCTCCCAAACCTGCCGGACAAAGCGGCAATCAGCAGCACGTGCAGAGGGCGGACACTTCCGTGGTCTCACGCCAGGGCTGAGCATTCGGTGCTGCTGCCATCCCGGCTAGGCCTGGCACCCAAAGGGACCCACGCTCCCCTGCTCAGGGCGTGGCAGGGTTTCCAGGGGCTTCCAGAGCCAGATGTGATGGGGCAGCCCTGCAGGGATCTGAGCTTTTCCATCTCCACGGGAAGTGTGTGAGCTTGCGCAGCCTCACCACACTGAACCAGCGGCCGCCCTCTCTCAAAATAACTCCAGGCCAGGCGGGGTGGCTCACACCTGTAATGCCAGCACTTTGGGAGACCAAGGCAGGTGGATCACCTGAGGTCAGGAGTTCGAGACCAGCCTGGCCAACATGGTGAAACCCCATCTCTACTAAAAACACAAAAATTAGCCAGGTGTGGTGGTGCTCACCTGTAATCCCAGCTACTCCAGAGGCTGAGACATGAAAATCGCTTGAACCCAGGAGGTAGAGGTTGCAATGAGCTGAGATTATGCCACTGCACTCCAGCCCGGGCGACAGAGCAAGACTCTGTCTCAAAAAAAGAAAAAAGAGTAACCCAAAAGTCACTCAAACTAAATGTTGTCAATTCACTTATGCCCTGGCCAGGCAACTGCAAAAAGGTGGGGAAAAGGAGGGGGCGGGGCGGGGGCGGTGCCCTCTAAAAACCAGGACAGTCGCACTCAGCTCCTTCCTGGGTTCTCATCCCACATGAAAGAAGCAACAGGGATGCGGAGATGAGGCCTCACGGTGCTTCAAGCAAGAACGACGGCGTCCTGGCAGCCGGACCAAGTCAAAGTGAAGTCTGCACGCACAAATGTGCCGTTCTGACTTGGGATAAATGTGGATCCCGTGAACCCCGAGAGCCCTTGGCCCTCTGGCTCCGCTTTGGAAAACAACGTCCCCTGCCAGACCACCCTGGGAGGATGGGGGTCACCACAGGCCCCCAGGGGTGTTTCCTTCCTGCTGCCCAAGACCAGAGGCCGCAGGCCCCCAACCTGCCCAAAGGAGCCAGGAAGGCTGGACGACGAGAGGGACCCTCTGACTCCAGACACAGGATCCCACCTTGTGCAAGTCTGCAGCTCAACTCCACACCTCACAGGGCAGCCCCCGGGAGGCTCCTGTGCAGCGTTCACACAGGAGGGTGTGGGTGAGCGGGGTCATGGCCCCTGCCGTGACGGTTTTCAGAGGCCTTGGGCCACCGGAGAGTGAGGCAGGGGGTCCACCTCCACGCACACCTCTTGGGGGACAGTTGCAGGGGCCCCAGGGACCCACCGACTCCAGGGTAGCGCCAGGGTGCTCTCCTGCAGGGGAGCCCAGTCTGGGGCTCTGACAGGCGTATCCAGGGAGACAGGTGGACGCGGTCACACTGCACTCACTGGAACACACACGGCTGTGGCTGTGGCTCTGACAGGTGTGTCCAGGGAGACAGGCGGACGCAGTCACACTGCACTCACGGCGCACACGGCCGGGGCTCCGACAGGCGTGTCCAGGGAGACAGGCGGACGCAGTCACACTGCACTCACGGCACACACGGCTGTGGCTCCGACAGGCATGTCCAGGGAGATGGGAGGACACGGTCACACTGCACTCACGGCACACACGGCCGGGGCTCTGCGCAGCCCGAGACTGGTGTGAGGAAGGAGGCGGTGGGCGGTGCTGCCCACCCATCAGCTCACAGGCCCAGCAGCACCAACGGAGAGGCCGCGATGCCACAAGTCAGACCCACCCCCTCACCACGAGACTGAGGGACCCCCGAGCCCGGGGCGTCCATCTGAGAAACCTCCTGCGAATGGCTACAGAGGAAATTTTCAGGTGCAAGAGATCTGCAGAAAGTTCTGGAACCTGTGCCTGGACCGGTTTGGACCTTCAGTGGAAACACATGAAAGAGAAGGAAAACCAGCTGGGGAAGGATCCCAGCAGCGGCGGCTCAGGTCTGGGAGAAAGGCGCAGGCGAGGCAGTGCCTGAGCAACGGAGACCGACAGGCAGGAGGCGGGACGGGCTGCGCCACAGGCCTCCCGGGGTCCCCACGCCACTGCACACCTAGGACTGCGGGAGGGTCAGTGGGGGCCAAGGGCTGCCCCGGAAGGGAGCCGGTTTTCAGGAGCTTCCAAGCTGAAGGGCAGAAGCCGCCAGGACCTGGCCCAGCGCTCTGGTCCAGGGTCAGGTCACACCTCAGACCAGGGATTGGAGACTGCAAATTGGAGGCATCACTGGCCGCGTGCTTGCGAGTTCTCCACTGGCACAGGGGGGCCGCGGGGGCCTCGAGGAAGCGCCTTGGCACTGTGGGAGGTGACTCCATGCAGGCTCAGGCACGGCTGCCTTGGGGGTCGTCCTCCGTGGGGCACCTTGGGGCAGGTGTCCTTATCCCGGGAACCCTTGCCCGGAGACCCACAGCTAACCCGCAGCAGAGTTGCACTCCAGGCGTGTTTACCTGCAGCCACACACCTCCCCGTGTGGCTCCCCGCCCTGCAGAGAGCGCCTTCCACTGCTCCCTGGTGGAGCCCTGAGCCCGCCTGTGCCGTGGGCCTGCCAGCACCACCAGGGCCCACCACAGAGGCACAGGAAGCCTGGATTTGCTCCTGAATTGCTGTGACTGCCACCCCCTCCACCTGAGAAGGTGCCCCTGTGTCGCTATGGATGGCAGACCGGGCACTGCGGGAGCTGGGGCAGCCTGCCACGGTCCCGACACGTGGCCTCCTTAAGCCCTGCACTCCCTGCCCTCCCCCCAGCACCAGCGCCTGGGACCCTCTGCAGGACTGTTTCCACCAGGGCCCAGCAGCACTACCCAGCACCCTGGCCCGGCTTCATGTGCAGGACCTGCTGGCAGGACAGGCCCCTGTCTGTGCATCAGAATTCGCTGGGAGGCAGCTGCTCCTACAGCCTCAGATTCCAAATCCAAATGCCCAACAGGAGGGCCCTGGGTGAGGAGCTGAGTGCGTCCAGCCTCTGTCCCCAGGACACTGCAGAGTCCTGGTCCAAGAGGGTCTGAAACTGGCCGGTAAGGGACCCACCGCAGAACCACGGAGTCTGCAGGACGGAACTGCCTCCACCCGGCATGAGCAATACACTCAGGAGAAAACCAAGCTATCCTCCAAACGCGGGGCTCTGGCCGGCCTCCTGTTAATATGTGACTCCAGCCTGAGGTACCTAATTCAGCATTAACTGGAGTCACTCAATGGCCACGAGCCCCCTGGTTCTCCAGTAACTCAGATGGGGGTGGAGACAACCTGGGCTCACCCTGAGGAGGCTGGGATTCAAGAGAGGCCGATCTCCAGATCCACTCACATGACCCTCGGAGCCGGGCCCTCCGGAAGGCGGGAGGCGGGAGGCAGGAGGCGGGAGGTGGGAGGCGGGAGGCGGGAGGCAGGAGGCGGGCACCGGCTGTGTGTGGACACAGCTTTGGGAGGGTCCTGCTGCCGCCCGAGGTGCTTGTGGGGCTCCACACCTTTCTCTCGGCAAATAACTGAACGCAGCAGCAAGGAAAGGGAAGGCGGTGGAAGCTCAGGGAACGTACCCCAGCCCAGCAAGGGCAGCTGGCTGACACTCTGGGGCTGCACCAGCCAACACTCGGGACCAGACCGGCCAACACTTGGGAACTGGACCAGCTAACCCTCAGGAACCACGTCACCATGGAACGTAAGCCACGGTTTCCAACTCCCCTAAGCTCCAGGACACCATTTCCAAGCTCAATTTGCCCTATGGGGAAGGAGAAGTGATCAAAAGTGAGGACATTAAGACCACTTCGGCCGGGTGTGGTGGCTCACACCTGTAACCCCAGCATTTTGGGAGGCCAAGGCGGGCGGATCACTTGAGGTCAGGAGTTTGAGACCAGCCTGACCAACACGGAGAAACCCCATCTCTACTAAAACTACAAAAAATTAGCCGGGCGTGGTGCCGCATGCCTATAATCCCAGCTACTCAGAAGGTTGAGGCAGGAGAATCTCTTGAACCCAGGAGGCGGAGGTTGCAGTGACCAGAGATCACGCCACTGCACTGCAGCCTGGGCAACAACAGTGAAACTCCATCGCAAAAAAAAAAAAAAAAAAAAAAAAAGCCACTTGGACCTTCCTGAAACCCCCCATCAGGTGGTCTCCCGAAGAACAGACCCCTCCACCTAGGAGGCCCACAGCCCTGCCTCACCCAGTGGCCTAACCTGGGGCTGCCACCTCCCCTTTCCTTGGCAGGCTGCTGGGCGGAGTCCCCATTTTTCACCCGCCGTTTTCCCAGACCAACAGCTGGGAGAGCCCGTGCCGCCCACTGTGCCCTGAGATCTGCACAGCACAGCAACTCACAGATGCCTTCTGCTGTCCTGCCACAGCACAAGGTGCGTCAGGCCAGACAGCCACGCACAGGCCCCGGCTCCTGGCTTCTGCCATCTTTTCTGTTCCTGCAACTCCACCCTGGAGCCTCCCACTCCTTCAAAAGCTGCAGGAAGAGGTGAGACCCCTCAGTGCCCACAGGCAAGGTCCCGCCATTGCACTCCAAATGCCTGCACCAAGCCCAGGGCCCTCCTGTCCCTCTACAGACAGAGCCCACCAAGCCCAGGGCCCTCCTGCCCCTCTATAGACAGACAGCAAGGGGATGTGCCAGGGTCCCTAAGCCAAGTCCAGGTGCTCAGGCTTTGCTGAGATTAAACCTCACAGTGAGCCTGTGTGTGTACATGTGTGTGTGCAGGCCTGTGTGTGCCTGCATGTGTGTGTGTGAGCCCATATGTGTGAGCCATGTGTGTATGTGAACTTTGTGTGTGAGCCTGTGTGTGTGTGTGTGCCTGCGTGTGTGTGTTAGCCCATGTGTGCGGGAGCCGTGTGTATGTGAACCTGTGTGAGCCTGTGTGTGCCTGTATGTGTGTGAGCCCATGTGTGTGTGAGCCATGTGTGTATAAGCCTGTGTGTGTGAGCCTGTGTCTGCATGTGTGTGTGTGAGCCTGTGTGTGAGAGCCTGTGCATGTGAGCTGTGTGTATGTGAACCTGTGTGTGTGTGAGCCTATGTGTGAGCCTGTGTGTGCCTGCACATGTGTGTGAATCTGTATGTGAACCTGTGTGTGTGAGCCTGTGTGAGAGCCTGTGTGTGCCTGCATGTGTGTGTGTGTGAGCATGTGTCAGCTGTGTGTATGTGAACTTGTGTGCGTGTGAGTTGAGTGTATGTGAACCTGTGTGTGTGTGAGAGCCATGTGTGCATATCGGCCTGGGAGAGTGTCTGTGTGAGTGTGTTGGCATGGAATGGGGTGAAGATGGCACCACACCACAGGCAGGAATGGAAGGTTGCAAGCTGAGAGGCCACACATATGACACAGGTCATGGTCATGGTGCTCAGGAATTCCAGAGGTTCAGCTGGCCTTGGGGGACCCAGGCTGTGTCCTGTCACAGGGCCCTGAGCCTCAGGTGCTGAGGTGTTCAAAGGTTCTCTCCACTCGGTGGTCCACCTGGCTGCCTAATGCCTGGGAGGTGCCAGGAATGAGGGTCTCTGTGCCAGGCAGGCATGGCAGGTACCTGGCCAACGCTGAAACAGTGTGAGCTTCCTTCCTGGCAACCTGCCGGCCACCCGACCGGCTCCAAGCCTTCCAGGCCTGCAGGCAAGAGAAGGGGACTACAGGAGTGAGCAGTTTAAGAAATGGAAGGCCGAGGTTTCCAATCTAATTAACAGCATGACAAGCCAGGACCGGCTGCTGACCCACATGGAGCCTTGCACAGCCAGAAACGCAGTGTCCTGCTCTGCTCCTGAGACACTGGGGCTGTCACTACAGCACAGCCCCAGACACTTCCACACGGGCAGACTCTGGCTCTCCAGGCACGGCGGCGCCCTCTCCTCCCCTTCCCAGCTCTCCTGAGGCCTGTGGTTCTGGAATTGTCTGCTCTGTGCAAGCATGACTGCGGCCCTCCTCCCGCATCCAGCCGCACCAGGCCCTGGGATCCCAGACGGGCTTCCCCTTCGCAAGGGGCTCAAAGCAAGCACCTGTGGGGGTGGGGGCAGCAAAGCCGTCTGGCCGAGGTCCCTTCTCTAGCGTGCCTGTCTGTCCGTCTGTCCTTGAGGAGCCTTAAGAGTGCAGGGCGGGACAGGCAGGCACCAGCTGACACAGTACCGGGCAGGGACCAGTGCAGGAGCTCGAGGCAGGGCTGGGTGGGGTGGGGGTGGCCAGAGTCTCCTGGCTGGCAGCAGATGCGGGTGAGTGGCACAGACTGTCCTCATGCCCTCCTGGGAGACAGGCAGGAATCCATGACCAGGACAGACAGAGTCAGGACTGGGAGAGGCAGAGCAGGTGCCTGAGCTTGGCCATGCACAGCTTCCAGCGAGGCTGGGTCATCCACGGCTCCCCGAGGTTCCGCGCCACCGCTCGCCGCACCCCAGCACAGCTGAGAGCTGTGGTTTCTCCTCCCGTGGAGTCCCGCGTGGCTACCCACTCCAGGTCCAGCCCGAGGGCACCGCCTTCTCCAGGCTGCCTTCCCCACACACGCCACACCTCCAGCCCCAGAAGGTTCTGAGGAGGGGAGGAGCTGGGGCCCCCACTCGCCTTCCTGTTGCCAGGATACAGGCCCAGGAAAAAATGCCACAGCGCTGGATTAATGTCTAGACAGCGTGACCTTTCCCCTGGTTCTCTAGATATAATTGGGACCCAAATTGTCCGGTGTCATGAGCTGACAGCAGGGATGAAGGAGGGGGCTGTTCTCGGTGCCCCAAGGGGACTCTGGGAGAGGGAGAGGGCCGCCCACTACCTGCGTGGGGGCTGCATGGGGACAAGCCAGGGTCACCCACAAAGGCGCTTTCTGTGGAGGGGACGTCACCTCTTCCATCAGCGATGACACAGCTCTGAGATCTCAGTGTCCTCGCAATGGCTCCCATTAACTCCCTGCTGCCCGTCCTGCCAGGCTGGTGCCACGAGACCCTCAGGGCTGGGCCATGGGACAGGTGCCTCGCCCCTGCCAGGCGCTGGTGCCACAAGCACTTTCAGGGCTGGCCAGGATTGTGCCTGTCCTGCCAGGTTGGTGCCACGAGACCCCAGGGCCATGGGACAGCCCGTCCTGCCAGCCTGGTGCCACAAGACCTCGGGCTGGCCATGGGACAGGGTGCCCGGCCCCGCAGCCATGAGACCCTTGCGGGGCTGGGCCATGCGACAGGTGCCCGTCCTGCCAGGCTGGTGCCACGAGACCCTCGGGGCTGGGCCGTGGGACAGGTGCCTGCCCAGCCCTGCAAACGCATCCAGCAGGCGTCGAGGGCTGCCAGGCACAGAGACTCCTACTGCCAGCTGTGCACAGCGCCAGCTGCGACAGCAACGCCTCTGCCAGGAGACGCAGAGGAGACCAGCCCTGACGCTCCTGTCCCAGGGGGGCTGCTGCACACTCAGGCAGAATGAGGGGTCCTGAGGGGGACCCTTGGCCTACCCACGGCTCCCGGGGCAGGTGACTGGTCTGGTCCTGGTGTTTATCTCAACCTCGTTGTTCAGAAGCTGCTTTTTATTATTTGTGACCATAAAAGGATGTAAACAAATTTGTTTCGAGTCAAAACTACCTGGGTCCACCGGGCAACAGAGCAGGGATGCAGCCTCAATGTGGAATCAACAAGCCAAGGCTGTGAGAAGATTCTCAGGAGTGGGGTTCACGGAGGGAGAGCTGAGGGCTGGGGTTTCGGGGAGCATTTTACTTTTTATTCCAGGCAGTGCTATATTGGCTGGGATCTCAAATGCTGAATAATGCTCCCGTTGGACTTCAGTAATTTTAAAAAATAGAACTGTTTAAAAATCATGAACATTTCACAATGCAACCAAGTGGCCCCAGGTCCTCCCCTAAGCATGGTGCCCACCCGTGGCTTTGAGGAGGGTCCTTCAGCCCCAGCCAAGCCCTCTGGCATTTACACCCAAAACACCCAATAAATCTGCTGAGAGAAACACCGTCCCTGGCGGTAAATAAAGTCCAGGCCACTCTGCAGCCCAGCTCCCACCCCAGGGCCCGAACAGGGATGGGCGGCCTCAGAGAGCACCCAGTGGCCCCAGGTAGCCGGACCCGAGCCTTCGGAGCCAGCCTGGCCTTGGCAATCCTGCAAGCATGTCACCACACACGGCATCACGTGCCACCACACACAGCATCGAGTGTCACCACACATGGCATCATGTCACTACACGGTATCATATCACTACACAGAATTACATGTCACTACACACGGCATCGAGTATCACTACACAGAACTACATGTCACTACACACGGCATCGCGTGTCACCACACATGGCATCACATCACTACACGGCATCATATCACTACACAGAATTACACGTCACTACACACAGCATCACGTGTCACCGACACACGGCATCACGTCACTACACAGCATCGTATCACTACACAGAACTACATGTCACTACACACGGCATCGCGTGTCAGGGCCCAGCCCCAGAGCCTCTGGCCAGGGCTGGCCAATCTCTGCTCAGCCCTTTGGCATCCCTGACCTGCCACTGACACTGGGGACCTGGGTCCTCTCATCTGTCCTTTACTGAAGAAAGGGAAGAGCAGACCTGCAGCCCCGATGCCCCCCAGACTGAGGCGGTGAAGACTATGGCACCGTCTGCCCCGTGGAGGGGCTGCTTCTCCATCTCCCTGCCTGCCTGCCGTCCGGCGGGCCTGGCTGGTTCCACATGACAGAAGCTCCTCTGGAGGATGTGTTGGTCATCACGCCTGGCAGGGCTGCAGGCACAGGGGGTCAGGGGTGGGAGGGACCCAGGAAACTGACACGAAAGCAGAGACAGCCTCGGAGGCGGCTGGGAGGCCCCTGAAGAGGTGCCGCTTCCCTGAGACCCCAGGAAGAGACGTGAGCCAAGGAGGGCGGGCTGTGGACACAGTGGGGTCAGGAGGTGCACAAGGCGGGCTGTCCAGAGCAGGTGAGAATGGCCAGTGAGTGTCCTGAGGCTCAGCGAGGAGGCAGCTTCTGCGTTCACTGCAGCAGACAAGCGACCGGGCAAGAGTGGCTGCAGAGCCCGCCCGGGAATTCGTCTAGACACCCAGCAGTTGTTCACAGGCCATCAGCTCCTGCCACAAAGCAAGGGAAACCACCAAGAAGGGATGGCTACCTTGATGTGAAAAGAATGAGCCCAGCACTGAGCCGCCCTGCCAGAGACATCCTTCCCTAGCTTGGGGACCCTCAGCAATGCTGGTGGGCAGGCATGGGAAGGGCACACCCACCCCACCACTTCAGCAGCTGGGGGTTGGGATGCAGACCCCTCTGCCCCCACCAGGGATGAGCACCTGGCCAGCTCTACTCAGCGCTGTCCTCGATCTGCAGATCAGTCCACAAAGAGCTCGGAGTCGGAGCCGGCTCCCTGGAAGGAAAGGGTCTTGTCACTGCACATCTAGACAGCAAGCCCTGGCCGTCCAGCCCCACGCCAGGTGCCCCCACTCACAGCCAGCGCTCCAGGAGCGGCACGTGTTAACGAACAGGCACCTGCCCTTCTCGACAGCAGGACTGGCCATGCCAAGGCCACCTCCCGGGAAAGATAGGTCTGGGGTGGCAGGAGAGGCAGGAGACGCAGAGTGCCACCAGCTGCGCTGTGCGTGGGGCCTGGGGAAGGAGGCTGGAGGCCAGAACCCCCTTCTCTCTTCCCTACAATGCAATTCTCCCCACCCTTAGCGTTTTCCACCGAGCAGCACCTCCTTTGCCGCTTCATGGGAGTGGCACCCAGGACAGAGGGCCCAGCTCTGCCCAGGCCACAGTGGCCACAACAAGGGATGCAGAGGATTTGGGCCAAACCACATCCCCCGGCAAAGAGTGGTCACACTTCTGTCTGTTGTTATTAACAGGCCTGGTGCGCAGGTCCTGGGTGTGCTGAAAAGCCCGTCAGGGAACTGGAGGGAGCCGAAGTTGGCACACAGAACACCAGAGAGACCGCGGGCCTGGAAACGCCACGGAGAGGGCAGCGGGGCTGGGCAGGGCAGGGGCACCCGTGAGAGCCTCGAGTCGGAAGAGCACACCTGAGGACGCTGAGCAAGTCACAGACCACAGGACAGGGAACCTGCAGGTAAAACGGCCGCAAGGCCCAGGGAAGCTCAGGGCTCCCTGCACAGCAGGCAGGCATGGCCAGGGCCCAATCCAGAGACTACAGTGGAACAGCCCACAACACAAAGAAGCAAGTGCAGGAAGGAGGTGAGACAAGCTGGAGCCATTCGTACCCATTAAGAGGCAAGGAATCCCACAAGGCCCTGACAAGCCAGGAGGCGAGTCCACGCGAAATACAAAAACCAGCAGGGCCTGGCAGCGAGGGGAGGAGCTGCTCCGGGGGAATCTGGGCGGGCTCTCTGGGATCCCAGCACCACCTTTGGAAAGATCATTCCCCAAAACACACGTTATCTAGACAGCGACCCGCCATGACCAAAAGCAACCAAGAACACCAACACTCCGAAAAGCCCTTTAACAAAACTAACTTAGGGAACTAGAATTATTTCTGCTGAAAACAGAAGGGCAAAGATCAAATTAGCTGCTTGCACATATCTGAAAACTCACGGAGCAAGAAAACCTGACACCGAAAGCACCGTCACCCTCCCGAGAGCAAGACCAGCTTGCAATACAGACGAGAGAATGCAGGACGAGGGAACGGAAGAGTTGTCAGGGGCAGGGGCTGGGGCTGGGGCTAAAAGACCCGGCCAAAGTGAGCTGTGCTGCTTCCAGTCAAGAGGGAGAGAAGAGGCTGCACCTCTGGCGTTCAACTAGAAACCGTGTGCTGGTCAGCATGCAGCTCCAATCTGACTAGTATTCAGCACCTGCTGGGCCTAAGCTGGCACATAAAAGAAGCCGGGTGCTGGGTCACAGAGGACAGACCGTGGTCCAGGAAAGGTGCTGCCCTCTGAGGAATCTAAGAGATGCCGGGTGACCAGGTCACAGAGGACAGACCACGGTCCAGGAGAGGTGCTGCCCTCAGAGGATCCTACGATATGCCGGGTGACCAGGTCACAGAGGATGGACTGAGGTCCAGGAGAGGCGCTGCCCTCAGAGTCAACACCTAAGGGCCTGGATTTCTTAATCTGATCAAACACTGCCCTGCCCTGGCCACCCCCACACCAGTGCAGAGCCTCACAGTCCCCACACTGCCTCTAGTTCACAAAGGACACCAGGCATGGGGAGACTGTGCCCTGGCCACCCCCACACCAGTGCAGAGCCTCACAGTCCCCACACTGCCTCCAGTTCACAAACGACACCAGGCATGGGGAGACTGTGCCCTCACCACCCCCATACCAGTGCAGAGCCTCATGGTCCCCTCCCCACACTGCCCCCAGTTCACAAAGGACACTGGGCATGGCAAGACTGTGCGTGCTGCCCCAGTCTCCTGGCCAGAAAGTGGGCTGCAGGCCAGAGATCCAGGCTGGCCAGCCCTGCTGCTCCTGACCAAGATGGGCCTCAGAGAAGGTCCTCATTCCCCAAGAACAGGTTCACAAAAGCTGGGCCGAGGGAGCCACAGTCCAGCTGCCGACGAAAGGCACGATTCGAAGGTCTCACGGGCCCCACGATGAGGGCTGGGGTGGCCATGTTCCCCTCAGCTGGGCCGGGGTCACAGAGGCACACCTGCCCCGTGTTGCTGGGCAGTCCGGATAACGGAAGGGGTCTGGCTGTATGTTCTGGATAACTGAAAGGCCCAGTGAGGCATTCCAGATAGCTGAGGGCCCACGCAGCGTTCTGGATAAGTGGGGGCTCACACTCTCCCGGCCACCGGCAAGCACCCTCAGGGCTGAGGGCCTGCTTGGCACGCACCTGGTCAGCTTTTCTTTATGAAAACCCCCAATACGCCATGCCCGCCTGGCTGTGTAGCCCCACCCAGGGCTCCACCCGGCATGGGTTCTCCCCTCGGCTGCAGCACCAGGCACTGGGCTGGACGACGCTTTCCAGGACTGCTTGTAGAGCTCACGCCTCTCTGAAGGCCAGGCAAGGCGTGAACCCCAGGCCCCCAGCCGGGGTCTGATCAACGGCACCACCCGCACTTTCCTGTCCGGGGCCTGCCCGGTCTGCCTGCCGCACCCCTGCCCTCGACTCCACACCACGCTGGCTCCCACCTGCATTCATCTTCCGGAAGGGGGGCTCCATTCACAGCCCTGCGCTGCCACCCCTGCGTGTGGTCCTGCCCCACCCATGGCAGCCGGCCCTGAGCCCCGAGCCCCAGGTGTCCAGCTCCTGGCTGCTGCCCCGGGCCTGTTGGGAGGTCATCTGGGGACCTGATGACCAGAGGTTCCACTGACAATCAGGAGACTCCGAAGGCTGAGGACTCATCTGTAAGTCCCCACAGAGCCCACAGCCTGGGGTGGCCCTGGGTGTGCAGGAAGTGTCCACATTCTGACCCCCAGCAGCCTAGAGGGTCCTGCTGAGGCTCAGAACACATCCAAGGCTTCCTGCCCCACGGAGTGGCCCTTCACAGGCGAGAGGCCCTTATTCCCACGGTTACTAATGCCACCCCTTCTGCAAACCAACACCGCACCACGCTGTCACCTCTGGCTGCTGGGACAGGTCAGTCAGTGTCTTAAAGCAACACAGGCGTCTCTCGGAGCTCAGGAGACTGGAATTCAGAAGTCACAGTGACCAGAGGGGTCCTCTGGAGGCTCCAGGGGAACCCACTTCCTGCTCTTCTCATGTTCTCCCCAGCCCCCACCCGTGGCTCCGCCTCCACCATCCCCTCCTCTCCCTGTCCTGCCCCTTCCCTATAAGGACCCTTGTGACGACATGGGGCCCACCAGATAATCCAGGGTCATCCCCACCTGATCCTGCGCCTCATCCCACACACAGGCCACATGCATGGGTCCCACAGGCCGGGGTGGTCAGCTCGGGGTCAGTATTCAGCCTTCTACGCATGTGATCGGAAGTGGAAGCATAAATGTGGGTTTGGGTTTTGTTTCTTAAGTTCGGTGATGTTAGCGTCCATCTGTCTGCCCTCTCACTGGCGGGCAGGGCTGTTTTCCAGTCTGGGAGGCTGGCTGTCCGTGAGGCCCTCAGGCCACGTGCCCGGAGTGTGGCCGTCAACAGGGGCCAGGCTGGGGCAGAGTCGGCTGCAGGGTCCCCATCTTGTCTGCAGGAGGCCACCCAGGTCTGTTTAAAGTGTCAGACGTCCCCCATGTTGGTGAGACAGGCTGAATTGGGACAGGTGGTTTTCCTGGTTTCCAAACCTCCCACAACATTCTTAGTCATTTTCACAATAGAAACATGTGACTAGCAACCTGAGTATCCCAAATTCTGAGCAGGTCAGGCTGGAGCCCATTTCTTTGGGGGTGAAGTCTCATTTCAACTGGGAAACAGGGATGTCCTGGCTGCCCTGAGGGGATCAGAGACCCCGCATCAAGATGTGCCCCCGAAAGGGAGACAGGGCTGAGATTCCAGGACCCAAGACAGATCAGAGGTCAGCACCAACACGGCCTGCCTCCTCCCCCTCCTCCCCTTCCTCCTCCTCCTAAGGACCGAGGCAGAGAGCAGAGATGGTTCAGGTGCACACGGGCTTGGAGAGGGTAAGCTGTTTAGCTGAAATGAGAATTTATACTAGAAGATGCCTCCCAGCTCCATGCACCAGCTCACTCCATAAGGCTCCTGCCCCTGAGGGTCCGCCACTGCCCTCAGCACCCCTCCAATCCCACACCTAGGGAATTTCCTGGGAACCTGCCTTTTAAGCCCTCTCCATCCTCTACCCTGCCTCTGTCCTCTGCAAAGCCCCAGGCACGAGTGCTGGGCATGGCTGGCGGGGCCTTTGCTTCCCTCAGTGCCCAGGGACAAGGATGTGCAGGACGGGCAGAGGGACCCCGGGGTTAGCTCAGATGGGATCCATGGACACTTCCTTCTTTCTGGATGGAAGGCTGAGGTGATAACAGAAAGGAAGCGGATGTTCTCTGATCTCCTCCTCAGAGGCAGCACGTGAGGCTAAACTTTACAAAGCACAGACGCCTGCCTCCGGGAACTGCCTCTTTATAAGAAAGCTCCTCGCAGGGGCAAAAGAGGCCCAGCTTTCTCAGAAGTCTCCTGACAGCCGACGGGTCTTAGCAGGAGATTTTAGAAAACGGTTGCCACCCAGTAACAAAATCCAGCAAGTGGAGGAGGCAGGTGTTCCCCGGGTCCCCGCGACAGGGGCGCTGAAGCCTGTCAGGGTGCAGGCTTCCTGGCCTGCGGACACAAGGGGGGCTGGAGGAGGTCGGGATGGCTGCCCTCCCTCACACACATCGTCGTGGGCAGGCACAGCGTGGGGCTGAGTAAGCAGCAGCACAAACCTGCGTCTGGTCACAGGGACCCATTTTACTCATGGTGCACACCAGTCCCTCCTATGCGGCTCTGCCCTAAGGGCGGGGATGGAGCCCCCTCCACCGTGGAGCCCCCCGCAGAGCCTCAGGACCGGCCGGCCTCAGAGGGCTGTCAGCAGGACCCACCCCAGGAAGCCAATGTGCCATGTCCCATCCTTCCTGTAGGGCCCCATGTCCATCCCCAGGCACAGATTAGAGACCAAGACACAGAGAGGGTGAGCAGCCTGCCTGTGGCCACACAGCACTCAGGGTCACAGCCTGAGCTCTCAGTCATCACACTAGATGGCATCCCACTCATGAGGGCAAAGAGGACCATAGACGACGGCCAGGCTTCCTCACAGTTTAGACATTACTGTGAGAAGCATCTCTAATTCCATATCCACAAAGGCAGAGTCAAGACGCTAGCAGCTGACAGGTGCCAGGTGCCTCCCCACAGGCACTTCGCTTGCAGGACCCCCGCTGCCCCTCGGCAGACCTCTGCTGCAGATGAGCAAAGTGGCAGGGCCAGCTCCACTGTCTGTGTGCCTGGGCCGCAGGCCCCTGAGCTCTGCTGGCCACTCCAGGGTCCCACCTCTAAAGGGACCAGAAAGATGAGGAAAAACAACTCCACACATTAAGAAATATCATACCCCATGACCGGGCGTGGGGGCTCACGCCTGGAATCCCAGCACTTTGGGAGGCCGAGGCAGGTGGATCACCTGAGGTCGGGAGTTTGAGACCAGCCTGGCCAACATGGCAAAACCCTGTCTCTACTAAAAAAAAAAATAAAAAAAAAAAAAAAAAAAAAAAAAAATGCCAGGTGTGGTGATGCACACCTGTAGTCCCAGCTACTCAGGAGGTTGAGACAGCAGAATTGCTTGAGCCCGGGAGATGGAGATTGCAGTGAGCCGAGGTCACGCCATGGCACTCCAGCCTGGACGACAGAGCCAGACTCCATCTCAAAAAAAAAAAAAAAATCAAACCCCCAGTTAAAGACTAACCATAAACAATAAAAGTACGCAAAATAGGACATCCAGAGCTGAAAGCATCAACAGACAAAAAGCAATGGGGAAAGAGAACGCACCTGCAGGGAAGTGGGCACGAGCCACAAACCCAGCATTCCCAGAGAAGCACGACAGCCCCTTAGTGCGTGAAAACATTCACCCACACGGCGAACTCCACGTTCCCCAAGAAACACAACGGCCCTGAGTGGATGAAAATGTTCACCCGCACGACAATGGGGACTCACAAAACAGAACTCTGAGATGACACTTTCCATCCACCAACTTAACAAGGTTTTTTAAAAGACAGGACCCAGCCTGGCCGTTAGGGCTGCAGAGCTGCATGTAAATGAACGTCACCCAACAGAAGTGAGGCCCTCCCCTCTCCTGCAGGTCCCCGACCACTGCCCCTCCTCCACTCAGCCCTGACTCTGGCTGGGGTGGCACCCAAGATAAGAGCTGTGAGAAGACGAAGCCCTTGCCTGCGTCAGCGATAAGGGTGCACTGTTCCCTGTGACTGCTTGTTCACGGTGCCGGGCCCTCCGCAGCCTGCGTCAGCGATAAGGGCGCGCTGTTCCCCGTGTCTGCTCGTTCACAGCGCCGGGCCCTCCAGACTGTGGGCGTCCGAGGCTCACAGCGCCGGGCCCCCCAGACTGTGGGCGTCCGAGGCTCACAGCGCCGGGCCCTCCAGACTGTGGGCATCCAAGGCTCACTGTGGTGTTTCCTTCCCCTGTCTCGGGCAGGCATGGCCCCTCGCACACAGAGGTGCTCAAAAATGCACACAGGAAAAAAGAATGAAAGGCCAGATGGACAAAGAACAGTGGCTGGGCTCTCCCAGAGCAGCTGGTGGGGGTCTCACCGCCCATCAGCCCACAGCCCTGGGCTCTGAGGTCCTCCACTGATGCCAGTCCCCAACCCCACTGGCCTCTTTAGCCCTAAAACGTGGCAGAAGTCACAGACACTGTTCCGTGGGGGCACCTGGCATCAGGGAAGGCAGAGTCACTGCAGACGACGTCCTGCCCCTGGATAACGCCCTGCACTGGTGGCTGCAGGGCTGGGGCTTCGCCGCAGGCCCACGGAGGTCCTGGGACGCTGCCCCTCTCTCTCCCATGCCCCTCCCTGCCACAGGGAGAGGCCAGATGTCCCGCCCAGCAGCAGCGTCCACGTGAATCGAGCGATTCCTCCCAAAACAGAGTCTCCCGCTGTCTAAGTTGTAACATGGAAGGGAGGTCTCTCTCGGTCCCCGAGGCTGTGGGGTGTGTGGACTCGGGCCTGCCCAGGTGCGTCCAGAAGAGGCCTCTGGGGCAGCCGAATCAGAGGCTCTCCTGAGCCCTCAAGCTCCGGGACCGGTGAAGCCGCCACCAAGACAGGCTGCCGGCCCAGGAGCTACGTCCAGCCTGGCTTTCCCATCGGTTCACGTCACCCCAAAACAGACAGTGCCTCTGCTGCCCCAGGAGCAGCTGTGCTGGCAGGTTCTCTGCAGACAGGAGTCCGAGCTGCTGAAACTTGATGCTATCTCAAAATCTCTAAGCGCAGATTCCAGAAAGGCCTAACTGCGGCAAACGTTGAAGCTGCTCAATGGAACGGTGGGAAAATACAAAAGCAAGGACTTCAGACCAAAAATAAATGAGCAAACGAACAAACAAACGGCTGGGGGGTGGGTGCGAATTCCACCACTGTAACCCATCACGCTCTCTCCTCCTGCCTCTCCCACTGGCCTTCCTGCCTGTGGCTCTGGCCCAATGTCTGTCCACGGGCACTCCCCACAGGGTCAGCCTTCACCCCCAGTGTCTGTCCACGGGCACTCCCCGCAGGGTCAGCCCTCACCCCCAGTGTATGTCCACGGGCACTCCCCGCAGGGTCAGCCTTCACCCCCAGTCAGTGCCTGGCGCCAGCACCAGCGTGTGCCCACTCGCAGCCCTGCTGGCCTTCTGGAAGCCGGCGTGGTGACAGCCAAACCACCATTCAGCCTGGTGCCTGCCCTGCCCTGCCCATCACACGGCCCCGGTGGGAACGAGGGGCCCCACAGGGGATCAGCCCCGAGGTGGCGAGGCGACCCCGTCTGCCAGCATGAAATGCCAGAAAGTGCCAGAAAGATGCAAGGGCTTGAGAATAGTTCCCCTTTCCCCAGCTCTTGTGGAAGAAGCCAGAAGAGCCGTGCCGGGGCTTGCCTGTGCCGGAGGAGCTGTGGCGGGAAGGCATGCTCCTGCAGGCATGGGGCACAGACACTTCCCCTGCAGCCTCCACATTTCATCTGACTCAGCGCATCCGAGATCAAAAGCTCCCCCTGACAGCCCTTCTGCAGAGGCCCAAACCTGCCATCTCAAACATCACCGCCAGGGCCGGTAAGCGCCGCTCCCTCATTCTCTGTGGCCCTGGGCAGCGCCAGGGGACAACACAGATCAGCTCCCTGCCTGGGCTGGCTGTCTCCTCACGTGGCACGGGGTCTGGCACAAAGACACAGTCTGTGGTATGTGGCTTTTACACAGTTGCCAGCGGCCGCTCATAGAACCTCTCGAAGAAGCAGCCATTCCCGCCCCGGGGTTAAGGAGGGGGAACTGAGGCAGCAAGGCTGGTGATGGCCACTGGCCGTGGAACAGGATCTGCGCTCAGGCACCAGACGGCAGGGCTTCACTTGCCTGGCACTCTGCTGCCTTGGACAGGTCCTTGCCTGCGACCGCCTGGTGCTGGGCTCTGGCCTGTGACTGCCCAGTGCTGGCCCTGGCAAGGCTCCCAGGAGGCGGGGCTCAGCAGCCCAGTCATTCTGGGCAGGTGTCTGGGCCTCAAAAAGAGCCCCAGACCCCAAACTCCCAGGCCTGAGAGGCCTCAGATGAGAGAAGCACCCGAGCCCAGAGGCCACAGAGCACCCCACAGTGCCCCGAACTGCTTTCAGGATCTTCATGGGCCACAGTATTTCAAAATGTACCAAATGTCATCATTGTATAAGGGCACCCAACATGTATTTTAGTTTCCCAGGATTCTGCCCCTGCCCTGCACAGCACCACATGAGGGAACATCTGTCTCAGGTCCTGTGCCGTCCACCGCTGGCCAGCCACTGAAATCTCGCCATGGGGTTTGGCCCGGCCAGGCCTATCATCTTGTTCTCTGACAGGCACCCGCTAACAGACAGCCTGGAGGGTGGCAGCTCTGACTGGCCCTGGCAGGCACTGGGGTGGCCCCTTCTCCGCATGGTCCAGTGCCCCATGCCGGGGGTGGGGTGAGGGCCATGGTCAGCCCCTCCGGACACAGCCCCAGCCTGGGGGCTGTTCTCAGCCATAGCCAGCTTTCTCCCCGCCAGCCTCTGCACCTGACCCCTGAGCACTGGTGGGGAGCCAGTGCCGGCACAAAGGCCCCATTGGCTGGCACACCCTCCTCTGCAGGCCTGGGGCTGAGAGAGGAAGAGACTTGCTGGAGGTTTCAGGTGTCACCCCACCCCATCCCCCACAGCTGTGAGGTTCTCTGGATCCCCGGGCTTCACCTAGAGAGGTCCAGGGGGGACCAGGGGCTCCAACATACGCTCCACAGCCAGACCCAGGAGGGTTTCCTTCCTGAGTAGAAGCAGGCACCCCTCCCCCAACACAGTGAGTTCCAGGGGGGACCGGGGTCTCCAACATACGCTCCACAGCCAGAACCAGGAGGGTCTCCTTCCCGAGCAGAAGCAGGCACCCCCTCCCCCCACCCAGTGAGAGGGGGTGGGGAGGGTGCTGTGGTGGCCCCTCTCTCTGAGCTGCCTGCATACCCCCTGCCCCCACACAGTGAGGGGGGCGGGGGCGGGGGAGGGTGTTGTGGTGGCCCCTCTCTCTGGGCTGCCTGCATACTCCCTGCCCCCACACAGTAGGGGGGCGGTGAGGGTGTTGTAGGGGCCCCTCTCTTTGGGCTGCCTGCAGGCTGCAGCTTCTACCCCAACCCAGCCCATCCCCTACTGTCTGTCCTTAGCAATCAGGAGCTGCTCCCAGGGCAGTGGTGCTATTGCTCATATCACAGGTTCCTCCGGTACTCCCGGGGCCCAGAGAACCCAGCCTTTTCAACAGTCCAGGTGAAGACAGAACAAGGCACTCTGAGGGAGAAAGTTGGTGTGGATGCAGCATGACTACATGAGAATCACACGTGCGGGGGGCGTGTGTGTGTGTGCATGTACACAGGTGTGCCCCCGCACGTGTGTGACTGGGAATGTGCACCTGTGTGCACAATTGTGCGTGCCCATGTATGCGTGCACCTTGCACTTTTAAATGGAGCAGCAGCGGGTGAGGTGGGGTTCTCCCGGACTGGCCCCCAGTGTCTGGCGCCTGCACTCTGGAGCAGGGCAGTTCGCTCCTTCTAGGTTTTCCTGCAGAGGACTTCCCCCGCTCTGCTTTCATTTATAGGAAAACAGGAGTACCCTGAAAAACAAGTTTTGCTGAAATTCAAAACTATCTTCCAAAGTCCCTGCATCTGAATCCTGAAGACTCCCCAGTGGGTGAGCCGAGGAATGAGACCACCTTCTACGGGAGAGACCCTCCCGTTACCTAGGTGCTGTGTGCCCTGGGGTTAGCCACACCCATGGAAGCCAGGTCACTGAGGCCCAATCCTCGCAAGGCTTCAGAGGGAATGGGGAGTGAGGTGCAGGGACCCTGCCTTGTACCCACACCACTGGGCTCTGTGCTCACCACCAAACAGGAGGAGGTCCTAGTGGTGAGCAGGGGCAGGATATGCACCTTCTGGGGGCTGCAGGGGGGCGAGGGGAGAGCTTGATGCAGTGGTGGAGTGTGGGAGAGGCTCAGAGACAAGCCAACTCATGAGACCAGGCTCCTGGCGTGGCCATGGGCATCAGCAACTGCCGCTCTTCCTCAGCCCATTCTGACTCTGAAGCACTGACTACAAGCACCTCCCGGGGGCCATGGCCATGTCGCACACATGAATTTACCAGAGGAGAAACTGCAGGTAAGACTGCAGCACCTGATTGCTGGGTGGCAATCAGGTGGTCAAGTGACCACCGAGCCCACAGGTTCCTGATAAGAGGGAAAGGCACAAACACCATTCAAGAACCTCAGCATCACAGCGACCAATCCTGACACAAAAAAGCAAAAGACTTTTCTAGGGGTCAAGCACAGCACAGAGACACGGAAAGATGCATCATTCTTGGCCAGAAAAAAAAAATGTGCAAATCAGCAAACCGGGCCTCAGGCCTTCAACTCTCAGGGGTGCTTTTTAACTTTTGAGAACAACTCAAACCCTTGCCAGAGTCAGCATTTCAGACACATTAGCTCTTCTCCAATAACCCCTAAAGGGGGCGACTGTTTTCCCATTTCACTGGGACTTGGTCCTGCAGGGACTGGAACCTGGGCTGCAGGTGGCCTGGAGCCTGAGTTCTCTCCGGGTTGGGGGAGGGGTGTGTGGGCAGCATCCAGGCCCCTCTCTGGGGCTGCTTCCGCTTCAGCCTCCAGGACACCCGCCTTCCACATTCCATTAGACACCTCCAAGGGGCCTTCCTGCCCAGAGTGCTTGAGGCTGGGGCAGGCCCAGGACAGAAGAGGAACGCACAGCCCATTGGCTGAACGGTAACTTTCCCAGCTGAGGTCTGCACTGACTTTACACCCCACTCTTAGATCTCAAGATTGCATCTCACCAAAGTTCGCATAACAGTTTTTGTTTTTTCTATTAAAAGGCAAAATCCATCACCTTTTACATCTCCTCCTTGATAACATTTCATAAGCTCGGGGCTTGGGCCCCAGCGTCTTTCCTTTCCTTTGTCCCTGTGTGATTTTAAACGTCCCGCCCAGGGAGCCCTGGTCTGGGCCCTGCGGGCGCTGGCGGCCCGGCTCAGAGGGCAGCTCTACAGCCTGATTAATGGCCCCGAGTGACCCTGGGCCGCGGTGGGGAAGGAGCTGCGTGAGCTCGCACAGCACGGCCTTTCTCCGCCAGTGTTTCACCCCCTGCAGTTCACACAGTAAATGAGGAATTGTCTACGACTCAACACGCAGGTGTTTTCAGTACATCTACTTATAAGGTAGCTACGGTTTTGAAAGGTCTATGCTACTATTTAACCTGATGACTAAGTCGATTGGAAACAATGAAACAAATTATTACAAGAATCCAGACGACATCCCTCCCTCCCTCCCCCTTTCCTGCTTCCTCACCCGCTGTAGCAAGCAGGTGGGGAGTCGAGTCGGAGGCAGGGGCTGGCTGCGTGGACCCCCGGGTGGGATTCCACCCGCGACAAGGCACCCAGGCCCTTTGGGCGGGGCTCCCCGGGGTCAGCGTCCCCGCCGCCTCCCCCGGGCCTCTGCTGGGCTGGCTGGAGGCAGGAGGACCCGGCCAGCAGCGTGGTGGGGAACTGGGTCCTGGGGTTGGCGGCAGGAAGGTCCCCACGGGCCCCGCGCACAGTTTGCCGCGCACGGGAAGCGGCGAGGCCGGCAGGGCAGCGGCTTCTGGGCATTGTTCTCGGGCCGCGCGGCGCTCGGTGGCATCAAAGGGGACCGCGCAACCCGACACCGCGGCGGACGCGGGGACAGAGGCGCACAAGGCCCGGCCCGCGGCGAGGAGCCTGGGAGCCCGCGCGGCTTCGCTTCAACAGGTTGGAAACGCGGAGACGACGCCCCGCGCTCCACCGCCTTCCGCCCGCGGTCAGTCCCGGGACCCGGCGCTGCGGGGACGAAGCCGTGACGGCGACACAGGCCGCGTCTCCCGAGACCCCGCGGCCCCGCCCCGAGCCCTCCCGGCACCGATGCCCCCGCCGGCCGCGGAGGTTGGGTCACCGCGCCTGGACTCCGGCCGCCCGCACCGCGCACCCCGCCCGGCCCGGACCCCGCGGGGAGAATGAATGGGCGGGACTCCGGCAACCCCGCCCCGCCCGCTCCGTCCGGCTCTGGCGCCTCCTGCGCGCGTGGGCAGGGCCGGGGCTGAACCCAGAGCGGCCGGGGCGGGGGTGAGCGAGCCGGGCGGGGACACCAGCCAGGGCGGCGAGGCCGGCGGGGACCGGCGTGAACCTTCCCGTCCAGCCCGGGTCTTACCTGGCTCCACCGAGGCCGCGCAGACCCAGAGCAGCAGGAGCAGCGGCGCACGCACGTCCAGGAGGCGCCGCCGCCGCGGCCACAGCCAGGGACACCTGCGCGGGACAGGCACGGGTCAGGGCCCCGCAGACCTCCGCCGACCCCCGTGGGCCCCCGCAGCCCCCGCCATCCGCCGCCCGTCCGCAGCCGCACCTCGGCGCCCCCCGACCCCTGCCCGCAGCCCCAGCCGCACCTCGGCGCCATGCTCTCCCCGGGAGCCTCCGCGCCGCGGGATGCTGCCTCCTCCGCCGCGGTGCACCCGCTCGGACCGCCGCGCTCCAGCCGCCGCCGCTGAGAGGCCGGGCAGGGGGCGGGCGCGGGGCGGGGACGGGCGGGGGGCGGAGCGACAGCCGGGCCGGGCCAGGGGAGGCGAGAGCGGGGCGGGCACCGCCGCGGGCCTGCGGCTGCGAAGACGGGGCGGGCTGGGACCCGGGGGCGGCGGGGACGGGCGAGGGCGGACAGGGACGCGCCCCGCCCCGAGGGAGCTGCCCGAGGCTGAGACCCAGCGTAGGGTCCGGGGGCTGCCCTGCAAGGAAGCCCAGGTTTATGCGGAAAGTGACCACCGCCGCCCGCCGGGCTACGACCCCAGCCCCTGAGGCCGGTGGGGCAAAGGGAAGGAGGGAGATTTGAATAAAGACATTAACCGCGGAGGCGGGAGTTCAGGATGGAGGAGGAGGCCGAAGCTTGCACCTCCTGCCCCGCAAAGCCCCTGCAGGATCCTGTCCCGGCTGGACGGAGGGACGCGAGACAGGAGGGGCGTGCGAGGGCCAGCTCTGTCCCCAGGTCCCCCTGTCCCGAGGACCCGGCCCAGCAGAGCCCCTTCCTCCCCAGTTCCCAGGCTCCTCCTCCCTCTCAGGTGAAGACCCTGTTTCCATTTCTGCAGGGCCAGCATCCTGAGCCCCACCTGCGGGCCCTGAGCGCCTTCCTCCCGGCAGCTGTGCCCCCACCCCACCGGACCGCTCCCTGCAACCAGAGAGCCCTCACTCACACCAGCAACCCCCTACCACGCACCTGCTTCCTCCTGGTGTGCACAAAACTCATGGCACTGACTTGACAGCTTTCTCTAAAACCCTGATTCCACCTTGGCCCATCCACACTGTCCCTTTCCGGCCAGGGCTCATCTCCTATGCCTGGACCAAGCAGCATAGTCTCCTGTCTCCCTGGTCTACCCACACGTGGCCCCACCCATCCTCTGAAGCAGCCCCAGGAGGAAGCAGTGACTTCACACTTCTAGTGCCCGGCCCTCTGGGCCCTCCTCTCTAGGCTTGCTTGCCAGGGTCCTCCCAACCTGACCACTGCCTCCCACCTCCTCTCCACTCCTGTGGCTTTCCAGCCGCAGCTGCACGGCCTGCTTGGGATTCTCCTCTGCTGGCATCATCCCTGCCTGCCTCAGCCTTCCCAGGCCCAGTCCTGCCCAGTCTCACCCCTTCCCACCCATCCACCTGGCCAGGTCCCCACCAGCATCTGCCTTCAAACCTGGAATCCTTCTCTGAGTGCTTGTGGTCCACTGTGAGGAAGGAAATCAATTTAAAGGATTATGACCCACATTTTTTAAAAAATAAAAAGATTAAGGAGAACAGCATAGAGTAGAAGTGGTCATCGCACACTCTTCTGCAAAACTTTTGTTTCTTAGGTGGACGGAGGAGTGAGTGTGTGTGGTGTATGTCAGGATCTGGTGGTGTCTCTGCCGTGCAGTGGGCGTGTCTGAGTGCTGTGTGTGTGTCTGTGACTGTATCTTGTGTGCATGTGTCTGCGTGTCTTTGTGTGCTGTGTCTGTGCATGTGTGTTTCTGTAACTATGTACAGTGTGTGCATGTGTGTCAGTATGTGTGTGTGTGTGTGTGTGTGTGTTGGGGGTGTTCATGTGTCCTGGGTCCTGGTGGCATCTCCTCTCTAGGCTCCTGGCCTGTCTGGGGCCCTGTCCATTAACCCTGCAGTGCAGGTCTCTTTCACCTCTTCCATGTCACCTGCCCTGGGGCGCCACTTCCACCCAACCCAACCCATTCCTAAGTCTTCCGTCAGGGGAGGCGCCTGCTGCCAGGGGAAGCAGGTCTCTGCAGGTGTGGCCTGATGCATGGCCCTGGGGGCCTGTCTGCAGCTCCCGGGAGGGAGGGGCTGGGGCAGGGCGGGTGCCAGCCCACCTGTGGCCTGAGTTGGCCTACCTCTCTCCCGCCCCACTCCCCACCTTTGGGGACTATAGGATGCAATCAGTAGGAGACACAACTACTAAGAAACACATGTGACTGCTCACCTGGTAGCTGTAGAACTCTTTTTGCTCATTTGTTTCACTTGGGGCCTTACCTTGGCCTCATGGCTGCGTCTCCATAGGCCCTGCAGCATCCCCTCTATTAGAGTTGTATTGTTTCCTTTATAGACACAAGTGATACGTGATCACCATGGAAAAATCAACAGAAAATGCAGAAACGCATGTAGAAAATAAGACCAAAAGTTTCTCCGTTCACCTTACCTCCTCCCAGGCCCTTCTGCACAGACACCCACAGGTGCTCTGAGGGCAGCGCCCACCGCCCACGTGGAGCTCTGCTCAGCCCTGTTTGTCCCTCCGCCAGGGTCCCAGAGGCTCTGTGCCCTCTGGTAGGGGCAGGCTCAAACCAGTGTCCCCAAAGAGACAGGCATGCCAGGTGCCTGGGGGATTTTGGAGCACAGATGTGGGCAGCAGGAGAGTGGCCATGGTGCAACCAGCACAGGTGTGGGTTGCAGGGACCAGGGGAGGGCTCATGGGCTGTGGAGGAGTGGGCTGTGGGGGGGCGCAGGGAGGAGAGAGCGTCCAGGACTGAGGGCAACTCCAGCAAAGGTCCTGGGGTGGAGCAGGTGGAGCAGGCTTAGGACTGTGTCTGAGTTCCAAGAAGTGGTAGCAGATTCCTCAAGTCTGGGCCCTGCACCACAGGTGTCTGTCTTTCTTCCTGGGCAGGTGGGCCTGGGATGGAGTTGGTGGGTTTGCAGGGAAAGGTGGTACAGACAGGGAAGGGGCTGCACTCAGCTCAGAGGAGCTGCCCAGGCCATGGCTACAACCCACTATGCAGCCCTCTAAGGGGCCCCAGGAGCCTAGGAAAGGTTCAACTTTTGTGAGGGGCTGCACTCCTCCTGACATGGAGCAGACCCAGCCTCAGCCCTGGCTCTGGCCCTGAAGGGGCTTTAACAGCACAGACTCAGGCCCTTGGCCTCAGCGCCCACCCCAGCAGCCCTTCATGCCTGAGACACCAGAGGAAAACAGGTGGACGTGGGGAGTGCTCGCCCAGCTGGCCCAGCGCTCCCTGGAGGCACAGTGGGATCCAGGCTGCAGGAATCGTCCCTCCTCCCCGTGCCCAGCGGGCCCTGCCCCGAAGAGCTTGCTGTGTACTATGGAAGTAACTTTTCATCCAGTAAGGAAGAAAACTGTCGCACAGGCAGGGCAGGCTGTGAAAAGCACAAACATGTATCCCAAAATCAAGTTTTCTGCGGGGTCACACACTGGCGCTCCCAGGCCCTAACCACACATGCCCACCCATAACTGAGGCGCCTCTGGGCCTGCTCGCTCCCATCCTGGCCGTGAGCACCCACCTGAGAGCTGCAGCGTGGAGAGAGGCTGGGCCGTGGCCCCTGCATGACCCTGTGGTCCCCACCCCTGCTCCTGCCACTTGGCCCCGCTGCTCAGATTATTTCCTCCTTGGCCCCAGTTGCTGCAGCACATTGTGGTCCGGGCTTGTTTCCCTGTGTCCTGCTTGGGGCTTGGGCACCCCCCACGGGATGCTCTGGCTTGCTGGTGTCTGCATCTTCGCTCCTAGCATGGTGTGGAGTAAACACCCATCACATGAAAGACCTAGGGGCCAGCTGCCTCTCTCACCCGGACCTCAGCCCTTACTGCTGGGCCTCGCTGGTGGACATGGCCTGAGGGGACACTGACCTGCTGAGCCCTGCACACCAGGCAGGGCCAGCCCATCTGTGCCACAGACAGTTCGTAGGAGGACTTGTCATGGCAGAATCTGGAATTAGCAGATGAATGATGGGAAACCCACACAATGGGCCACCAGAGCCATCAGAATAAAAAGCGTCTTGTGGAAAGAGCCACAGCCAGAACCCCGCACGCCACATGGCCCGTGGCAGGGAGCATCCGTGTAGGACATTGTGAGCCTGCTGTGGCATACGACTCCCTCTGAGTGTCAAAGTACAGGAGGTCTCGATCCTTTTCTCTCTGATTTTCCACACTTCTGAAGGGTTCTATGACAACCATTTGAGCTGATTTTGGGTGCACGTCCCCATCTTGCTGCTGTGAGAAAAGGCCTCCGGTCCCCGATCCACCTGGCCTGTGTTGACTGAGGAGAATCCACACACCGGGATACACAGCGCCTGGCCTCCCAGGTGGTGCTGCTGACCCGGGAGGAAGGAACCAGGCCCCAGACACCTGGCCCTGCTGCTCCCTGCCTGCCTGACAGCCGCCACCACCAGCAGAGCCACCACGCAGACCTGGGCCCCCTCTCCTTCCTGCTGCTCAGCCTCACGTGGAGAAGGGAATCTCACTGCTGGCCCCACAGAGGACACAGCCCTCCCAGGGAGCTGGGACTGTGCTCAGGGGGAGGCACCCTGAATTTGCACACACCACATGCACACACACACACGCCATCCACACACCACACCCCACAAGCAACACCACACACACCCCCAGTACCACACACCCCTCAACACCACACACACCACACACCACACACATGCCTTACACACATCCCCAAACACACCATCCACACACCACAAACCACACACATACATCACACTCATGCACCATATACACATGCCATCCACCCACCACATACCACACACACGCATCATACACTACACACACATGCCATTCACATGCCACAAACCACACACATGCTATCCATCACACACACACACCATCTACACCATCTACATACTACACATCACACACGTTCACTACACACATGCCATCCACACACCATACACACACCACACTGCTGCATCACCAGCATCCAGAGCTGTGCTTGGCAGGATGCAGATGCTGAATACGTATGTTTAGATGGAAGGACCGGATGTGGGGAGGAACTTGAGCCTGGCATGTCTGAGACAGATGATTGGGAGTGTGCAGTCCCAGGTAGGTGCTGGCATGAACCCACCACAGCCTCCCAGGCCTCCACCTGCACCTGTCGGGGCCCTTTGTGCTCCCTCTCCTGTCACACTATCCATGCAATCACAAGGTGAGTCGTCTGAAGACACACAACTCACGCAGGACACAACCTCACTGTGAAAACTCCACCTGTGACCAGTAAAGCTGGACTCCCATCGCCACCTCCTGCCAAACCGAACCCTATCGTCTTCTGTGGGTTGTCCTCCTAGGCTGTTTTACAAACAGCATTTTGTAGATATTCGTTACTCTAGAAATATTATGTTGCTTTGTGGAAGTTTAAAAACAAAGCATACATGAGATAATATCCATGGTTTTGAAGCTTGCTTTTAAAGCTCAATTTATGTTCTAGCTCTTTCTATGTCAGGATGAATACATTTATGTAAATGATTGAAATGAAACTAACTAGCTAAGTCTTCCTAAAATTAATGAGAGTTAGCTTATTAATTAATAACGAGAGTTAGTCAATTCTTCACCATTACTGAGACTTAGCTTATTTCCATTTCTTTGCTTAAAATAACATACTATCTTAAAAAGAGAAAGAAACTGTGAGAAAGAGAGAAATGAAAATGCTAAAAATGAAAACACAGTAAAAGAGATGAAAAATGGCTTTGAGAAGCTTGTCAGTAAACTTAACCTAGCCAGAGAAATCGGTGAATTTGAAAATAGCTCTACAGAAATCGTCCAAATGGAAAACCAAAGAGATAAAAGGAATGGGAAAAACATAGAGCATGTCTCCAAGAGATTACAAGATGTTATCAAGCAGTTTAACCTACAATTGGAATCACAGATGGTGAGGGGGCATGGAAGGAATATTTGAAGACATAATGGTTAATAATTTTCCAAAATCAATGACAGACATCAAAGCACAGATTAACGAAACTCAGAGACAAATGCCAAAAAAGTAAAACAAACAAACAAAACGGAAACAAAAACAAGCACAGAAACCTGTGCATATTCAAGCTGCTGAGGAAAAAAGACATACAGTAACTGTCTGAGGCAACTGGGAGGAGAAGGGAGGTAGAGGGACACATGAGACATGAGAGAGACAAAGATAAGAAGCACAGCAGAACTATCTGCAGACACTATGTGAGGTGGATGACGATGGAGGGATGGCTTTCTAGTACTGAAAGGAAAGAAAAGTACCGATTCAGAATTCTTTTTTTTTTTTTTTTTGAGATGGAGTCTCTCTGTCAGCTGGGCTGGAGTGCAGTGGCGCAATCTCTGCTCACTGTAAGCTCTGCCTACTGGGTTCACGCCATTCTCCTGCCCCAGCCTCCTGAGTAGCTGGGACTCAGGCACTGGCCACCATGCCCAGCTAATTTTTTGTATTTTTAGTAGAGACAGGGTTTCACCATGTTAGCCAGGATGGTCTTGATCTCCTGACCTCGTGATCCACCTGCTTCAGCCTCCCAAAGTGCTGGGATTACAGGCGTGAGCCACCATGCCTGGCCTGATTCAGATTCCTTTACCAGTGAAAATAACTTTTAAAAATTAAGGAAGGAACGGGGAGGCCAATAAGCAGGCACTGGCTATCTGAGCAGGGGACTAGGATATCCTGTTCCTTCTGTAGTTTGCTCACCTAAGCCAATTTGAGGCACTTTGTCTTGGAAATGGACCACTGTATACATTATTTATTTCAGACATGAAGAACAATATAGAAAAGGATGAAATGAAAATGAAAATTAAAAAAATTTTTTAATTGCTGCAAATGACAACTATTTCAAGGGAAAATGGTAACATTGTACTGTGTTGATAACATGCTCCAAGGTAAAGCATGTGATGATAATTCACAGAGGATGGAAGGGAAGAGTTGGGAAAACACCGCTGTTGGGTCCTTACACTATACGTGAAGCAGTCTCACTGTCTGAAGATAAACTCTGATTACTTTAAGACTTAACCCTGGGACAGTGAGTACAATTTTCTAACAGAGGTATAAGTTATAGGACAAGAGGGCATAAAATGGAATGATAAAGTATTGCTCAGTTAACCAAGAGAAGGCAGAAAAGCGAGCAAAAGAAGCAAAAAACAGATGTAACAAATAGAAAACACGTGACAAAATGGTAGCTTGTAATCCAATTGTATCAGTAATCCTATTAAATGTGAATGGTCTAGCCATACCAGTTAAAAGATAGATTGTCAGACTGGATTTTAAAAGGCAGGATTCAACTACATCGTGTCTACAAGAAATGCACTTTAAATCTAAAGACATATACAGAGTTAAGCATAATACACCATTCAAACACCAGCCAAAAGAAAGGCGGAGTCGCTGTCTTCATCTCTGACAAATACATTTCAACATCTACATGGATGTAGATGTAGATCTAGAAGGAGCATCAACATGGATGATGAGGGACTTTGCATAATAATGAGGGTCAGTGCTCCAAGAAGACATCACAATCATACATGAACGTGTACCAAACAACAGGGCTTCAAAACCCATGAAGAAGGCCGGGTGCGGTGGTTCACGCCTGTAATCCCAGCACTGTGGGAGGCCGAGGCGGGCAGATCACAAGGTCAGGAGATCGAGACCATCCTGGCTAACACGGTGAAACCCCGTCTCTACTAAAAATACAAAAAAAATTAGCCGGGCGTGGTGGCTAACGCCTGTAATCCCAGCACTGTGGTAGGCCGAGGCGGGCAGATCACGAGGTCAGGAGATTGAGACCATCCTGGCTAACACGGTGAAACCCCGTCTCTACTAAAAATACAAAAAATTAACCGGGTGTGGTGGCAGGCCCCTGTAGTCCCAGCTACTCGGGAGGCTGAGGCAGGAGAATGGCTTGAACCTGGGAGGCGGAGCTTGCAGTGAGCCGAGATCATGCCACCACACTCCAGCCTGGGCAACAGAGTGAGACTCCGTCTCAAAAAAAAAAAAAAACACCCATGAAGAAAAACCCATCGAACTGGAAGGAGAAATACAGAACCTCAGTTATGCTTTAAAATTTCATCTCTCTTCTCTCGGTAATTGTCAGACACATGGACAGAAAAATCAGTAAGGATGCAGAGGGCACGAGTGACAATATCCGGCTTCTAGAGCTGACTGATGTTCGTAGAACACACACCCAACAACAGCTTAGAACGTTCTTCTCAAACACACATGGACGTCACCAAGAGAGACCATATCCTGGGCCATAAGATGCATCTTAACACATTTTTAAAAATACAAATCCTACAAAGTATGCTTTTAGGGCATAGCAGAGTTAAGGAAGAAATAAAAAATGGTTATCTGGAAAGTCCCAACATATTTGGAAATTTTAAACAACACATTTCTCAATAAATTGTATGACTCTTGGGAGACAATTAAAACTTTGTTTAGTTAATTGAAAATAACAGCATATCCACATTTCTGGGGAAAAGCTAATGCAGCACTTAAGGGGAAATTTATAGCAGTGAATGTGGAAAAGAAGGAGCGCAAAGAAATGACCCGAGCCTCCAACTGAAGAAGCCAGGAAAAAAGCAAATTAAGCACAAAGGAAGTAATAAATATCAGAACTGAAATTAATGAAAAATAGGAAGCAGACCAAAACAGTAGTGAAAAATTATTGAAGTCAAAAGCTGGCTGTTTCTTGTTTTGTTTTGTCTTCTGGAAATTCTGTCTGGACTGAATTTATTTTATTATTATTATTTTTAATAGACTCTCACTGTGTTGCCCAGGCTGGAATGCAATGACGCGATCTCGGCTCACTGCAGCCTCTACCTCCTGGATTCAAGTGATTCTCCTGCCTCAGCCTCCTGAGTAGCTGGGATTATAGGCGTCAGCCACCATGCCCAGCTAATTTTTGTATTTTTAGTAGAGATGGGGTTTCATCATGTTGGCCAGGCTGGCCTGGAATTGCTGACCTCAAGTGATCCACCCACCTTGGCCTCCCAAAGTGCTGAGATTATAGATGTGAACCACCGCACCCAGCCCAGACTGATTTTTTTTAAAGGGTACTGACATAAATTTCCAATATCAAGAACGAAAGAATAGAAGAAGGAGAGATCCTGCAGATACTAAAAAGATAGGCTAGGCACAGAGTCCCACACCAGCAATACCAGAGCTTTGGGAGGTCAAAGCGGGATGATCGTCTGAGCCCAGGAGTTCAATGTTACAGAGAGCTATGATCATACCACTGCACTCCAGCCAGGGCAACAGAGTGAGACCCTGTCTCTTAAAAAATAAAAAGGATAATAAATGCTACTGGTGAAAATAGAGAATTTATAAAATACCATTTGTGAACAATTTTAATTTAAAAAACTGAATAGCTTCACATCTGTTGAAGAAATTAAACTCATAATTAAAAGCCATTTAGGAAGAAAACCCCTAGCCCAGATGTCTTCACTGCTAAATATTATAAAATATTTATTGAAGGAAGAATTGCAAATTACAGAAGCTCTTTTAGAACGTAGAGGAGAAAGGGAAACTTCCCAATTCATTTCATGAGGCCTCTATTACTCTGATACCAGACAGAGATACTGCAAGAAAAGAAAACTGCAGATCAATATCCTGCAAAAAACCTTCACAAAATGTTAGCAAGGAAAACCCAGTACTGCAGAGAAAGGATCATCACAATCCTGACTAGCAAGTGCCATCTCAGGGATGCAAGGTTGGTTTAACATTCAAAAGTCAGTCAATGTAATTCACTGTATTAGTAGAATAATTGAAAAAAGTCATGGGATCATCTCCCTACAAAGAATACATCATCTACGGAAAAAGAATACGGCAAAATTAAACGCCCATTCATTCTTTAAAAAGTTCAGGAAGTTAAGAATAGAAGGGAATTTTCTCAGCCTGGTAAAGAGCATAACTTTATACTTAATATTGAAAAACGAAATACTTTCTCCCAAGATAAGGAACAAAAGAAGGATGCTGCTTTCAACATTTCTATATGATATTGCATGGGAAATCTTAGTTTAATTAGGCCAGAAAAAGAAATAAAGGGGTAAAGATTGGAAAAGAAGAAATAAAATAGTGTTATTCACACATGACATGATTGTGTCTAGGAAATCCTAAGGAAACTCTACACAAACTTTTAGAATTAATAAGTGAATTTAGCAAGGTTTCAGGACATAAGGGCAACACAGAACAACTGGCTGTGTTTCTGTATACTAGCTGTGAAAAATTAGAAATGAAACAAAAAGCAATACTTACACCACAGCAGGGAACATGAAGACTCTGAAGATTCTTGATCAGAAGGTTCAATATCATGAACATGTCAATTGTCCCTAAATTATGTATAAATACGACACAATTACGAGCTACATGCTAGCAGTTTTTTGGTAAGTATTAGCAAGCTGATTACAAACTCTGTATAAAAACACAAAGGAACAGGAATAGCCAAAACAAGGTTGAAAAAGGAAGAATGAGTGGGAGAATGCTACTCCCTGTCTTCGATAGTTTATTATAAAGCTGCAGTCATCAAAACAGTGCAGTTTGCAAAAGGAAACAAATACGGACCAATACAACAGAATAGAGTCCAGAAATAGATTTGTGTGTATATGATCAATTGGTTTTCAGCAAAGGTGCCTCCTCTTCTCTGGCCCCCCCACCACCAAGTGGCAGGTGGGATGTGGGAGAGCAAGACCCATGTGGATGGGTGAAGCCACCTGGCCTACGGTTCCGTCTCTAGCTCAGCTCCAGAGGGGTCAGTGCGGTGCACACCAAGGAACACACCCAGAAGCAGCTCACTGCACTCGGGGAACCGAAATCAAGGGTGCCCCCAGCAGATATTTCTAGGACCTGCAAAGATCTGCACATTTAGGTGCAATGTGTCCATCAGGGGTTATTTCCTGAGTGACATTTTGTCTTGATCAGACTTTCAGGGAAATGTAGCTGGAAAATTAAACCAGTATTAACTTGCCCATATTGATGACAGAAGGTTATGTTAATCTTTTACTCACCTCCCAGAATCGGCTGAAAAGCACACACCGGACAACACCAGCTCTCGGAAGGGATAAGAACCGGGTGGAGCACCCCCATGCTGCTGGTGGGAGCATAAATTGCACAGTCTCTTTGGAGAAGTGGCCCCTCTGATAACGTGGAACATGCGTGCATCTGACAAGAAGTCCTCTCCTGGGAATGCGCCCTACGGATACTGCTGCATATGTTCTAAAAACACGTGTCCAGGAACCTTCACAGAGCACCATTCATCACAGTCTGAGCCAGAAATAGCCCAGTGTCCCTCAGCAGTCGAATGGAGAAGGTGGTTGTTTAACAGAATGCGGTGACCTTCGGCAATGAGGAGGAAGGTCAGACAGCAGGGCTGAGCCTCACAAATGTCACGGTTGCGTGGGAGGAGACAGACGCCTAAGTGCACACAGTTAATGATCCCTTGCACACAAAACCCTTACTGTTTAGTGGTCAAAAACATTCAAAGTGGGCTGGGGGGCAGTGGCTCAAGCCTGTAATCCCAGCACTTTGGGAGGTCGAGACGGGCGGATCACTTGAGTCCAGGAGTTCGAGACCAGCCTGGCCAATGTGGCGAAATTCCATCTCTACTTAAAATACAAACATTAGCCAGGCGTGGTGGCACGCCACGCGCCTATAATCCCAGCTACTTGGGAGGCTGAGGTGGGAGAATTGCTTGAACCCGGGAGACAGAGGTTGCAGTGAGCCGAGATCATGCCACTGTACTCCAACCTGGGCAACAGAGCAAGACCCTGTATCAAAACACACACACACACACACACACACACACACACCACCACCATTCAAAGTTATTCTTACAGATCATAGAAAAACTGGGGCATTTTCCAATTCGTCATACATCACACAGAGACTAGTCTTCCCTAGACATACAGTCTCAGAATCCCATCACATGGAATTCATCTGTATATTTACCAACAACAACTCATTCAGAAATACAAAGATGGGTCAATATTAGGACATCTGTGACCACAAGTCACTGTTTTACTAGTTCAGAACAGAAAGCCATGGGATGCATCAATAAATTCCAAGATATTTAATAAAATTCAACACTTGATGATAAAAACTCTTTTGCTATGGGGCAAAGCATGCTTTCTTTTTCTCTTTTCTTTTCTTTTCTTTCTTTTTTGACATAAGGTCTCACCGTCACCGAGGCTGGAGTGCAGTGGTGTAATCATGGCTCCCTGCAACCTTGAATTCCTGGGCTCAAGCAATCCTCTTGCCTCAGCCCCCTGAGTAGCTGGGACTATAGGCACGTGCCACCATGCCCAGCTAATTTTTGTATTTTTTGTAGAAATAGGATTTCACCATGCTGCCCAGGCTGGTCTTCAACTCCTGTGCTCAAGTGATCTGCACACCTCAGCCTCCCAAAGTGCTGGGATTATAGGTGTGAACCACCGTGCCTGGCCAGCATGCATTCTTAACTTGATAAAAGTTATCTCCCAGATATTTAAAATAGATTGTGAAATATTTTGCATTCCTTTTAAAATCACCAAAAACAAAAGGATAAAATTTGGTAAGAACAATCGCTTGATACTTCTTGAGATCCTAGATGATGTGATCAGATAAGGAATGAGATGGAGAATAAGATGTTATTTGCAGAGACAGTTATTTGTCCATCTAGAAACTCCGAGAGAAATCAGTCAGAACATGGCGAAGATATCAGAATAAATAAAAGTTGGGGATGATGGGCATGGGCAAGGTGAACATCAAAACAAACCAATAGTTTTCTTATACATCAACAGTAACTAATATAGTATGATAGAAAAAATGTCTTCACAATAGTCATGAAACATGAAATGCCCACAGTGAGCCTTGAAAGATGTGCAAACAGCTTCATCAAAAGGATAAACTTCTACCAAAGGATTGGAAAGCATCTCTGTAAACGTGAGAGCCCCTTGGTTCCGGCAGCGAAGTCCAAAGGTGAAAAGCAGAGCTTTCGATGTTAGAAAGAGGATGGGACACCCAGTGGTCCCCAGGCCGGTCAGCTTAGGGCCCCATCTCGTCATCACCCTGCCTGTCCCCTGCTCTTCGCCTGCTCCCTGGATCACAGTCCCCATAAAGCTCTCGCACTTAACCCTTTTCTCAGGCTGGAGTCTCCAGGGAACCTACCCAGGACATCCTGTAAATTCACAGCTAGGGAGTTTACACCAAGGGGTGGTGAAGCGGGAGAGGCACACTCAACCTCTGCAGCCGGCCTGCCTGGCCCATGTCCACTTGCCAGCAAGGACCACGGCAGATGCTCGCCCCCTGACCTGTCTGTCCTTATCTGAAAAATGGCAGTAATAACAGTGTTTGCCTCCTGAACCGGCTGTGGGGATCCAACCTGATAATCCACTGAATCTCAGCACTGGGACCTGCAGGAGCCGAAGTGGAGAGAGTGTAGGCCAGGGTCTGATCCCGTTTTGGAGACCGGGTTCACGGAGCGGAGGCCGTTTTCCCCAAGCCTGCATGGCCACAAGGGAAGAGCTGGGATGGGAGGTAGACAGCTGAAGAGTGCCTGCTCAGCCCCCGACCCCACAACCGACAGGGACCCAGGCTCAGCCCCCGACCCCACAACCGACAGGGACCCAGGCTCAGCCCCCGACCCCACAGCTGACAGGGACCCAGGCTCAGCCCCCACCCTGACAGCCAACGGCAGCCCAGGCTCAGCCCCAACCCCACAGCCAACGGCAGCCCAGGCTCAGCCCCAACCCCACAGCCAACGGCAGCCCAGGCTCAGCCCCTAATGCCTTGTGGCCAATACCATCCCAATTTGTGGCTTGTCTTTTCACCTTTAACTTTGGGTCCTTTGACAAATAGTTCTTTTTTTTTTAATGTAGCCAAATGTATCCATTTTTAATTTTAGAATAGAAAATACCAGGAAGCACTGCACACTCTAACAGTAAGTGTTGGTTCATAGTCATTGGTTGTCATGCTGTGTGTGTGCACTAGGTTGCTGTGGACAGTGCGTGCTCGGAAGATTTGGACAACACTCAGAGAAAGGCTTGCACACATGCCCCTGGTGACACGCACAGCAAAGCTTATAGGAGAAACACTGGGAACAGCCAAGTGTCCTCAGGAGCGGGATGCTGTGCAGTGGCACAAATGGACTTCATGGACTTCAGATGTGCCGGCAGATCCGCACCTTCCGTGCTCCACTCCGCTTGGCACCTGCAAACTTCAGTCCCCAGACTCACTTGCCAAGGGCTGTCCACGAGCTTCGGCCCATGGCAGGGCTCAGCGAGAGGCTGGAAGGCAGGAGGGAAACAGAAGCCACGGTGCGTCTCCTGCAGCGTCTGCTCCAGGTGCCACAGCGCGGTGTCCTCTCCTCCATCTCCTCCGTAGTCCCAACACCCACCTGGGAGTCGGCCGGGGTTCCTGGCGGTGCCCAGCTCCTGGCTCTGGTTGCACCACCTCCTCTCTTGCTCCCTCCAGCTCAGGAGACAGTGGTAGCTTCCTGCCATTGTCTGTGGCTGTCTCTGCAGCCCCCGCTTGGTGTTCCAGCCTTCCCACGCCTTTGAGTCCAGCCCCCGCCGTGCTCTCCCTCCACTGAACGTCTCGCTACGGATTCCACTTTCCCGACTGTGTCCTGAGTGGTCCGGGAAATTTGCCATGAATGGATGTCAGAAATACATTAAGGGGAGAATGTCGTCATAGAACACATAGCCTGAGGTCTTCTCTATGAAGCTCAGAAAACCAGCACTAAACAGCACGTGAGGTCCACACCGCGGGGGCTAAGCTCTAGCAGAAAGCTGTGGAGAGAGACCCTCGGGGAATGGAACGTCCCACTTCTCAAGGCAGGTGGTGCAGCACTTTTGGGGCCTCCCCCAGACCCTGGGGCCTAACTGGTTCAGGGCTCAGCCCACATCTCCCGCTCTTGCCCGGGGACTTTCTTTCGGAGGTGCAGCCAGCCAGAGCCCCCAGCTCAGCTCTCCAGGTGAGCTAGTACCGAGACGCGGAAGGGCCCCTCCATGGCTGCGTCCTCTGGGTCCGGTCTCCGCCCGCCCTGCCTGTGCCTCCAGGGATCACCTGCTTGCCTGGGAGCCTGGCCTCAGACTCCGCCTCTGGACAGTGGTGTGTTTCGGGTGGTTTTTATGTTATTCTGTAGACCAGGCAAACACATTGCGCACACACTTGTGGATGCGTGGTGTAGCATATCTTACAATACACAAAGTCAATAAAAAACCTTAAGACCGAACTACAAATGCGGATGAATTTTTACGATGAAGTTGAGCTCTCTGGGGACATTCTCAGTGGAGGGACCCGTCCGGACCCAACTCCCCTGCTCTGCCTTCAGGTGCCGTCGGGGGGACACGTGGTGTTTCTGGCCCCTCAACTCGTGGGAGGAGACCTGGGGGTGCTGGGAGGGACGGGGTGGGAAGGGCGGGGACTGTCACGTCCAGGACGCGGGGGAAGGGGCTGGGGGGGGGGCGAGCAAGGGAAGGCGGTGGCCGTGGCAGCCTCACGCTGCGGACCCCCCCAACCCGGCCCCTTTCCTCTCCGTCCTGCCCTCCCCGCCGTGGTCCCCCTCTTCTCTCCGAGCTCCTGTCCTGCCCCCACATCTGCCTCCCCTTTTCCTGTTTCCTGTCCGGCCCTTCCCTCCACCTCGGCCTCCCTCGAGGGATTTCTGCAGATGAAGGAAAAGGGAAAGAACCAGCGCATCGCCCTGCCCCGCGAGGGGAGGCAGAGGCCAGCGTGCCCTTTGCCCGGCCCTGCAGGACCCCCGGCCTTGGCACATCCTCGCAGCGACTCCCGCTGCCTCGGGACGGCGGTTCTGGAAGAGTCCGCTGGGCTTGCCGCTGGCTCTCCCTGTCTGCCTTGGAGCCGCACGGAGCCCTCTGTGTGCCGCTGAAGTCGGCGCAGAAATCCCCGTGCACAGCCTTCCGCACCCCTTAACTCACTCAGGGCGCCCCGACCCAGCGCCAGCCCGAAGGCCCGTGCTGTGGGCTGTGGAATGCGTGGAGGGGGGCCCAGCGGGCCCACTCGGGGGGCACTGGCAGAGTTTGGAAGGCCCGGGGGGCGGCCTGCAGGCGGAGTGCCTCTGTGTCCCCCCGCCTTGCTGTCGGGAATGTGGGCCAGACCCTAGTGCCGGTGAACAGAAGCACTCGGGCTCCCACCGGAACCGGGGGAGGATTTTGTTACCTGTTGTGGTTGCGGTGAGGTGAGTGCTGAGCAGGAAGAGAGGCAAGCGGTTCCTGGAGAAACCTGGTGTCAGGCCTGTCACTTGTAGCGAAGCTGCTGGAGAAGGTGGGCATCTCCCCAGCATGGCCAGGCAGCGATGGGGGTGGGGAGGGCGCCCTGTGCCCATGGGGGCACTGGCAGTGGAGGGGAGCTCAGGTGGACGCAGGCGGCAGTGGGGAGGATAACATGCCCCGGGGCTCATAGATGAGTGGAGTTGCCTCTCCCCTCTCGTCAGTGGCCCCTGAGCCTCCTACGGTGGGCGGTGGGCATAGTGGCCTCACCCATCCCCTTCGTGGCCCTGAATGTATTATCATCTGCAGACGAACCACTGCTCCTGCTCAGTGGGCATCTGTGGCCTCCCGGTGGTCTCGCCCAACATTCCCACTGGGAGCCCTTGTGGGGCACAACGCGGGAGCTGCCTGGCTCTGCAAAGTGTGGGGTCACACCCTGCGGTCAAAGGGCCTGTGTGAGAGCACTGTGTGCATTGCACAGGGGTGCACAACTGTGTGTGCCTCCGTGGGCCTGAGTGTGTGTACACATGTATGCCTGTGTGTGCACCTGCACGTGTGTGTGTGCAAGTATAGGCAGGCCTGCGTGTGTGTGTTCTGTTTTTCTCACGTTAGCTACAGACTCAAACACCCTTTTCAAGACACAGCCTTTCTCCCAACATCCAGAGACGCAAGAGCCTACCCTGGGGGCTGTGTAACGTTGCTCTGTTTTGGGGGTCAGGGGAGGACAAATAGGCAATATCTGTTGGTAGTCATAAAAATGTTCAGATTTGCTGACCCTATAATCTCATTCCTGGAGCTGAATCGTAAAGAACTGGCTCAGAAGACTCCTGAAACGTAACACAAAGATAGGTTCGGAGTGATATTCTTTCTTTTCCTTTTCTTTTCTTTCTTTCTTTTTTTTTTTTTTTTTTTTTTAAGACAGAGTCTTGCTTTGTTGCCCAGGCTGGAGTGCAGTGGTGCTATCTCAGCTCACTGCAACCTCCATCTCCCAGGTTCAAGCAAATCTCCTGCCTCAGCCTCCTGAGTAGCTGGGACTACAGGCGCCCGCCACCACACCCAGCCAAGTTTTGAATTTTTAGTAGAGACAGGTTTTCACCATGTTGGCCAGGTTGGTCTCGAACTCCCAACCTCTGGTAATCTGCCTGCCTCAGCCTCCCAAAGTGCTGGGATTATAGGTGTGAGCCACCACACCCAGGCCCAGAGTGACATTATTTCTACATAGAACATGAGAAACTCAGGTGATCAACTACTGGAAATTCCTTGGGTGAATTAAGGTGCATCAGTAAATGGAATATCATGAAATGCCAAAAATTACTGAAATTAATCTATGAGGCTATTTGGAAAATATTTTGTATGTTAAATGAAAAGGAATACACAACGAAGTCAGGCTAGAGCTAATACGATAGCAAAGTGTTTGTGTCGAAAAATTGGAAGGAGGCAAAGAAAACAAAACGTTTGCTCCTGGTGTGAGTGCCATGAAACACACATTTGCCTTGAGGCGGAAGTTTCCTGAGCCCCGGGAGAGGACTCCAGGTCTCCTGGCAGGTGTGAGGAGGGACTTGTCACCCCTCTCCCTCCCTCTCGTCACCCCTCTCCCTCTTTCTCATCACCCCCTCCCCTGTTCTTGTCGCACCTTCCCCGCTCTTGTTGCCCCTCTCCCCGCCTCTTGTCACCCCTTTGCCCGCATCTCATCCCCCCTCTTCCTCCCTCTCGTTGCCTCCCAGTCAATTCCCTTCTCTCTGGTGCTCTTTTATCCTTCTCTGCTCTCACAATGAGGAACAGAGATGCAATTTAAGGATTGTTTTCAGAATTTCAGCCATTCTTTAACAAATATGTATTGATTCCTACCATATTTATACCACCATGTTAGAAAGTAGAACAAGAGAAAACAAACTCCCATGTCCAGGAATGTGGAGTCTAACCAGAGGGAGACATGTACAATTCCAACGAGAATGACAAGGGCTATGATAAAGTACTAGGCAGGAGCGATATAGTTACACTAGAAAAATGTGCATGGACTCTCCCTGGAAATAAGGTGAGTCAGCCCTGCCTTTCGACAGACCAAACCTCTTCCCCACTCAGTCTCTCCTCACACCTACCAGGAGACCTAGAGTCCTCTCCCGAGGCTCAAGAAACTTCCCCCTCAAGGCAAATGTGGGCCACACTTCACCCCTTGCAGTGGGGCCCTGTGGGAGCCCAGCCTCCAGGCTGAGGGTGCAGGGCAGGAGGGAGGCATAAACACCACATGGTCCCAGCGAGTGAGCCTGGAGCTGGGCCAGGAGGCTCAGGATAGTGGAGCCAGAGAGAACCTCTGTCCCACCCTACCCTTTGGGCAGTCAGCAGCTGCAAGCCACATGGTAAGGTGGGCTGCCCCCAACACCTTCAGTTTCTGGAGGTTATCGGACCTTGAGAACCACTGCCAAGGCAGGAAGTAAACTGGGATCTCAAAATACCAAAGTGGGAAGGCACTTCAGTATCATCTGGACCCCTCTCACCTGTGCACTTGTCTTCTTCCTGCTACCTAAGAAATGTGATACTCTCAACTTTACTGTGCTTCCTTCATGAGGAAAATACAGTTGATGGAGGCAGTTCCCTCTGTTTTCTGCTGCTTTAATTGCTAGAAAACTTTTTCTTTAATACATTTAATGTATTAAATGTATTCTTTAATACATTTGAACCCACCACCTTAAAACCTCTAGCCCAGAACACACAAACTTGTCTGATAATTGGTGTGACACCATCAAGGATTGAAAAAGAGGAAATAAAACTGTTGTTATTTTCAGGTGCAACGATTGGTTTCCATTAATACACAAAAGAAGCTACAGATGTATTATTATAAATACTAGGAAAGCTTAATGAAGTCACTAACTAGAAGATTAATATACAAAAGGCAGCTAGATTTCTGTACACTACCTTCCCTCAAAAAAACAAAAAAGAAATAAAGAGAAAACAGATTTATGGTATTATCACAGACCATCAAGTAATTCAGAATAAATCTAGCAAAAAGATGTGTAGGACCTCTACAGTGAAAACAGTGAAACTGAAACTCTGTCTCAAAAAAAAAAAAAAAAAAAAAGAAACATTTTTAAAAGACATAAATGGAGAGGCATACCATATTCATGGATATGAGTACAACACGTATTATAAAGTTTACAGTTATCCCAAAATCTGTGCATATGCATAGATGCAACACATTTTCAACCAAAATCCCAAAAAGGTGCTCCATGAGACTTGATGTGATTATTCTAAAATGTACATGGAACACTAAAAGACCAGGAGTAGCCAGGACGCTTCTGAAAAGGCAGGGAAATTTTTCCACCACATGTTGGGATTGTTATGAAATTATAGCAGTGGAAGTGATGTGAGATTTTTGCATGGATAGACAGATGAGCACCAGGATTGGACAGAGAACCCAGGAACAAACTTATGTGTGGGTGGAACCAATGGCTTTGCAGGTTAGTGGAAACAGGAGAAACCTCTCAATCAGTAGAGCTAGAAAAAAATAGTTATCCATATGGAAAAAGATGAAAGTAACTTCCAGTGGATTAAGGATTTAAATGTCAGAAACAAAACTGTAAATTCTAATTAGAAAATGTGGCTAGGCATGGTGGCTCATGTCTGTAACCCCAGCACTTTGGGCAGCCGAGGTGGGCAAATCACCAGGTTAGGAGGTCCAGACCATCCTGGCTAACAAGGTGAAACCCTGTCTCTACTAACAATACAAAAATTAGCCAGGCGTATTCGCCAGTCCCTGTAGTCCCAGCTACTCGGGAGACTGAGGCAGGAGGATTACTTGAACCCGGGAGGTAGAGCTTGCAGTGGGCCAAGATCACGCCACTGCACTACAGCCTGGGTGACAGAGCGAGACTCAGTCTCAAAAAAAAAATTGTAAGTGGCTCTTTTGGAGGGTGTGTTTGGAAAAAATTTCAAAAACCCGACATACAAAGAAGCAGAGGGTGTAGTCAGAATTGATACTCTGTGAAGAATTTAAAAAGGAGATGATTTACAAAGGCAAAGACAGGGTTTGTGGAACTCAATACAGGATGTACAGCGCCTGGGGCTAGTAACTCATTTATTAGAGTTCAAGAGCGTGCTCCAGTGGGGTGAGCCTACAGGAGTGGTCCAGTGGGGTGAGCCTACAGGAGTGGTGGTGCTCAGTGGAGGACTCAATGACTACAGCAATTGACAGGGAGAAACCCAGGGAAGTATGTTCCCCCGACCTCGCCCTGCACGCTGGCCCTGCCTTCCCGCCGGGGCCTCCCTGTGGATGAACCTGGGGACAGTAGGGAGTCCAGCTCATGGGCCTGAGGGCAGGGAGGAGTGGCTGCCCACTCCCCACATTCCCTAGTATATGGGGTTTCCTTCCTGAGGGGCTCCTGGGCTTCCACACAGCCTTTGCTCCCTACAGCCTGCGAGGCCAGCAGGGTGGCTTACGGGGCCGGTTTCTATGCTCCAGTGTGGACCATGGCTTCCTCCCACCCCGAGCAAGCCTGCCTGTCCTGTCCTGGCTGCCCTGGGAAGGGCTGCAGTGTCCAAAATAGCTTCAGAATTCCTCAGAGCCAGAGAATGCAGGGCCTCGGACAACAAAGACCTCTGGGGATGAGGCAGATGTCCCTGAGCCTGGATTCCTGCCTCTGACATGACTTCCGACTTGGGATTCCCCACACAAGGGTCAGTGTGGGATGCTCCTTTTAAGGGACGTGTGCCCCTTGGGGCCACGGGAGCCACTCCTGTGGCGGGGGAGTGCTGTGGTGTAGACCAGGCTCCGCCAGCAGTCCCTCCAGTGGAGGCTGAGAGGACTTCCCTCTTCTCCCAGGACCAGGTACAGTGTCCAGTGGGCCTGGAGGGAGCAGGAGGGCCGGGAGTGACTGCCAGCTCCCAGCAGGGCCCGCGGCCAGCCCCGTCCCCCTCTCCAGCCTGGGCCTAGGATGCTTGCCCATCAGTTGGGTTCATGAGGGCTTAGAGCCCCTGAAGTTTTCAAATACATTCTGATTCCCAAGAGCCGTGATTTGATGTATGACCTCGTTCTCCAGGCCCATGAGAGGCATTAAAGTTCATGTCTTTCATTTCCTTTCATGCTCAGTTTGCCTCTGGTAAGCAGGATGTGATTTTTGTTGTAGAACCTTCCGGCACAGACAGGGCTTGGAGTCCCACGAGGCTGCCATCGTACACCAGCTGGGGTTGTTTGTGTTACGGTGAGAACACGCTTACAAACACACAAGCGCACACACACTCACACATTCACACTCACACACACACTCACAAAGGAGACAGCAGAGCATTGCTTGTTCTGCCCCCGCCCAGACACTGTGTTGGGAAACTCATTTCTCATTGCTGTGATGTCCACCAATGACCGTGGAAGTGCCCTGAGTATTGATGCTGGGTGAGGATAAATGCTAGTGAGTAGGCGAATTTGCCCGTGAATAATGAGGCCCGACTGTGTTTTACTTGAAACATGTAGGAGCTAGAAGTAAGTGGAACAGCGTTCAGGAAGGCAACGCTGTTTTTCCTGAACTCACGCAACACCAGGGTCCCAGGGTCCCCGCACCCCGGCCACCAGACCTGGCAGGTCTCTGCTGAGCAGTATGTCCCCGAGATGTGGCTTCTGCTGGTCTGGGATCTGCACTGAGAGAACCTGCCCTTATGGAACGGGTGCCTCAGGTCTGGCTCTGCAGGGAGCCAGCTGGGGACCTGCTTTGTGTGTGAGAGCTGCATGGAGGCTCCTGGCACAGCCCCGTGGCAGGAAGGGAGCGACACAGCAAGCCCAGGGCCGACTCTGCAGGTGGCAGCTTCTTCCAGGACAGCCCCTTCCTGCAAGTTTCAAAGTCGGTTTCCACGCACATGAAGCCGGAGTCAGCCAGGCTGAGAACCTCACAAAACAGTTTCCACGCACATGAAGCCGGAGTCAGCCAGGCCGAGTTCCAGCACGACCAAGCTGCCCCCGTGAGGCTGCCTGATACCCAGATGTTTGTGCTTCAAACAGACATAAAGGCAAGATTTGTCACGGGATGAATCATCTGCCGTGCTCCTAGGGGCAGCTAATTTTAAAGTAGCCAGGACTGTCTCAAGGTCATGGTGACCCTTGTGGGCTGTGTTAGTGCAAAGTCAAACCGGAGAGAGCGTGAGAGTGTGTCCGGGACAGAGTGGATCTGTGGATGCTCCTGACTTTGCACAGACGATGTGAATGTTGTTCAGGCTTCGCTCCCGACATTGGTGTCCACCTCAGCATCTTTCACCTGCAGAGCACTTAGTGGAGCTGCAGCCTAGAAACAAGGAGCCTGAGGTTCCTCGAGGTTCCAGTTCCTGCTGTAAAAGTGCTCTCGAGAGTAGCTCAGGTGTGTATGTCCCCAGCCCTGGCTGGCCGGTCACAGCCGGTGGGACAGGAGCCTGACAGGTACGGGCCAGCTCAGGTGACTGCCCAGTCGCTGCCTGCCTGGAAACTGTGTGGGCTCCCCGGTCTGCCTGGGCTGGCTGGGAGCTCACCAGGAAAGGGATGCACGGATGCACCTGATCCTGCAGTGCCGGTTCCCAGGGCGGCCGGGCGATGCGTGCTGAGCTGCAACCTGGATTCCTCACATAGCTCAGGAGCCTTGGGCATGCGGCTCTGCAGAACCAGGCCCCCGGAGTACACTTCCCCATGGTTTAAACCGCTCCTTCCTCCGGGGGGCTGGCCCTCTCCCACCTTGGGGTCGGCCGCCAGAGCCCTCCACAGGGAAGGAGGCACTGATGGAATCTGGGGGAAAGATGGACCTTGGGGTCAGCCGTCGGAGCCCTTCACAGGAAGCGAAGCAGGCTTTGATGGAATCTGGGAGAAAGACGCAGACATCTGGGGGAAATATCATGCAGAAAGTGGCGTTCATCTGCCTCCGAGTCAGTGTGGCTGGGTGGCGCGTTTCCCATTTCCCAACCAGTGCGACTCAGCCCTCCCTCCGGCGAGGCACGCAGGCCTACCACGCTGCCTGTGCGGCTCACGGAGAGGCAGCCACGTGTGGTGGAATCTGTCCACAGGCCTCTCGAGAGCCACATCCACCAGCCCGGGACCCTCACTGGGCCTCAAGGCACTGCTGAAGGCCAAGGAGGGGTCAAACCTGCTCTTCTGATCAAGACTGGCCTCCCCTGACCAGGGACACCTGCCTAAAAGCACGGAGGGCCCTGCCTGCCAGCAGCGTGAAGGCAGAGGGTCTCACCTGTTCCTCTCCCACTTCTTCCCCACCCAGGCTCCCCCACTCCCTTGGAGCAGGGGTGCTGGGCTGAGTGGATCTGCCTGGCTTCTGCCCTGCTCCACTCCCCCTCACCACCTCCCTCTGTAGCTCCTTCTGCATCTCCCCAACGCATCTCATTGCCACCCTCACCGCCACCTCCCTCCCTCGGCCTGTCTCTTTCTTCTTCGTCAAGCCATGAGTGGCTTCAGATGTGGTTACAAACCTGCTGGGACTGGCAGGCCTTGGAGACGGTCTGTGACGCCAACCCCAGGTGCACACAGGGGAGCTGAGGTCCTGCCACCATGACTTGGCCATGGTCTCCAAAATCCCTGAAGGAATAGAGCAGATGTCAGCTCCTGACCCCCGGACTGACTCCTGCGGCCACCTTCTTGGCTCTGGCGGTGGAGGGAAGGGGCTCCGAAGTGGGTAGGAGGTTCTGGTGAAAGGCTTTGGTGAGAGAGAATGCAGATGGGGCCAGATGTGCTTCCTGTAGGAGCTGGAGCTGCTGGAGTTGGGTGGACGGGAAGCGTGCCTGCCCCAGCCACACAGCCTGACCCAGCACACAGCTCCAGGGAGGCAGGGCTCCTCAAGGCCGCTGAAGGGTGCTTTGGAAAATAAGGGGCACTTTCCCCTCCTTCATGGAGGCTTCCGTGCCCCAGAACATAAGTTTTCTTTTGTCATGACTGAGAAAGCTCACTTTGTTATGGGAAAAATGAGATCAGAGAATTTGTTCAACCGGAGCTGTGGGCGGATAAACAAAAACACACACCAGCCAGTTCTAGGCAGTGGGATGGCGCCGCACCTCCCTGAGACCCCAGGTCAGGGCTGCTCACACACCTGCACCTGCTGTCCATCAACAGTGACAGGCATGTCCAGGCCGAGGACCCCAAAAGTCAGGGAGGGCCTCTGGACCCGCTTTTTCACCACACGGCATTCCTGGGCCTTCTGGTATTGATGTCATAGCTGTGTTTCTATTGGCACCACTTTTAACTGAGTTAGAGAAAATCAGACACTTCTGCCTCAGGAGACAGATTTCCGACCACTATTTTTATTTTATTTTATTATTTCACCTAGAAATTTTGCCGCTGGGTTTGGTGGCTAACTTCTATAATCCCAGCACTTTGGAAGGCTGAGGAGGGCAGATCACTTGAGGCTGGGAGTTCGAGACCAACCTGACCAACATGGTGAAGCTCTGTCTCTACTAAGAATACAAAACATTTAGCTGGGCATGGCGGTGCGTGCCTGTAGTCCCAGCTACTTGGGAGGCTGAGGTGGGAGAATCACTTGAACCCAGGAGGCAGAGGTTGCAGTGAGCCGAGATCACCCCACTGCACTCCAGCCTGGGCGAAAGAGTGAGACTCTGTCTCAAAAATAAAAACAAATGTCCTCTTCAGCATGAATATAGCTGCTTTGATTCTTGTAACTTCTGTCATCTACAAGGCACAAGCTCCACCGCATCTGATCACCCCCCACCAGCCCCGGACTCTGCGAGGACGGGTGATCACGGACGAGGCCTCAGGGCACAGGAAGGCTGAGACCCCAGCACAGCCCAGCACGGCCACGCTACCACCGCCGCACTGTGTCCCATCCTGTGCCGGGAGCCTCAGTGGGCTGGCGGCTGGGAGATTCCCTCTCTTCTTAAAGCAAAGAGCCAGTTTGGCCGAGGTGCTCGGCCCTGGCTGCAGGGAGGAAAATGACTTGGGAGCAGAAAACCCGAGGAAGCTGGGCCTCACCTGCAGGGCAGGCAGGTCCCGACCCCGGCTGGTGGGGCTGGTTTTGGGCAGGGGCAGGCCCCTGGGGGTGCCGCTGAGCAGCCAGGGGGAGGGTGTGGGGCCCAGACAGTGTCTGCTGCTCTGCGGGGCAGGTCCCAGCGTCTCACCCCAGAGGACGTCGGGACCAGCAGATTCCCTCAGGGAGGGCACCTGGCCTGGCTGTGGGCACCGGAGGAAGTGCAGCCCTGGTGGGTGAAGGGCCTGTGTCCACGTCTGGAGCTTTGCTGCTGTCACCATCATCCTCGGATGACACGGCCCGACTCTGGAGATCATGCTGTCCCCATTTTCACAGTCATTTGATTCCTTAGGCCCAGTCCTGGGAGGACAGATGCACAGCCTCTGGGCCCCAAGGGGAAATTGTGTCCTCTTCCACCGAGCGACCAGCCCAGTGCTTCGGCCGACCCCACTGCAGGGGCCGGGGGGAGGGGCTCCCACGCTGTGCAGTGTCCAGTGGAGGGCCAAAGCCCCACACCTCTGCAAAGGGCAGATAAAGCCAGGATCAGCTTTAGCAGGGACAGGACTCCTGCAGCAGAGAAGAGTGGACGTGGCCTGTGGTCAGTGGCCCCTCCTGGAGGAAGACTGTGACTGGCAACAGGGGGGTGCAATCACCGGATAACTGACTGCCAGCTTTTCTACGCGGCACTCTCTCCATGGGCAGCCCTCCCTGAGCTCCCTTTCGGAAGTTCCTCCCCACCAGCCGAGGGAGCCCCGCACGGCCCAGCCCGACAGTTGAGCCCAGCCATCCCCCTCTTCCCTCTCCTTTCCCATTCCGTGGACTTCCTGGGGTTGCTGTGACGAACGGCCGCAGCCTTGGTGGTTTTAAACAACAGAAATGCTTGCTCACGGTCTGGAGGGCAGGAGTCTGAAACCAGCATCACTGGACCAAGGGACTCCTCTGAGGCCCGGGAGTGGGTCTTGTTGGCTTCTCTTTGCTACCAGCAGCTGTGCACTCCTTGGCTTGCGGCTGCATCGCTCTGACCTTTGTGGACAGCCTCTTCACGGTGCTCTCTTTCTCCATGGTCCATGGCTTCCTCCGTGTCGTCTCCCTCTCGTACAACCCTTGAGACAGTCCTGGCATGAAGGTGGAGATGGATGTCCAGGGCTGTGAATGTGTCTCCTGGAGGCGGGCCTGGCAGATGCCAGGTTCAAGGCAGAGGTAAGGGGTTGGCTCAGGTCTTTCGGGTCTGAGAGTCTCAGGGAGGTGCAATCATCCAAACCAAGTCAGTCCCTGGACAGGGGAGTTCAGAGAAGGAGCAGGGATAGCACCCCGATGGGGATGGCGAGTGCTGTGACCAGGGAGCAGCAGAGAGGAAGGTGCAAACCAGGCCTGATACCCAGGGGGCTGGGGAGGTTCCGAGGAGAGCGGGACGGCTTCCTGTGGCTGGCTCTGGGCCACCGTGGCCCTGGTGGGAGCGGCTCTGGACAGTGATGAGAAGGAATCTGGCAGCTCGTGGCCACCGTGGCCCTGGTGGGAGCGGCTCTGGACAGTGATGAGAAGGAATTAGTGGCTCATGGCCACCGTGGCCCCGGTGGGAGCGGCTCTGGACAGTGATGAGAAGGGACTAGGTGGCTCGGGCTTCACTGTGGGACCCCAGTGGAGCCAGCCTGGACAGTGATGAGAAGGAATTAAAGGGTCAGGCCACCGGGTTCTGGTGGGAGCGTGCCTGGACAGATGAGAAGGGAATTAGGTGGCCAAAATGGACTTGGTGGGGAGCGGAGCCTGGACAGGATGAAGGAATGGCCAGTGGCCAACAGGTCTTGGGAATGGACAGGAATGGCCAATGTGGTTCTGGTGGAATGGATATGATGAGAAGGAATCGGGCGGCTCGTGGCCACTGTGGCCCTGGTGGGAGCGGCTCTGGACAGTGATGAGAAGGAATTAGGTGGCTCATGGCCACCGTGGCCCTGGTGGGAGCGGCTCTTGGACAGTGATGAGAAGGAATCAGGCCTCCAGTTTAGGGACTCTGTTCCTGGTGACCCCTGAGCTAAAGGACTAATCAGGGGAATCTGAGTATTTTCCCCGACATGTAAGTCACTGAGGAGGGCGACGGTACGGTCACAGCAGTGCAATGTGCCTTCCTGTCACCTGAGAGGTCATCCAGGGCCTCACCTGGCTGCTTCTTTGAGGCCTCCCTCCCTGGCCAGCCCCAAAGGAAGGTGAGACACTGGGAGGGCAGGGGGAGAACTGGGGGGATGGGGAGGAGTTTGGGGTCAGGCCCTCCCAGAGCTGGTTTTGCGGGAAGTCCAGGTCAGACCACAACCACCTTGTCATGCAAAGAGAGGGCCCAGCAGGGACCAGCCTGGCAGTGCCCTTGTCCCTGTGTATTGGGTGGAAGTGGCAGAGAATTCTATGCTTGAAACCCTAGACGCCCCAGGGCCGGGTGAGTGGGCTGGAGACTTGTATTACTAGCCAGGGAGGCTCCATGTGGCTCTGTTTAGAGTTTCAGTAAGAGTTGGCTCTGCCTGTTCGGTTTGTTTGTTTGTCAGTGAAGATTGCTTCTTCCTTTCGAGTCTTTAGAGGAAGAATCACAAAGAGCCTGGGGCTGGCTGGAATTTTCTCCTGAGCAGCCGTCCAGCATCCCCTGGCCGTGTGCAGCATCTCCGTGTGCGAAGCCTTCTGTACACTTCCCTGGAATGTGGTTTTTATTTTGTAACAAAGCAAATCTATCACTGTTGGTTTTCCTTTAACAAATAAATATTGGCTCCAACACATGTCAGAGAAAGTCTACAACAATAAACCCAGCATTCAGGATTCATGAAGGAAAATGATCCTCCCCACTTTCCTCCCAAACATAAAATCCCGGTGATGGGACTTTCAGCCACGGACCCCTCCAGAGCCTGGGTGGGTTTCTGTACTTTTGGGTGGTTGAGTTTTTTTCTGTGGCCTGGGGAGGCCCCATCCTGGAGTCCTTTATCTGCTGTTTCCCACATGTCAAGTGGGGCTAGAATCCAATAATGGGAGAGATGGCCCCGCTGTGCTCTAAGGAAGGGCCCTGTGCAGAGCTGGTACCTACTGTCACATCTGTGTTTTAAAAAATACAAGGCCAGCGTGTTGATTCTCTCAGGAGCCTTATATCAGCCAGCCCCTGGGCACTGTGGGGCTGGGGTAGCCCTTCCAAGTAGCCCCCATAAGAGCTGGGGCCCTACGGACCTTTACATACCGTATCCTTTCCTATTGGCTTATTTGGGGGAGGAAAACCTTTATCACTCTCCTCAGGTTCTGTTCCTGAGGCCTGCAAATTAAACTGACCAAAGACAGATTTGCAGCAGAAAAGATAGCAGAAAATTAAATTTACATTTGAATGTTACATGCACGGAAGCTTCACAGACAGGAAGCCAAAACCCAAAGAAGGGGTGAGACACAGGGACTTATATACCATTTTAACAAAGGGTGATAAATTGTGGAGAAGTCACTGGACAAAGGGGAAAAGGGGGTTTTGACTCCCGGGGTGGTAGATCGTTGGAGGTGATTAAAAAATGTATGTGAGGCAGGGGTTGTATGGTAGGGGCATTTTGTAGTTAAGAGCCATTCTCCTCTGCCTGGTACTGGAAAGGGGAATGCCTTTTCCCAGAGAAATGTGTGCTCTGCTTTTAGGCAGAAAGAGGAGGGCAGAGAGCTCTCCCTGAATCTGTAGCTTCTGAATTGCCTTCGACTCAAAATAATTCTTATGCAAAACTGGCGTATTTTGGGGTCATGGATTACAATCCCCTTCACCAAGGGCTGTTCCCAGAGGGGGTGCAGTTGAACAAGCAGCTGCCAGCATGCACAGCAGCTGGGTCCCCAGGGATCTGGGTAGGGCCCCCTGACCTCCACCACCAAGACCTCCCAGGCTGACCAGAGTCATCCCTCGAAGCTGACACCCCATTGGCCAATGCCAGTTACATCGGCTTCACCATCGAGAGGTTTTTTTCCAAGGAAAACATTTGCCTGAACAAGAATGGAGGATCGCACCGCAGCCTTTGCTGAAGGCAGCAGTGGCTTCTGGTCGGATCTCACATGCCCTCCCTCCACTGCAAAGCATGGCCAATTCCCCAGGGGCTGGCTTCCCGCTCTCATTCCACTGATGTCACAGGAGCTCTGAGTTTGGTTCTTGCAACATCTGAGTTTGTTTTATGGCAGCCATGGCTTCCCAGGGCAAAGCTCCCACAGAAACTCAGCCCAGGTCCAATTAATGGAGTGTGCTCCCCCTTCTCTCCAGCTGCTGCAGAAGCCCCCACCCAGCAGAGAACCACTCTTGCTGGGGAGCCAGGGCTACCAACAGGGACCCCCAGAGACACTGGCAGACAGGTGAACCGGCACTCAGGGCCACACGGGCAGCTGAATGGTGTCCCTGGGCAGAGTCTGCTCATCCCTGTGGCTGGTGGGGGCTTGTCAGAGTCACAGGGACTGAAGCTGGGGGAAGTGGCTCAGCAGTGGCTGGCTGGGCCTTCCAAAAGACCCCTGGCTGCCATGAGGATGCAGCATCGGAGACCAGCCACCTCCAGGCCACCTCCAGGCAGGATGCCGAGTCATCTCTGTGCTTTACTCTACTCTTCCTCTCCTGTCTCTGGCGTGGTCTGCAAGGGCCTCTTCCCCACTGCTCTCTGGTCTTCAGATATATCATCTAAAAGTCCCAGGGAGGATTGCTTGGTGATGTGAAACCTCCTTGGCATGTTCACCGCTGGGCTGTTAACCTGGGAGTTCTATCTTAAGCCTGGAGGCTATGAATGGAGCTGAGCCAGGAGCCGGGTTCTTGTGCAACAGGAGAGAGGAAGGATAAGTGGGCATGGGGTGGTCTCGATGGAGAGGGCAGGGGTGGGAGGGGGGCAGGAGGCAGGGGGGGAGGCAGGGGAGGGGGAAGGGATGGAGGGGGTGCAGGGGAGGGGCAGGGGTGGGGGCAGGGGAGAGGGAGGGGCAGGGGAGAGGCAGGGGTTGAAGGGGGAGGCAGGGGAGTGCAGGGGAGGGGCAGGAGATGAACAATGATGGCCATAAATGTGACATGGAGGCAGGGGAGGGGCAGGGGTGGGGAGGAGGCAGGGAAGGGCAGGGGAGGGGCAAGGGTAAGGAGGGGCAGGGGTGTGGAGGATGCAGGGGAGGAGCAGGAGTCGGGAGGGGCAGGGGTGGGGGTCGCGCTGCAGAAGGGTGGTGTTCATGTGTGGGTGTCTGTTTCTGTTCCCTCTGGCAGAGCTCCTGGTGTGGGCTGTGTGGGTCCCTCTGGGCAGCGTCCACCTCCAGGGCTTCCCTCTGCTCTGGGCAGTGCTTGGACATGGTGGAGGGGCAGGCCCTGCCCTTAAGCCAGTGGCAACATCCTCCTGGTTCCTCAAATTCCCCCTGGAGCTGCCTGATCCAGTCCCCCTTCCCTGTGAGGGCTGATTGGACCCGAGGCAGCAGGGAGCTTGTTTTCCACCCTGGGAGGGACTCTCTGCAGGAGGCACCGACGCCTGCACTGGGCTAACGGTCACCCCCATCCCAGGGGCGTCCAGCCCCCAGGCTCTGCAGCACCTGGCTGTGGCTCGGCCCTGCCTTCTCGGGTCTTGGTGGGCTTCTCTGTCTTTGATCATGGCACAGTGTGGCGACCCCACCTTGAGCTCTCCCCTCATTAAGAGGGACCCCGTGGGGAGGGGCTCACAGCCAAACCCGGCTCAAGGGCTGTGCCCCAGGGCTGGTCTCGGTTGGGTGGAAGAAATAAGCAGGGGTTTCTGAGGAGGCTGGCCCATCTCAGCCCCTGCTGCTGATCCTGGCCTTTAGGCCAAGAGCTCCACGGCTGAGGGGCAGCTCCTATTTAGGGGCCACCCAGGGTTTCTGGGCATTACCATCAGAGTCTGAGTTTGAAAAGGATGATGGCAGGGGGCTGGCAGGGTATCACCGCTGGTCTCAGGTGAGGCGAGTGATGGCATTTCTCTGCTGACCAGCTTGGACGTGTGATCTCGGAGGTGTCCATGGGACAGGAGTGCCCATCTACCACATTCTCAATGGAACATGGTGGTGGCTCAAAGCAGCTCCAGAGGCGACTGTTAGGTCAGCCCCTGGCCCTGCTCCAAAGCGGGTATGAGCTGGGGGTGAGGGATCTTACTTCTATGTAGAATGGGGTGTTTCACACCTCCTGAGGGTGTTAAGAGGATAAGGTGCACAGAGCAGCTTCTGCGCCCAGTCAGTCCGAATGAGTGTTAAGTATTCATGTGCTCCCTGATGCCCCCTGGCCCGCGGCAGGCAGTGGTGAGTGGGCCTGTCACTGACAGTGAGTCTGGTGCATAGACTGTAGTGACGGCTCATGCCCCCACTCTCTGGGTCCCACCTTTGCTGTGTGACGTGGGACACTGCAGGCTCCAATAATGACCCAGCCATGTGACTGTCTTTGGCCAAAGGGATGTCAACAAACATGGCCCAGGCCCAGGCTTCAGGAGTGAGGCTGTGTGGCTGGACTTGTTCCCTCTGGTGCCTCTACCACCACCATTAGACCATGCCTGGGCTAGTCTGATGGAGGAAGGAGGTGTGCATGCACTGGTGCTGAGTCACCCGCAGCCAACCCCAGTGTGGGAGCTTGCCCAGACAAGTTCAAGACAAATACAGAGAAAAATACACCTACACATATCAGTCAGATTGCTGAAAACTAAAGACAAAGACAAAATTTTAAAAGCAGACAAAAGGCAACTGCTTTCAAAGGAAAGCAGAACTTACAGCTAACTTTCCCAAGGAGACAATGGAAGCCGGGAGACAATGGAATGAGATGGCTAAAACGTTTAGAGAGAAATCGCAGCTGTCTCCTGGTGTGCAGAGTGGGTTGGTCCCAGGACCTCTTGGAGATGCCAAAATCTGCAGATGCTCAAGTCCGTGCTGCAAAATGGTACAGTGTTTGCGTATCACTTCCACACACCCTCCCATACGCTTCAGATTGTCTCTATGTTACTTACAATACCTGATGTGCTGTAAATGCTCTGTAAAGAGTCAGTATACTGTGTTGTTGAGGGAATCATAGCAAGAAAAAATCTGCATATGTTCAGTACAGATGCAATTTCCGTTCCCAATATTTTTAACTAGTGGGTGGTCGAACCCATGGAGATGGAGGGCCAGCTGTAAGTTCCAACCAAGGGTGTTTTGAGGGTTAAATTAATTTATTTAAATTTGTATTCTGAGATCATTTTAGACCTTCTACACAAGAAGCATTATGAAAATAGTCCAAGAGTCCACATATTCACTGAGCTTCCCCAATGTTAATGTATTACACAGCCATGACACAATTATCAAAACTAAAAAGTTGTTGGTACGTTACTATCAAAGAACCAACAAGCTCTAGCAGCATTTCACCCGTTCTTCACTAACATCTTGTTCTGTTCCAGGATCCCATCATGCTTCTCCTGTCAAATCTCCTTCGTCTCCTCACATCTGGGACCATTTCTCCCTGCGTCCTGGTCTTTCACGACCTGGACACTCTTGAAGAGGATTGCCAACGATGTTGGAGAGTGACCCGCGGTGGGGGTTTGTCTGAGGCTTACTCACAACTGCAGTGGGTTATGGACTTGTGGAGAGAAAACCATATACACGAGTTCCCTCTCATGACGTCGTATCAGGACGCAGGGTATTGCCCTGACTTGCCACTGTGATGTCACCTTTGATCACTTGGGCAAGGTGAAGTCTGTGCATTTCTCCAGTATAAAGTTATTATTTTCCCCCTTTCTTGCTCAATTCATGGAAATTGAGTCACTAAATTCAGTCTACACTCAAGGGGAGTGGCATTAAGCTCCGTCTCCTAGAAACAGGGAGATAAATGAGTGTGAGGACTCATGCTACAGTCACTGCAATAATTACTATGTTGAGTTACCTAAATATCCTGTTTTTCCTTAAAATTCTGTCCACAAATGTTAGCATTTATCAGTGGTGACAGCAGCAATTACTACTGTAATGTCATAACAATGATTTTCTATTTCCCTTATTCCTTCTACAGTTATCCACTGGAATTTTTCTGTAGTTAAGAGTTGCCCCTTCTTATGAATTTACATATTCAATCATTAATCAAATCCATGTGGACTCCTGGGTATTCATTTTTCCTTTGGGCTTTAAGTCAATAATATTGTAATTTATGTCATTGCTCAGTAACCAACTATCTTATATCGAGGAAAAATACCCTGTAAAAATGAAGTCAAAATACAAGCATTTCAGACACAGGAAAATAGAAAGTGTTCGCTTCCAACCAGGGGCACTGGAAGGCATTCCCAGGGGGCTGCTCTGATGAGGGGCAGCCGTGGCCCACAGAACACAGCACAGAGAGGGGGCGTGGAGGCCTTGGGGGGTAGGGACCACCAGAGTCACAGGACATCAGCGTCACATGACAGGCCTCACGGTTTAGAAGCAGTGGGTTAGCACTCATGGAAACCACAGCAGAAGTTGTACGAGGGAGATGCATTCATCTTCTGTGGCTGCGTAGAAATCACTGTGAGTTTAGCAGCTTGAGAACACACACCTGCACTCACGGATGGCTTCTGGTGTCAGAAGTCTGGGGGCTCCACTGGATTTGCTGCTCAGGGTCTCTCGGCCAGAGTCCAGGCGCTGGCCGGCTGGGCTCTGAGAGGGAGGCCTGGGAGAGAACCCGCTACTGAGCCCATTACTGTTGTCGGCAGAATTCAGGTTTTTGCAGTTGTGAACCCAGGGCCCCCTCTCCCTCCTGGCTGTCAGCTGGAGCTTCCGCTCCTGAAGGCCCCACATTCCTCATCATCCTCCCCTTCATCTCCAAGCCAGTGAATCACTGCAGCACAGGCCAGGGAACGTTCTCTGCCCTCGAAGACCCATGTGCTCAGACTGGGCCCGTCCAGATGATCTCTGTATCATAAGTCCACAACCCTCATTAAAGTCTCTTTTCTACTGTGTAATATGTAACATGACATACTCATGGGGTCTAGGGATTCGAACAAACACATCTTTGGGGGAGGGGTCATTCTATCTGTCACTGGGAATCATGGAATTAAAGAGTTCAAAGGTCCTGGTGTTGTCTGGGGAGAGGTAAAAAACTAACTTCCATTAGATTCTTAAAAATCAAAGATGCACACTTTGGGAGGCCGAGGCGGGCGGATCACGAGGTCAGGAGATCGAGACCATCCTGGCTAACATGGTGAAACCCCGTCTCTACTAAAAATACAAAAAAACTAGCCGGGCGTGGTGGCGGGCGCCTGTAGTCCCAGCTACTCGGAGGCTGAGGCAGGAGAATGGCCTGAACCTGGGAGGCGGAGCTTGCAGTGAGCCGAGATCGCGCCACTGCACTCCAGCCTGGGTGACACAGCGCAAGACTCCGTCTCAAAAAAAAAAAAAAAAAAAAAATCAAAGATGCATATTGTAATTTCTGAAGTCACCACTAATAGACCCCTAAAAGAATCTGTAGCAAGCTAGGGAATAGAAGGCGAGTATAAAATAATAGATAGTTAATAAAGCAAAAAAAAGAAGATAATAAAGGAGAAGAAAAGGCAGATGGAACAGGAAGAGAAGCCACCTGCAGGATGACCATGGAAACCCCACATATTTTCAAGATTACATCAATGGCAAATGAACAAATACTCAAAGTCAAATATTGTCAGCGTTGGTTTAGAAAAGGCAGCAACATCCAGTAACATTCTGCTTATGGAAGATCCATCTAAATATACACGGGAAAATGGCAAGTAAAGGAATGCAAAAATACATCATTTAAACACGAAGAAGAAGAAAGCTGCTACAGTTGCCGTGATGCAAAGTAGCTGAGAAGCCACAGAGATGACCATGGTTCAGCAGCACGGTCTTGGAGACGGAGTCTTGCTCTGTCGCCCAGGCTGGGGTGCAGTGGCGCGATCTCGGCTCAGTGCAAACTCCACCTCCTGGGTTCAAGCGATTCTCCTGCCTCAGCCTCCTGAGTAGCTGGGATTAGAGGTGCTCGCCACTGCGCCCCACTAATTTTTGTATTTTTAGTAGAGACGAGGTTTCGCCATGTTGGCCAGGCTGGCCTCGAATTCCTGACCTCAGGTGATCCGCCCGCCTCGGCCTCTCAAAGTGCTGGGATTACAGGCGTGAGGCATCGTGCCCGGCCGGGAAGGCCTTTCGATAAGCGGTGCTGTGTGGGTGGGAGGGCTTTTCAGTGAGCCGCGCTGCATGGATGGGATCTCTAACCAGGGGAAATGATCCCGTTCTCACCTCCCATCATTCTAAAGTATCAGTTCCATATGGATTATCGCTCTCAAGATAGAATAACAGAGATTTTAGAATGTGACATAAGGAAATATATAATCATGATATTTTACACAGCCCAGAAGTGTGTATCATAAGGACTACATGAAGTTTAAGGACTTCTGTTATCAAAAGACACTGTGAAGACTGAACAGCCACAAGGTGAGAGGTGCTACAGCACATGTCATTTCTTAGGGTTCATGGAGGACTTGTGTCGAGAATGTACGAAGAACTCTGACGAATCACTGAGAACACCTGCCTGGCAGAGGCATGGACAGACTGAGGCGTGTCGAGATGGGGGGTGTCCGGTGACCACGTGGGAGGGGCCCAACCTCACCCATCGTCCGGGAGGTGCAGACCAAACCCTGAGACGCCGTGCTACCCCAGAGAGGCCAACATTTCAGAGATAGACAGTTCCAGGCGGTGGGCAGAGTGCCACGGCCGGCGTGGAAAACGGTGGCCGGCATCCACTCCTGTCTAACTTTCGTACCTGGGACCCGGCAGGTCCAGGCCTCAGTGTGTGTTCTGGGCAGGAAGCACCTACTCATGTTCACCCAAAGACGTGAGGTTGTTTAGGGCAGCGTTATTCCCAGCTGTAGACTGGGAAAACTCAGATAATGACCGCTGGCGGTGGGGTGGGGGTGGAACATCCACAAAATAGAACTCGGGGCGGCCACGAGACCAGCTCACGGGCCCGGCGCGGCCACAGTGGCTCGCACCCTCGCACCGGAAGCACCTGTCGGGAGGCGCTGTCCCTCCCAGGCTCCTGCAAGCGTGGGGTGGGCACCTGGGATGAAGGGCGTCCTTCGTGCCGTGGCTCACTGCAGGTGTACTGCAGCCCTTCTCCCGGGTCCCTGGCTATGAGGTTCCATCCCCATGGTACCTCGACGTCCCAGCAGACTCAGCGTCCTTCCCTTGCTTGCTCCACCTCCAAACCTTCCTCCCGCTCTGTGTCCCACAGGCTGCCCGGCAGGAGAGCTACAGGGTGGCCGGTGAGGAGCTGAGGACACACACTGTCCTCCCTGTGCAGAATAAGGACAGAATCTCCCTCTTCTCTTTTCTTTAAGGCTTTTCTCTGTCCTTTTCAAATGTATGTAAATCTGCTTTCTAGCTAAGGACGCCTCTGTCCAGGCTCACAACTCAGGAACGTTTCCTTGGGAGGGCAGCACCTCAGAGGAGCGCGCCTCACTTGCCAAACTGCAAACCCGACGGAAGGCACAGGTCGCGGTGCGCGCACTCGGCTGTAAGGAGTGAGGTTTCTGTCTCCGCGATGCCTTCAGTGGGCTGCCCCGGCCGCACCTCGCATCCTGGCTTACTTGGTAATAGAATTGCTTTTTCTCTTCCACCTTTCTGGAGAGGTTTTCCAGGTTGGAAAATACGTTGTGTTAGATTCTGTTTCCCCAGCAGACCCCTGCCAGGAGATGACAGCCGGGCGGAGAGGGGGCTCGAGGGCCTCTCCTGGGTCCTGGGAGCCATTCGCTCCAGCCTGGGTACTGTGCCCATCCCAACTGCGTGTGGGTCGCTCTGTGCTAAACTCCCCTCCACTCCCAGGTTGGTGTCTCCCTCAGTCAGGCTCCGACCCGCCCTGGGAAGGAGCGTCTGCCTTGTCAGAGCCAGTTGCGTGTGGGGGCTGCACTTGCTCCCGGTGGTCAAGGCCACATCAAGTGTCAGGAGTTCCAGGCCCTGCAGCAGCTGAACCTCTTCCCGCCGCTGCTGCACACGCTCTGCAAGACAAGACCTCACTGAAGCAAGAAGCCTTGCGCCCAGGGGAGCGACCCACGGGGATCCGGGGACAAGGACTTCATAATGTGCCTTGTAACTGAGACTTTGGCTTTTCTTTCTCTCTCCAAATGCTCTTTGCTCAGTGCATGGCGGGTCAGCAATGTAGCCTGGGTTAGCTCTGCCCCGTGTGGGACGGACAGGCGGGCACAGCCTCCAGGATGCCTGGTTACCCTGCTGGAGCTCCAGGCGACACCCAGCCTTGTCTCCTCAGCCACTCTGGCCATGCCTGGACATTCATCAGACCCTCCCCCTCAGGGACCCCCAGGAGTACCTTCCCCAGGGGTCCTTCACTTCTCCAGCCCTTGCGCAGTTGTCAGGGACCGTACATGACGGTTATGGAGGAGTGTTCACCGGCAGAGGCAGAGAGGAGAGGAATCTGCAGAGACAGAAGGGGCCAACCCACAGCCCAGCCCTGGCAGCCGGCAGTGGGAGATGAGCTCACGTGTATGTGTATCTGGAATGAGCGGCTGGGGCCGGATGCCCAGGTGCAGAGGTCGGGGAAAGGCTGGTATGGGAGGCACCATGCTGCACCGGCTGGAAGTGGCCCCAGAGGCTTGACAGCTGCCTCGGGTGGGCATAGGATTCCCAGGGAACTGGGACGGGGGCGGGGCCAAGCTGGTTGCTGGTCTCCAGGGCCAGGAGGACCAGGCCTGGGGGCCCCACCCCAAGTCCAGTTGCAGTGAGGGCTGCGTCCCTCCCCCGCCAGCTGGGCCTGAGTCACCTCCGTGGCTGCTCTGTTCCCAGGCCCCACTGACCCGCCAGAGCCTGGAGGGCCGCCAACTGCATGCAACCTCCCTTCTCCAGACTCCAGTTCCTCTCCCCAGCACCTTCTGTTCTCCTTCACCCCACAGGTCCAAGTCACAGACGAGGGACCCAGCTGGCCAGAGGGTGGCCGGGAGAAAGACAGGAGGCTAGTGAGGCCCGGACTCTCACTCCTCTGTTTAATTTGGTGTGAACTTTCCACAATGGGCTGGAAACGCATCTGAGCCCATGCTGACCTCTGGGCAGCCCTTGGCCTGAGGGTCCTTCGCTGCCAGAAGGAAGTTGTGCCACACGCCGCCCGGCAGGCCACGCCCTCACGGGGCCACTGGCGGGGAGCACCCCTCCCTGGCCCGGCAACTCCACACACCTCTCATGCGGTGCCAATGCTGCAGCCTGCATCTCAGGGGGCGGCCGCGCCCTGCCACCACCTGCCCGCTGCTGACCCGAGGAGGCCCAGGGCCCAGGCAGAAGGGACCCGAGAGCTGAGTCCCGTGCAGCCCCCTTGCCCCAGAGATCCTTCCTTCAGTGATTCTTTTTTTTAGATGGAGTCTTGCTGTTGTCGCCCAGGGGCACGGAGTGCAATGGCACGATCTCATCACCGGCCCTCCACCTCCCGGGATTAGGCGGATTCCTCCTGCCTCAGCTGCCCTGGAGTGGCTGGGATTACAGATTCCCGCCCACATACTTGCATCCATTTTTGCCAGCACTTTTCAGTAAAGATGGGGTTTCGCCATGTTGGCCTGGCTGGTCTTGAACTCCTGACCTCGTGATCAAAGCCACTTTCCGGCCTCCCAAAGTGCTGAATTACGAGCGTGAGCCACCGTGCCCAGCCCCTTCAGTGTTTCTTCTATAGCCAAGCTGCTGGTGCCGGGGAAACCAAGGCGCCTGGAACCCTGATTTCTGACGTGAGGGACAGAACTCCTGATGTCATAGGAAGACACAAGCTCGTGGGAGCCGACAGCGCCTGGTTTAGGAAGACACAGGCTCATGGGTGCCGGTTACGCTGGTTACAGAGGAATAATGCCGTGAGGAATGTGGTGAGGAATGTCACGTTCCCGCACCTCCTTGGGCTCTGAACTCTGAGAATCTGTGAAAATCCCCCAAAGGCCATTCAAGCTAAAAGGAACTGAAAAGGCCACCCCCTCCCAGTCCCCATCACATCAAAGCACAGATGGGAATTAGATTCCAGCCAGCAGACGGTGGGAGGTCCTCCTCTCTCCACCCCGTGCTCAGAGGTACTTTGTGGGTCCAGTGACAACTGGCTGGTTCCACTGTAGCCCCTGACAGCCACACCTGGAGTCAGATGCACAAGTCACAGCTACCTTTGGCTCCTGCCATTAGTCCCTCAGGGCCCCTTTCAGAGCAATCCAGTCTCTCCTGGAGGAACCCCTGGTCTCTTCTGGGTGAACACCTCCAGGGATGAATTCCGGGTTTCTCTCCTCTCAGGGTTCCCCGCCCTGGGGCCTCTCCAGGCTTCTCTGCAACTCAAACAGGGTTTCTCCTGGGGAGTGAGAGCTGGACCCACACCTTGCCTCTTCCCCTCCCAAGGCCAGTACAGCGTCGCTCCTCCGGGGTTGAACCCAGGAAATCCTTTCAGTCATGACCCGGCTCTGGCAGATGTCAAGAGGATTGGCCGCTCACTATGGCCCGGCGACACTGCGTCAGTCAGGCTCCTCGGGCTTGACAGGGAGGACCGAGGTTGAAGGAGGCCCCCTTTGCTCCAGCCGGTACCTGGCCCAACTCCAGAGGCCGCAGCCTCAGCTTCCAGGGGCAGAGGTCTGTGGGGTGCGCCCGTGCCTGGCATGCATCACATCTGGCTGGACTGAGGTAGGAGGGAGGGGAGGGCAACAGCTGGCCGCCTGTGGGGATGCTGGCAGTCCCCCTCGGCTCTTCACCCCTCGTTCTCCACCATCCCGTCTCCAGGCTGCTGGAATCAGCTGGCTGGGATCGCTGCCTCGTGTTTTCAGGAGAAAGAGCAAACCTGACCATTCACAGACGGGGCAAGTCAGCCTCGTCCGGCCCCGCGTCCCGGTCGGGGAATTCCAGTCCACCCTGGCTCCACCGGCCCAATCTCTTAGAGCAGCACCCACAGGATCACAGCTTCTCGAGCCAGCTCTAAGCTGGGAGCTCTGGAAGAACAGTTTCCAGGGTCCCAGGCCCTACCCCTTTTTCAAACACCCCTTTGCTCTCTGATGCAGCTCCAGCCCCAGCCCCTGGCGACTCACCCTGGCCTCCTGGTGCTTGCCCCCAGGCTGGCTAGGGCTGAGCCTCCTAGGCTTCCCCATCTAGGTGCCTCTCCCCCATCCTCTCACCTCTACCCACTTGGCAGGGCCTGGCCCATGACCCTAGGAGGACTGCCTTTCGCGTCTCACTGAGTAAGCTCGTGGAGGCCGAGGCTGGGTGATTTTTACCCGGCGATCCCGTGTGTTCAAGGGACTGTCATGGGCTCTGCAGACAGTGGGAAAGCGCTCCCAGCAGCCACTGGGAACTTGGCCGCCTGCACCCCATTGTCCACGTTCCGGCCGCACTTCCTTTGGTCGTGAACCAGCAGAAGTTGCTGAGGTCTGTTTCCCCCATCAGGGTTCAAATGACCTGGGTGAGTCATATCGCGGCCACTTCCTGGGAGACACTCACCAGATATCCACAATTTTACTCCCGGCAGCCAAGAAATTTCCATCTGTTCAGAACATACAATTAAAAATACATCCAAAGTGAAAGGAACTTATGACTCAGCAGGGCCCCGAGAGTGACTCACCGGCCGGGAGCCATCGGCCCGTGTTTCTGGCCCCGCACTCCTTTCTCATTGACTCAGCGAACACTCGCCAAGCTCCTACTGTGTGTCAGGCACCACGCAGAGCTCACACACCGGGCAGGCTTGAGGCGGTATCCGCACTCCAGGAAGGCAGTCTGGCTGAGAGAGAAGAGGAGCTGTGGTCACAGCACAAGCCAGGCTGTGGCTGGGCCAGGGCTGGCTGTGGAGATTGGGTGACACCCCCGGCCATGGCACGAAGGATGCCCTTCATCCCAGGTGCCCACCCCACGCTTGCAGGAGCCTGGGAGGGACAGCGCCTCCCGACAGGTGCTTCCCAGGTGTGAGGTGCAGCCACGTGGCTGCGCGTCCAGGAGCTGGTCTCGTGGCCACCCCGAGTTCTATTTTGTGGATGTTCCACCCCCACCCCACCTTGTGTGACCATCCTGACTCTTTCAGTTCAGAGTGTTGGGAATGTGCCGCTGCCCTAAACAACCTCACGTCTTTGGGTGAACATGAGTAGGTGCTTCCTGCCCAGAACACACACTGAGGCCTGGACCTGCCGGGTCCCAGGTACGAAATGTTAGACAGGAGTGGATGCCGGCCACCGTTTTCCACGCCGGCCGTGGCACTCTGCCCACCGCCTGGAACTGTCCATCTTTGAAATGTTGGCCTCTCTGGGGCGGCGTCTCAGGGTTTGGTCTGCACCTCCCGGTCGATGGGTGAGGTTGGGCCCCTCCCACGTGGTCACCGGACACCCCCCATCGCGACACACTTCAGTCTGTCCATGCCTCTGCTAGGCAGGCGCTTTATTCTCAGTGATTCGTCAGAGTTCTTCGTACATTCTCGACACAAGTCCTCCATGAACCCTAAGAAATGACACATGCTGTAGCGCCTCTCACTGTGGCTGAAGTTTTCAGTCTTCACAGTGTCTTTGTGAGGAGGCCGTGGAGATGGAGGTCTTTCCCTGACTCTGTTCTTGCTGGGAAAAAGGACTCACGGGGCTTCTCTATGACAGACCAGGTGCCCGCAGAATCCACACGCCACAGACCAGTGTCCCCAAGTCACAGCCCTGGGTGTGGGAGAGTTGTCACCGAACCCAGGAACAGAGCCGTCCGGCAGGCGCCGACTCAGGCCGGGAGGGTGACGCTGGGCCCCACGGAGGGGCGTTGGGAAGCGCCCACTCGCCCTGAGGGGTTCCATGGGGCTCAGCCTCTCCTGCTCAAAGTCCAAACCCGATTTCCGCGCTCAGGGCACAATGCACTTTGGGATGAGAGAGTGGCCTTTTGTGGGCCCTGGGGGCCCTTGTCGGTGGGACCACCCACCCCTTCTGGGGCCCCTGTAGTGATTTTCAAAAGAAAATAAAGCACTACTGAGGGTTTCTCAGAGTTTAAAAGCAACGCAAACCTGACTGTGTGCCCGGCAGCCAAGAAGAGGCCCAGACGTCTGAGATCAGCCAGGATCATTAAGGACAAAGATGCTCAAAGGAATTTGATGGAGAAAACCCCACGGAGTCAGTCAGAAATCCCAGCTCTCAGCGAGAAGCTGACGCTTGAGGATGTTCACAGCGGTCACTGCTGGGTCCTGGGCGCACCGGCAGGGCTGTGTCCCGGGGTCCCAGCGCCCCTGCGGGAAGGGCCCGCCGGCAGCTCTTTCCTGCTGACCTCTCTCTCCCCGCTGGCATGGTTGGGTTGCTTCTCTCTCCTGCTCACAGGGAGGGGTCCCCTGTGCACCCTTGCTCTGTCCCCAAAGTCCTGATGCCACCCCAAAGGCGCCGACGTGAGAGGGGTGGTACGTCCTGGGTCCGGGGACGGGTGGCGCGTGGCTGGATGCAGGTGGGGGCCTGGGCAGAGCTTGGGGCCAGGTGATCAGGGAGGTGGGCGGGGGCTTCGCAGACCTCCTCACCCTGCTGCTAAGAGAAGGAGGCCCAGCCCCGCTCTTGGGTCCCTGGGTAGGAGTGCGGGGAGAAGCACATGATGAACATAAAGTCACAGCTCAGAGGCGACGCTGGGTTGAAAGCAACATTTTCAGATAAAATCTGTTGAAATTGAGACAGGCTGGACAGCGAGGAGCTGGCCTAGGACCCGAAACCCAAACCTTGCAGGGCAGGGAGCTCACCAAGGCCATGCCAGGCAGGGTGACTCAGGCACCCCCTTCCCCTCCTGCCAAGACCCTTGAGTTTCACTAAGAGCCCCCTTGCTGCCAGCGTGCCCCTGCGGGGGGCCCTTCCCGCACGACCAGGTAGTCGGGCCTCTGGGTCAGCCTTCTCGGCCAGATGACTTGCAGGTGACCAGGGCTGTGGGGGGCAGCTGAGGCAGCAGGGAGGAAGGTCACTGGGGACCCCGAGCGCTGGCTCTGGCCCATCTGGGTCCTCAGGTGGTTGGCTCAGCCAGAGGCACCGCGGCTGCCTGGAGATGGTGGAGCTGGGAACAGGGGCTGGGCGGGGGTCAGGCTGAGCTCACAGCGATCTTCGCTTATCAAAGGGGGAGAGGTTTTCCGCAGGAAGACTCAGGGCTGCGAGTGGAGCTTGGATTTTTGGGATTCCAGCCGGGGAGGGTGGCTTCTTGTGAGTCCTGGGCCATTCCTTGGGCAGCCCACATGCCCCATTTTATGAGGCCGCTAAGACATCTGAACTCTGTCCCGTGGCTGCTGGAGGCATCTGCCTGCCTCTCCCGTCTCTGGGACGAGAGGGGGTTGGGGTAGCAGCCTGCCCAGTCTCTACTAGCAGGGAGGGTCCCCAGGGCACCCTCCCCTCAGCCTCCAGGAGTAAGTGCCTCAGCTTCCCCTCCTCCCTACCCTGGGGCCTCGAGGTGGGGCCCCCAAGATTGTTTTGGGCTCAGCCCTCGCACAGAGCATGAGGCTGATCTTAGCAATGGTCTCTGGCCCCCGTGAGGCTGCAGTACCCCAGGCCCTTCACCCTGCCCCAGGCACATACGAGGACCCAGCCTTGGCCCCTAATGGAAGCCCCCAAGCCGGCCCAGCGTCCTCGCCAGCTGCCCAGCTCTGCCCTCTGCTCAGGCCCCCAGAGCCACAGCCCCCGACACTCTTCCCTTCATAGATGTAATACTTTCTCTTCCTGTCTGTGCAATTTTTTTAACTTAAAAATTTTTGTGACATTTCTCCCTTTGTGGCACCTTTTCAATTCCCCTGAAATGTTCTGCTTCAATGTTTGTATGAGTTCCCTGTGGCTGTTGTGACAAATGACCACAAAGCCAGTGGCTTAAAACAACACAGATTCAGCTGGCACGGTGGCTCACGCCTGTAATCCCAGCACTTCGGGAGGCTGAGGCGGGTGGATCACCTGAGGTCAGGAGTTTGAGACCAGCCTGGCCAACATGGTGAAACCCCGTCTCTACTAAAAATACAAAAATTAACCAGGTGTGGTGGTGGGTGCCTGTAGTCCCAGCTACTGGGAGGCTGAGGCAGGAGAATTGCTTGAATCTGGGAGGTGGAGGTTGCAGTGACCTGAGATCATACCACTGCACTCCAGCCTGAGTGACAGAGCAAGACTCCGTCTCAAAAAAAAAAAAGATTCATGATCTCGTGGCTCTGCAGGAGTCACTCAGGGTAGGCAGGGCCGGCTCCTCCCGGCCCCCGGGAGAATTGCTCTCCTGCCTTTCCTTGCCCGCAGTCCCTGCTGCGGTCCTGTGCCTCGCCCCTGGCCCTCCTGCCTCCCTGGATAAGGGCCCTAAAGATTACCAGCAGATAACCAGAGGACCTCCCCTCCCGTGTCAGAGTGCCTGGTCTTCATCACAGCGACCCCGTCCACTCTGCCCAGAGCCACACATCCCTGGGAGGGAGCTGGGTGTGATCACTGCAAAGACCGAGTTCACCCTGCCCAGAGCCACACATTCCTGGGAGGGAGCTGGGCGTGGAGGTTTTATGGGACGAGCATTCTGCTTAACACGATGTGCTGATAAAACCTCATTGTGTCTGGGGAAGATTTTGGTGGGGGCTGGTTTCCCCCTTCACCCTCCCTGAAGGCCTGGGCCTTGTCTCTTGTTCTGAGACGCTCATGTTTCTCTCTGGGCGGGGGAGGGCAGCAGGGCCCGGGGGAAAGGAGAGTGGGGGCCGCACCTGAGTTACCAGACTGCACTGATGAGGATGAGGACAGGGAATGTGTCCGAGGGGGTGGGGACAGTGGTGAGTGGATACTGTGAGGCTCCCTGGACACCAAGACGACCCGCACGATCCGCATGCCCAGAGCCGCCTCCTCAGTTCCCACGTAACGAATTCGGGGATGGCTGGGTCTGGTCTAAGCAGTGAACGATCGCTGGTCCTGGTTGGACGTCCCTGGGGTGTGGATGGCAAGAGGGCAAAGCCACACCCTGTTCACCACATCCTGGTGAACCTCAGAACAAGCCTTCGCTTTGAGGCCCTGGGGGGTTCTCTGGGGACCGTATCCAGGAGGAGGGAGCGCCCTCTGCACAGGCTGGTGGCTTCCGGCTCTCAGGGTCTCCCAGAGGAATCGCCTCCCCAGCAGGACCTCCCAATTCCACCTAGAGCAGCCCCCATCCCCTCCCTCTCAGGCCTGTGCCAGCCGTCACGATGCTCTTGCCTCCTTCTCACCTGCACGGAAGGAAGGCCCAAGACAGCAGTGGGGCCCGTCCTGTTTCCCTGCCCCTGAGGCCTTACCCGGTGCCCATGAGGACGCAGGGATGGTCGGGGATGTGGGGCTTCCTGCCCTCCAAGTGCCTAAAGCTCACACTGCAGTTTAAAGGCTCACTTGTATTTGGCCACACACATTGCAAACCGCCTATGCTAACGCTCGCGTGTGCCTGAAATTGCAAATAGGACGTCTTTTGTTCCATTGCATTTTCTGGCTGGTGTACATGAGGGAGTGGGAGGTATAGCCCCTTGCAGGACTCCTGGGACTGCACTGGGGAGAGCCAGAGGAGGCATTAAACGCTGAGCTGAGGAAGGCATCTCCTTGGCGCCTTGACCCCTGGTAAGGTTCAGTGGGGTTGGCCCTGCCCTTGGCTGCTTCCCGTGCAGGGGCAACCCACGCACGGACCCCCCTCCATGCAGCTCTCCTGCTCTGCGCCCAGACCAGCCCGCCTTCCCAGGGGCTGCAGGGCTGGCCCCCACCCCCTCAGAAGCCCCGAGCCGCCTCTGCTGCCAGGACGCTCCCCTCCCTGTCCATCTGCTTGGCTTCTCATTCCTGGGCTGTGCCCCAGATTCCCGAAGGCTGAGACCGCCATGCACGCTGCCCTAGGCCCCCCACCTCTCTGTGGCCCTCTGGGCAGCTGGTGGACTAGAGCTTTGCTGTCCGATTCCCCGGCTGCAAATCCAAGCTCTGTGATGCTCAGCCGTGCGGCCTCCCTGTGCCTCAGTTTCCTGCTCTGTCAAATAGGGATAGTGGTGGCACCTATTCGTAGAGTTGTGTGGCCAGCCCGTGCTCACAGCCAACAGCCGTGGAACATGACACAGAACGTGTTAGTGAGGGGAACTGCTCTCCCACACTTGGTGTGGAATAATGAGGCTGATGAGTTGGACCTATTTTGTTCCATCATCTTTTGTTCCATCATATTCCACCCAGGCCCCGTGCCCACCTGGGGGCTCTGGCTCGATGGTGCCCCCCCGGGCAGCAGGGACTCGGGTACCAAGGATCATTTGACCAGTGGTGGAATGGCTGGATCCCCGGATCTTGGCTCTGACCTGAGCCGAGTTCTCAGTCCTGGAATTGGCTGTGAATCCAGGTTCTCTGTGGGGACGGGGCCCCGGTTCACAGAGCAGCCAGGAATGGTCGCAAGTCATCACTGGTCAGATTGTTGGCAGGAGACCACCATGTGTTCACCACACACGAGAAGGCGGCCTGATGGGGGCCACAGCTGCTGCGGGAGAGGCTGCCCCTTGGGCTTCGAGCCTCACCCATCAGGCGGCGTTTGCGCAGCTGGGCCCTTCCTGGCATCCACCACTAGGCCCGAGTGTGGGGCCCAAGTTGCTGGCTGCCCTGAGTGCCCTGGTCCCTGGGGTCCCCATGGGAGATCGAGGGGCTCGGGAGAGGGCGTGGGTCTCTGAGGAGGTCCCGGGGCAGCTCCCTCTTCAGGTAGATCTGGGCTGCTTTTACGCTTCACCGATTGGGCCTCATTTAGACCAGTGCTGTCCTGTACAAAACCGACTGAAGACTTTGAAAACCACAGGACCCGGGAGGCCTGTCTATTCCTTCCGCGTCTGACATGCTGCGAAACCAGGACTCTCCCCCCAGCAGCCCACAGGTGCGGCAGGGGCCAGCTCACCGTCTTGCTCCTGTCACGCCCCGTGCCCTGAGAGTGCCCGGCGTGCGGGAATACACGTTCAGTGGTCAAGCAATGCTAAGCTGGCTGGTGAAGAGAGAAATGAGTGGTGTGGGCCTGTGTGTGTCCGGTCCCACGCAGTTGGAAAGCATCACCCACAGTGAGACCGAAAGCAAAAAACTGAACATTCTTTTTCTGCGAAAGAACATCTGATTGGAAAAACCTGGTCCCAGCTGCAGGCGCTGAGGTCAGCTGCGAAACGTGCCGGCTCAGCGTGTTTGACAGCGGAACCGCTCTGCGGTCCTGCAGTCTGCGCCTCGCTGGTTGTGATTGCGGACACATGGTCCTTCCCTGTGAGAGAAATCATGACTTTTCCTGGACTTAACGTTCTCTTTCTCTTCACTGCTGTATTTTGAAATTTAAAACTTAGAAGACAAAGTTGCGAGGATAGAGAGGGAGCACCTCACTCGGACTCACTAACTTTGTGCATTTCGCCCCATTTTCTTTATCACACTTCCTCTCCCTCACTCAGAAGTGTTTTTAGAACCAAAAAAGAAAAAAAAGTAGGTGCGCAGAAGCCAAGGGAAAAACTTCCCCTTTGCCCTCCAAAGGTTGGCTGGAAAATCACCTCGCAGAAGGCAGATTAACTGGAGAAAAGACCGACATGTGTTCTAATGTGTGTAGCACAGAGAATCTTAGGAGGATGATTACCCCGAAGCCCAGGGGGCCACAGATGGCCATGCACCCCTCTTCTTGGGGGAAAGGAGATGGGGCAGTGAGTGTGGGTGACTTTAGGGAGGTCGTAAATGATTTTTAGGGAATTCAATGGGCTTGAAGAGCAGACAATGGCCTGGAACAAAGTCCGCTGGAGCAGACAGTGGTTGTGACATTTGCCAGGTGTGTTGACAAACCTCAGCCTTTCTTCTTGCGATAGGAGCTCAGTTAACAGAAACGCAGGGAGGGGACTGCGGTCACTGTTATCTTCTTTGGCCGGTACGGACGGACAGACGGACGTCAGGCAGATAAGGGAGATTCAGGGAACAACTTTGTGCTTTGGGAGACACAGGAGCAGGGAGGTCAGAGAGACCTTGAGGCTGCCTCGGTTCACATCAAAGCTGCATCTCGGGTACTGGCTCTGAGCCCCAGCAAGCCGGGGTCATCATGTCCACTCATCCCTGTGGACGTCAGCGTGTGCCTGCAGGGAACGCCCTTTGGTGCAATCACCTAACGATGTGACACAACCACCTGGCGGGCAGGCAACTGTCAACTGTCCCAATAACGTTCCTTCCCACCCAAGCGTGCAGTGTAGGAGCATGCATGGAATTTAACCGTCACGTCTCCAATCTCCTCCAACCCAGAACACTGGCCTGACCTCTCCTGTCCCTTTGGACCTTGGTGGTCTCTCCAGCGCCCCTTATTGGCTATCTAAGGGGATGCCGGTGGGCCGAGCAGAGATGTGGTTTGTGGAGTCCTAGCCCCCGCAGCTCAGGGTGGGGTCCAGAGGGTGGGTTTGGGTGAATGACCACACCATCATAACAGGCACCCTCTCCAAACTGCATGACTCTCGCTTGTCTCGCCTTGTGGCCTTGGCTATAATTTCCAGTACGGCACTGAACAGAAGTGGCCCGGCAGAAAGCCTCACCCCGTTCACAGACTGAGAGGGACGCCGTTAGGGAGGCCCACCCTAGTGGCCACATTTTCACTCGATTACCTCTGTAAAGATCCCATTCTCCAGATACAGTCACCTTCTGAGACGCTGGGGTTAGGATGTGAATTTTGGCAGTAGGGAGTGGGGCACGTTCAGGACAGAGCAGGAATTCTCCCCTCTTCCTCTGCTTTCTGAATGAGTTCGTGTAAGGTTGGCATTCCCACATCACGTCAGAGTTTAGCTGGAGGTTCCTCATACGTGGCCCATAGCATAGGGAGAAAGTTCCACTTTGTTCTTAGCCTGTCTCGAGTTCTTTTCTGTGATAACGGGTGTTGCTTTTTTGTTGAATGATTTCTCTGCGTTTGTTGAGATGACCGTGTTTTCTGCTCCTGTGGTGAACGACATTGATTGATGCTCCAATGGTAAACGGCTCTTGCATTCCTGGCGGAAGCACGTTTGCTCCTGGTGTATCATTTACTTCCCTTGCTGGCCGTGATTGCTAACATCTGGTTGAGTGTTTTGTGTCTGTGTTGATGCGGGGGACGCTCCCCAGTCGTGTTGTATCGTAATGTCTTTCTCAGGTGTCCTCTCAGGCTTACATCTGCCTGGTACCAGGCGCTGGGGATTTTATTAGTTTCCTTGGGCTGCTCCAAGAATGTGCAGAACAGGTGGCTGGAACGACAGACACTTCCTTCTCACAGTCCCGAGCCTGGGCTCCGAGATCGAGGTGGGGCAGGGCTGGTGCCTGGGGTCTCTCCTTGGCTTGCAGATGCCATCTTCTCCCTGTGCCCTCACAGGGCCGCCCCTCTGTGTGTGTCCGTGCCCTCATCTGCTCTTCTTATGAGGACCCCGGCAGACTGGGCCAGGGCAACCTTAATGACCACATTTTAACTTAATTACCTCTGTAAAGATCCCCTCTCCAAATACAGTTACCTTCTGAGATGCTGGGGTTAGGATATGAATTTTGGCAGCAGGGAGAGGGGCAAATTCAGGCCATGGCAGAAGTTCTTCCTTCTGCTTTCTGAATGAGTTTGTGAAAGATCAGCGTTGTTTCTCCCCTACGTATTTAATACAACTCACCATAAAACCATCAGGGCCTGCAGTTTTCTTTGAGGAAGGAGTTTGATAACGAATTCAGTTATTAAAAGTAGACATAAGGCTATCCAGATTGTCTATTTCATTTCATGCTGATTTTGGTAAGTTGTGTTTTTCAGAAATTTGTGTCACCCATGTTGTTAAATCTATTGACATCAAGTTGTTCGTAATGTTTTATTATCATCCTGTATTGTCTCGAGGATCTATATTGATATTCTTTCAGTCTAGATATTGGCAATTTGTGTCTTCTTTCTCTTTTTTAAATCAATCTTGCTTGAGAGTTAACAATTTTAACAATTAAAAACATCCATTTTGGGTTTGTTGGTCTTTTTATCTGTTTTGTATTTCAATAATTTCTCTACTACTTTCATTATTTATTTTCTACTTTGTGGGTTTAATTTGCTTATCTCTTTTATGCTTCTTATATTGGAACCATATTATTGATGTTAAGCCTTTTTTTGTTTCTAATCTAAGCATTTAAAGCTATACATTTCCCTCTAAGCACCCTTTGCCTGCATTTCCACAAATTCTTACATTCTGTATTTTCATGATCATTCAATTCAAAATATTTTCTTCGAGATTTCTTCTTTAAATTTTTTTTTGTGACTGAGTCTTGCTACATCGCTCAGGCTGATAGACTCCCGGGTTCAAACAATCCTCCCACCTCAGCCTCCCGAGTAGCTGGGAGTATGGGCCTGAGCCACCTTGCCTGGCCTGCGATTTCTTCTTTGACCCACATGTCATTTAGATGTATGTTGTTTAGTGTACAAATAGCTGAGACTTTAAAAAATATAAAAAGTATGTATAGGAGACACTGCAGCGCCTCATGCCAAACCCAGGGCAAAATGTCCTAGCTTCCCGCAACGACTCTGCGAAAAAAAGACTATTATGATTCCTAGTGTTCAGGTGAGAAAACTGAAGCTCAGAATCATTAAATTGCCTTTTCAAGGTCAAGCAGGTTGAATATGGTCCAGCCAGGTCCTGAGCCCTGCTCTGCTGGACTTTAAAGTTGATGCTACTGACTACCTGTGAGTTGTGTGCACCTGTGTGCCTGTGTCTGTGTGCATGTGTCAATGTGTCTGTGCCTGTGTGCCTGTGTGTCTGTGTGTCTGTGCCTGTGTGCCTGTACCTCTGTGCCTGTGTGCCTCTGTCTGTGTGTATGTGCCTGTGTTCCTGTGTCTGTGCCTGTGTGTCTGTGTGTCTGTGTGTCTGTGTGTCTGTGTGTCTGTGTGTCTGTGTGTCTGTGTGTCTCTGTGTCTGTGTGTCTGTGTGTCTGTGTGTCTGTGTGTCTGTGTGTCTGTGTGTCTGTGTGTCTGTGTGTCTGTGCCTGTGTGTCTGTGCCTGTGTGCTGTTCCTGTGTGCCTGTGTCTGTAAACATGCCTGTGTGCCTGTGTGCATGTGTCTGTGCCTGTGTGCCTCTGTCTGTGTGTATGTGCCTGTGTGCACAGTTTGCTAGGTCTGTCATAATAAGCCACCACACACTGGCGGCTTAAACAACAGACATTTTTTATCTCACAGCAGGCTGGTTCCTCCTCAGGCTGTGAGGCAGAGGCTGCTCCAGGCACCTCCCCCAGCTTCTGGGCGTCCCACAGCCATGGCGGCTCCTCAGCTTGCAGATGCATCCCACGGCTGTCTTCGCACGGTGTCCGGACCTCCCCCTTTAAAAGATACACAAACACACCCTAATTACCTCGTTTATACTTGATTAGCTGCAGACTCTATCTCCAGATCAGTTCATTCACAGATCCTGGGTGTTAGGACTCCAACATACGAATTTGGGAAAGACACAATTCAACCTATAACGGCATGTGTATGTATATGCTTGCCTGCGCATGTGTGTGCACATACGTTCGTATACCAGCGTGTGTGTGTTTGTGTGTAAACTGTGTGACTCTGCATAAAATCCTACCCTGAGGTTGACAGGTGGTGAAACCAGGGCACCGTGCAGGGCCAGGACCTGCCAGGATGATAGGAGGCTGGGCAGTCGCCTCCCCAGCACCCTCCCAGCTGACTCACCCTGTTCTGTGAGGTCAGGCTGCCCTGGCTGAGGGCACAGGAATGGGCAGTAGGTTACCGAGCCGAGGGTCTGCACAGGTCCTCCAGCCATCTGTGGAGGGGCCCCACAGGCGAGCGGGGAACAAGGGCTGTGTGTGCCTGGATGGAGGTAACTGCTGGGTGGAGGGCTGACTGTGAGCACCAAGGAGAAAGCCTTGAAGCCAGAGCCAGAGTAGGCTGAGGAGGGGCTGGCGGGGTGAGCGCAGAGTCGCTGCGGGAGCCCTCGGGACTCAGTGCCTGGGTCCTTGGGAGGGACAGAGAGCAGGACAGTGTGGCCTGGGCGCCGGGTCCAGGCAACTGTCCAGTCTCTGGGGGCCAGGCCGAGGAGCTGGACTTCTTCTCCCACGAGATCCCTCGTGTGGTGTGGATTTCTGGCTTCTTTTTCTTTTTCTTTTTCAGACAGAGTTTTGCTCTTGTTGCCCAGGTTGGAATGCAATAGCACGATCCCGGCTCACCGCAACCTCTGCCTCCCAGGTTCAAGTGATTCTCCTGCCTCAGCCTCCCAAAAAGCTGGGATTACAGGCATGCGACACCACGCCCGGCTAATTTTGTATTTTTAGCAGACACAGGGTTTCTCCATGTTAGCCAGGCTGGTCTCGAACTCCTGATCTCAAGTGATCCGCCCACCTCGGCCTCCCAAAGTGCTGGGATTACAGGCGTGAGCACCCGGCCATCCTGGTTTCTCAAGTCTGGCAGATCCTCCCCAGATGCCTAGGTCCCCACACTTCCCCGCATGCTGGGGTCCAAGCTGGAGGCAGCGTGGCTTCTGTGTGGGCCGCTGGCTACAGGGCTGACCAATGGCCAGGGCTGCCCCGGATCTGCCAGCAGTGGCAGCCGGCGGGAAGTGGGTCCCAGGTGCGGGCTACTGGAAAGAGGAGGTTGAGCCACAGCCAAGCTGCTCAGATTTTCCAGGGTTGGACCCCTGGGTCATCTATGTGGGAGGAAGGAAGTGGTCCTGGGAGGGGCAGAGGGGCCCTCTGGCCCCCACAGGAAGGGTGGGCCCTGCATCCTCAGCCCGTGCCCCTCTTTCCTAGAAGCTGTGGGCCCAGGTCAACCCCAGGGGCCTGTGAGGGCTGCTGCAGAGCTGAGGATGAACACATCCCCACAGCAGGCCTCACTTGGACCCCGGAGCCAGAGGGGAAATTAGGGACGCTTCCCTGTTCCACTGCCAGTGCCCAGGCCATGCTGTCAGTGGACAAGTGGACAGGCAAGTGGGCAGGCAGCAAAGCCAGGCCTCTGCTGACCTCAAACCCAAGGTGTCCAGTAGGCCCTCAGCGGGAGTGGAACACCTGTACAGCATGAGGTTCTAGTACCACATGTGCCAGGGCGGCGGCGTCTTTAACCACCACTCAGAGAAGTTGTTTGCTGAGTTTCTTTTGTTTTGTAGCAGCAAGACCTTTCCTCGTTGTGGGAAGAGCTGGTGCAGAACCTCCCGGATCCGTGCTCTCCGTCAGTCTTGCCCTGTTTCGGGGGTCCATCCGGCTGCCACCACGTCCTGGTCCCCGAGGAGCCCCATGTACGCAGAGGCCCTTCCCCTCATCCTGGGATCCGGCTGTCACCAGGTCCTGGTCCCCACTGAGCCCCAGGTGTGCGGAGGCCCTTCCCCCATCCTGGGTCTCATCATTGCAGGGGAAACTCTGAGGCCCCCCAGCCTCCTGGTCCTACCGCCCTCCCTGGCAGGTTCTTGTCGACTCAAGCCCAGTGAATGAGGCAGCTGGAGGATGGAGTTGCGGTCAGCGCTGACACCGAGGCGGCCCTAGGGGGCTGCGCTGCCCACCTCAGCTTTGCCTCCAGCATCAGCTGCTCGGCTTGCCCCTCACCCTGGGGTCCTCTGTAAATGCCGAGCACTGCAGCCCGTGGGAGGGGGCTTTCTCCTGGCCCCAGTCCATCTCCTGATCACCACACTCCTCTCACAACGGCTTCTGGGTTCTGAGGTTTTCATTTTCACACCAGGCTTCTGTGGCAGGTATATATGTAAATGCAGGTCTATGTGCAGATATGTGTACATACAAATTGTGTGTGTACATAGCTATGGTATATGTGAGTGCATGCACTGCATGTGTGTGTGTATGTGTGTGACATGAACCCGTGCACATGTATGTGGTATATGTGGTACATGTGCACACATATGCAACACACGTGTATATGTGGCAGTGTGTGTGATGCATGTGGGTATATACATGTATATGGTGTGTGTGGGAATGCATTGCACATGTATTGGTCTATGTGTGATATGTATACATGTGTGTGTTGTGCTGTGTGGTGCAAGTCTGTGTGCACATACATGTGGTGTGGCATGTGGTGCATGTCTGTATGCATGTGTGTGGTGTGATATATGTGTGTGTGCACATGTGTGTGATGTATGTGGTTCATGTCTGTAGGTATGTGTGCTGTGTGATGCAGCTCTCTGTGCACAAACATGTGGTGTGGTATGTGGCGCATGTTTATATGCATTGTACAGTGTGATACATGTTTGTGTGCACATGTGTGTGATGTGTGTGGCTCATGTCTGTAGGCACGTGTGCTGTGTGATGCAGCTCTCTGTGCACAAACATGTGGTGTGGCATGTGGTGCATGTCTGTATGCATATGTGTGGTGTGGCATATGGTGCATGTTTATATGCATTGTGCAGTGTGATACACGTTTGTGTGCACATGTGTGTAATGTGTATGGTGCATGTGTCTATAAGCACATGTGCTGTGTGATGCCAGTCTCTGTGCACATGTATAGCATGTGAGGGTGTGCACCTATGGTCCTGGTGTGGTGTGTACACACGTGAATGCTTGTGCACACGTACACGTGTGGCCTATGGGCGTGTGTGAATGCTTGTGCATGTGTACATGTGCCTCTTTAAATTCAGGAGCTGCTCACTCGAATGACGTGGGAATGAGCGGAGGCAGGAACTCTGGGGTGTCCCTGAAGGCAGTAAATTCTTCCAGATCTGGAACAGAGCTGCCGGCGAGTGAGCCCAGCCCCGCTTTCTCCTTCCTCCAGGGCGATAATGTTCCCATGAGGCTCATTAGAGAAGATGGATGAATCCTGGCAGCTTGAAGGCTTCCAGAGTCACGAGCGTGCACACGCACACACACGCACGGCCCCACCAGTCTCATTACCAGCAGTTATGTAAAGCACGCTTCCTGGGAACAGCTCGCCTCATTAGTCCACCGGGGTGATTAAGCTGCAGAAAGAAGCTCTCTTTCCCAGAGTGGGGCACGCCGTGCCCAGTCGGTGCAGCTCAAACCTCACTCCGTTTCCAAAGGCTGGAAGTACTTTTCCGGCCCTGAGGGAATTCCCATGGATTTTTTTGTTTGTTTGTTTTGTTTTTAGAGAGAGTCTTGCTCTGTCAACCAGGCTGGGATGTGGTGGCACGATCACATCTAACTGCAGCCTCGAACTCCTGGCCTTAAACAATCCTCCTGCCTCAGCCTCCTGAGTAGCTGGGACCTCAGGCACGTGCCACCACCCTTGGCTAATTGCTTTTTGCATTTTTTGTAGAGATGGAGTATCACTATCTTGCCTGGGCTGGTCTCAAACTCAGGGGCTCAAGCAACCCTCCCACCTCGGCCTCCTAAAGTGCTGGGATTGCAGGTGTGAGGCTTCGGCTGAATTCCCATGGATTTTATGTCAGTTGGTGCTGAGGACTTTGAGGCCGATGCCAATGGTGATCCCTGGAATGTGGTGACCACCCACCTTGGGGATAATGACCCCAGATACCCTCCCCCAGCCCTAATTAGAGCAGAAGCACCAAGGATTCTGCCTGGGAAATGGCTGGGAATACTCCTCCTCCCCAGCCCCTGAGGCTGGTGTACAGCGTGGGCATGGGGGCTGTGGGGGCCCAGGCAGGGCCTGACTCTGGCCTGCTGGGGACCCGGGCAGTCTGTCTCCCAGAGACTGGTGGTCTCGGCTGCCAGACCCCTGGTTAATGTGGAATTGGGGTCCAGCAACCCTGGATAGAGGCACCGGGTAAATGCCGCCGGCCAGCAGTGCTCCCATTGGTTCCTCACATCCACGGCATGACCCTCATCTTACAGATGAGGACTTTGAGGTCCAGCAAGGTCACCAACTTGCTCAGGGTCGTACAGCAAGAAGGGGAGAGAAGAGATTGGGAGTGAGGCAGCCTGGCCCCAGACACAGGCCCCAGACACAGGCCCTCACTCACTGCTCTGCCCTGCCCTGGCCTAAGTGTTCACAGGAAGCTGATGATGGGAAGGCCTGGTGTCCTGACGATGCCCTGGGTCCAACTCCTTGGCTCTCAGGAGAACCCAGAGGAGGGCCGGGCCCTCCTACTCCAGGTCCTGGGATCCTGGCGGACAGGATGCTGGGACCCCTCCAGCCTGCGCTGCTGCAGAGGGGTGCCCCACGGAGGGGGTTTGCAGACCGCCTTGGAGCCCCTGCCCTCAGCCCTTGGAGCCTGAGACTCCCAGCACCCTGACCTGTGACCTTCAGTAACGATGATGCATCGGCTGGAATCAGACAGACCACCCAGTGACCCGGTCAATAAGATTTCCTTTTACTTCCTTTGTTTAATGTCCTTCTTTTATCCACTCTTACATAATTCTATAACTTTTTATTAGGAAAATGAATCCATGAATGCATCATCAAGCTTCAGTGACAGCCAGGCTCCCTCTAGCCTCATAAATCCTCCCGTGGGGTATTTGAAATCAAATGAAGATGTCCTTCCACTGCGTCCATAAACACTGTGGTATGTGCCCCCAGCAGATAAAATTTCTCCTTTTTAGAAAACATAGTTGCAATGTAATCATCACAACTGAGTCCTAAATATTCAGCCTGTTCACATTTCCCTGACTGAAAACAGCTGTGGTCATGTGTTTTCCTCGCTGCGCTGGCCGAGGTGTGTCTTCCGGCCCCGCGCCCTCTGTCCTCTCGCTTTCTGGGCATCTGCGTGTGGATCCCGGGCTGTTTGTCCCGTGGGATCCCACTCTTGGGCTGCTGCTGCTTCTGCCTGGCTGGGTTTGACGAGCTCCTCCATCCTTGCATTTCCTCCAGCCTCGGGGTTGCCAGGCAGTGCCGGCTCCTGCCCTCAACACACTGTGGGGGCACAGGGTGTCCTGGTGCCTCTCATCTGGGGATGGTCAGCCTGGTCACATAGGCCCCCAGAGGAGGGCTGGGTACTCCTGCTCCTGGTCCTGGGGTCCCTGCAGGGCAGGATGCTGGCACCCCCTCCAGCCTGAGCTGCTGCAGAGGGTGGCCCCGCAGGGGGAGTTTTTCTACCGCCTTAGAGCTCAGTGCAGCGGGAGGCTGCCTCAGCTCAGGCCCTAACCGTGGTCTCAAGCCAGCTCTCTCCTTGTAGGGACTTGGTTTCCCCATGTTACCCTACTCCCCTGAGCCTGACAGCTCAGCCCCTCTCGTGGCGGTGGCTCACCTCTGGCGTTTCATGAAGGTTTGCAAAACGGCGATCTTCGGATCCCATTGCTCCTTCTGCGTTTACTCGCTGGAGATCCTCTGGAAAGAGCTTTCTCCTGTGAGCTGCTCGGCTGGGTGAGAAAGTTCCTCAGGAAAGCCGGGACCCATGCCTGCTTCCTCCCCCATTTGCCAGTTCTCAGCATCATGGCTCGGTGCCCTAACAGCATCCGAGAGGGCCAGGAGGTTTCGAAAGTGGTTTGATAAATTCACGGAGTTTTAACCATGTGATGTTTTCTGCCATCACTACCATTAGTCTGTTCAATGTCTGCAGCGCCCCGGCTGGCGCTGGGAGCCCTTCTGCACCCGCTCTGCACCCCCAAATGAAACCCCATCTGGACAGGAACCCTGTCTTGCTCACCCACGGATCCTGGGCACAGCAGGGAAGACACTCCCCTGTGATTTCTTCCAGACGTGTTTGTTTCAGCCTCCGTATTTGCATCTGCAGACTGCACGTGGGAAAACGTGGGGCCCCAGCTTCCTGCATTCTGTACGGATCTGCAACTGCCCTGGCACCTTTAGTAAAGACGTCCCCCGTTTCCTAGATCTGTAATCCTGAATCTGTTGTGAACCAAGCGTCCCGTGTGTGTGTCTGTTTCTGGACCCTCCAATCCAATTCACTGACCACGGTATGGCCTGGTCCACACTCCTGTAGCTTTGTAGTGGGCATTGGCACCTGTGGTCTGAGTCCCTCGCTTTGGTCGTCTTCAAGGTCATCTTGCTATTCTTACCCTGTCCATTCCCATGTAAACTTTAGCTTGGCAACCCCCAACACACACACTCACACACATCGGCCTGGATTTTAGTGGGGATTACATGAAATTTATACATCAATTTTTGTGTTTGTTAACTTGTTTTTAATCCATAAACATATCATATCCCTTCCTTTATTTAAATCTTCTTTTTTTTCTTTTTTTTTCTGTCACTCAGGCTGGAGTGCTGTGGTGAGATCTCCACTCACTGTAACCTCTGCCTCCCAGGTTCAAGTGATTCTCCTGCCTCGGCCTCCCAAGTATCTGGGATTGCAGGCACACACCTCCACGCCTGGCTAATTTTTGTATTTTTAGTAGAGATGGGGTTTCACCATGTGGGCCAGGCTATCGCAAACTGCTGATCTCAGGTTATCTGCCCACCTAGGACTCCTAAAGTGTTGGGATTACAGGCGTGAGCCCCCAAGCCTGGCCTACTTAAATCTTCTTTAATCTACCTTAGTAAATGTTTTGTTGTTTTTGGAATATTTTTCTAGAACAATTACTAGGTAGTTGATGCGTTTTGATACTACTAAAATGGTATCATTTAAAAATTCTCATTTTCCAATTATTTGTTGCTGGTCTATATAAACACAATTAATTTTTGTACATTTAGCTTGTATCCAGTGTTGTTGCTAAATTTACTTTTTAAAAATAACACCTTTATTAAAATATAATTCACATACCGTACAGTTCACCTATGTAAAGTGTAGAGTTCAATGCTTGTTAGTATATTCACAGAATTGCACAACCGTCATCACAATCAATTTTAGAACATTTTTATCATCCTCCCTCACAAAAAGTACAACAAACAAAAACCTGTACCAACACTAAGTTCATTTTTCATCCGAACACTCACCTAGAGATTATTTTGGATTTTCTACAAACACAATGCGGTTCCTGCTGTGCTTGTGTTGGGAAATCTGCCGGAACCTACAGGAGGGAAATTTTAATGAAAGCACGCGCCTGCTGGAAGACGAACTGGGCTTTTGAAAAGAAGGGCTGAGTTTGTGCTGACATGAACAAGGTACAGAGAGATCTAAATGCACGGTATAGTGCATGTTTATGTTGTCCACAACGGCTAATTAAAATGTTCATTCTAACCTTAGAAGTGGATTGAGAATTAGGCAGATGTATACAGAATTGAATTAGGAGACTCGGGCTACCAGGAATTTTGAGTGATTCCAGTACAAGCTCCTGAGGGTCTCATCGGTAAAGGCATTTCTGAATGCATCCTCTTCCCCTCCCCAAAGAAGAAGATTAAATGTGCCAGGTCTGTAGGGAAGGTCAGCAGGTGTGCTTGTGGCCAAGCCTGCGTCCCCTCACCTCTACTGCTGGCAGGCCGGGCCCCCAGGCAAACCCTAGCGTCCGACTGGATCAACTGAGCAGAACAACCCTGGATTAATTAGGCTTCTGCCCCGAGCTGGGGGGAGCCAGCCACAGAGACCCCGGGCGGGAAAGCTGGGCCAAGCACGAGCCTCCTTCTGTGGGGGGCACAGTGGTGGCTGCCGGAGTCATTCCCAGGGGTTGGAGGCATCCACCCCAGGCTGCCTCCAGGTGATTTGAGCAATGAAGAGAAAAAATTCTTTCTGTGTCAAAATATGTTTCTGTGTTAGCCTAAGGTAAACTGAGAGAAAGAATCCCTGTTTAAGAGAATTTCTGCATAAGTAAGGTTCGCGAGTCAGAGTGAATTTCTGCATAAGTAAGGTTCACAAATCAGAGCTTGTGATTCTCTGGGGGAAAATGTCGTAACAATGTAGGAAACTTTATTTAGACAAGTTTGCTCATTCTATAACTTTGGTACACGTACTACTATAAAATGTCAAGTTTTAACACCGAAAATTAAATTTCCGAGGGTAGCCAGGTGAACAATTCCCTCTGAGGAGAGGGAAGATCCACACTTGATAATTTATTTTCCACCTTTCTCTCCTTTTCCCTGTCCTGGGACTTCCAGAAACCACGGGAGGTGGGGCCAGAAGAGAACAAGGATCTGAAAAATGCTCTCACTCTAATTCCCATGTGGCATGCGTGAGCCAGTCTTAGCTTTGGTTTGCACTTTCTGAAAGGAAGGAATTATGTCGAAACCTTAGTTTGAGAGATGATGGATTTCTGGGTGGAAATGAGCAAACGGATGGATGGATGGATGGATGGATGGATAGATAGATGGATGGATGGATAGATGGGTGAATGGTTGGGTGGGTGGGTGGTGGGTGGATGGATGGATGGATGGATGGATGGATGGATAGATGGGTGGATGGTTGGGTGGATGGATGGATGGGTGGGTGGATGGATGGGTGGGTGGATGGATGGGTGGATGGATAGCTGGATGTGTGGGTGGGTGGGTGGACGGATGGATGGGTGATTGGGTGGATGGATGGATGGATATGGATGGATGGATGGATGGACGGACGGATGGATGACTGGATAGATGGATGGATAGATGGGTGGATGGCTGGGTGGATGGATGGATGGATGGGTGGACGAATGGATGGATATGGATGGAATGGACAAGAGTAGGTGAATGGATAGATGAATGAATGGATGAATGGAATAAGACAGATAGGTAGGTAGAGTAGATGAATTGAATGGATAGGCGGATAGATGAATGAATAGACGAATGGAAATGCGTTAATTGGAAGTGAATGAATTTGAGTAGAGTAAGATGAATGAATTAGATAGATAAGATAGATGAATGAATAGATGAATGGAATGGAATGAATAGATGAATAGAGTGAATACAGTGGATGGATGGATGGATGTGTGCAGAGGAAAGAGGCAATGTCATTGGTCTCCATGTGAATTCAATAACAAGACTATCCTTCTGAGACCAAACCTTTAACCATTTTGAGGATAAGCTTACGCTTAGAAGAAAAATCACAGCTTCTGAGCTACTGGTCTGCAAATTGGCAACAGCACGAAGCAGATAAGGGAATACGCTTGCTATGGACATGTGCCCAGACATGAAGCAGATAAGAGAATACGCTTGCTATGGACATGTGCCCAGACAAAGAACAGTGGCTAGTTGTTCAAACATTTCCTTCCAAGGCTAATATTTTCCGAAGGAAAAATATAACAAAGGTGATTACTGCCACATTTACATCTCTGCAAGGCCCCGTTTTATTTTTAACCTGATAAAAGGGACCGGAACTAGTGGATCCATGTCATGACGCACTTGTCAAAACGCACAAAATGTTTGACACAAGGAGTGAGCCCTAATGTGAGCTGTGTGTTCGCGTGACTGATAATTGTACCAAATGCAGCACAGGAAGCAGGGTGTCAGTCCCAGAGGAGCCGAGGCACTGGGGGCTCCCTGGACCTGACACTCAGTTTTTCTGTAAACCTAAAAATGCTCTAAGTAACAAAGTCCACTAATTAAAATGTTTAAAAAGGAGCCAAACCATGCTCCTTCTTTAATACATCTTATATGCTTTTCCCAATGATAATATGAATCATTTTAAATATCCGATCTGGAGATTTTCATATCGTTTTTGAAAGACTGGGCATTTTGGAAATCCCCTTTTGGGTCATGTCATTACCTGATACAGTTCATTAAACATTTTGTGAATGACTCTGACACACACGATGGCTCCCTTGTTTTCATTCATAAATGGGATTTTATAGAAGCACTGATTATGTCATCATATTATAAAGGCCTACAAAATTGCTCCTGAACCTGAATTGCAGGGTGAAATTTAAAGGCAAGCATCTCTAATAATATCAGTGTGGAAAGTTATTGTATTTTGATCTTATTCCATTACAGTTTCTGACATTCTCAAATGGCCTTTGCACTTTGTAGGAATAGGGCATTAAGAAATAAATACCTGGCCGTGTGTGGTGGCTTACCCCTGTAATCCCAGCACTTTGGGAGGCCAAAGTGGGTGGATCATGACATCAGAAGATCAAGACCATCCTGGCTAACACGGTGAAACCCCATCTCTACTAAAAATACAAAAAATTAGCCGGGCGTGGTGGCGGGCGCCTGTGGTCCCAGCTACTGGGGAGGCTGAGGCAGGAGAATGGCATGAACCCGGGAGGCGGAGCTTGCAGTGAGCCGAGATCTCGCCACCGTACTCCAGCCTGGCGACACAGTGAGACTCCATCTCAAATAAATAAATATCTGAGTGTCCTTTTAAAATTAGAATTCAACACCAAATTGTGGGTTATTTAAAAAAATATGTTAAAGACTGACTATTCTGAAGATAAAGACACCTTTTTTTCTCTTCTCAGAGAACTGTATTGCTTTAAAACCACGCTCCCAGGAATGACCACCTGCAAGCTTGTGCTCTGACTCCCATCCCAAGACATTCAGGCCAGTATGAGCAGAGAGGTTCCCAGCACCGTCACAAGACCCTGTGATATCATTTTAGACTCATTTGTGGCTGCTGACAACACCACACACATGAAATTATGCTCACTGGAATCGAAATGTTCAGCTAAACAAAGAGCTGTATTGGTCATGAAATTATTAACAGGAGGGATGACATTCCAGAGTGGGCCATTCAAGAATTTGAATTCAAATCATTCTCATGTAAGATGTTGGAGCTAGATTTACACCTATGCGTGTGCACCCACCAGGTCAAAGTCTCACTTCTGCCCAGTCCCTGCCACACCCTCCCCAGAGTCGTCAAAGGGACAGGCTGGTGGAGACTTGGGTGCAGACGGGAGGTAGTGCCAGTTCAAGGCGTCCCCATGGTCAAGTTGTGGCTACCTGAGCACTGAAAGAAAAAAAAAATCATAGTTACTTAAAATAAACTTATTACCTAAAAACTGCAAACCCCCAGTGGTACACGAAGACAACTTCCTTTTTCCTTGTCTAATGAATAGTACTATACAGAGGCCAACTGATTCATACAAATGCTACTCGCTTGAGCTGGGTTTTGATTGTGTTTTCTTTTTTTTTCTTTTCTTCTTCTTTTTTTTTCTTTTTTTTGAGATGGAGTTTTGTTCTTGTTGCCCAGGCTGGAGTGCAATGGCCCAATTTTGGCTCACTGCAACCTCTGCCTCCCAGGTTCAAGTGATTCTCCTGCCTCAGCCTCCCAAGTAGCTGGGATTACAGGCACCTGCCACCACATTCAGCTATTTTTTGTATTTTTAGTACAGACGGGATTTCACCATGTTGGCTAGGCTGGTCTTGAACTCCTGACCTCGGGTGATCCACCTGCCTCGGCCTCCTGAAGTGCTGGGATTCCAGGCGTGAGCCTCTGCACCCAGCCTGACTTTGCTCTTAAAAGGTGCAGAAATATGCATTCGTTTTCTGGGTCTGCTGCAACACTGTTCCACAAACCTGATGGCTAAGAACAGAGGTTGTCTCACAGATCTGGAGACAGAAGTCCCAGATCGAGGTGTGGGTGGGGCCGCACCCCCTCCGGAGTCTCTGGGGAGGATCCCTCCTGCCTCTCCCAGCTCCCAGCAGCCCCCAGCATCCCTTGGCCTGTGCATCACTCCAGTCTCTGCCTCCGTCTTCACGTGGCCTCCTCCTTGTGGGTCTGGGTCTGTGTCCACATTTCCCCTTTTAGTGATGACACAGTCATGCTGGATTGCAGCCCATACTAATGAACTCGATTTAATGTGATTAAATCTGCAAAGAACTTATTTTCAAGTAGGGTCACACACGCAGGTATGGGGGTGCAGGGCTTCAGTGCGTCCTTTTTTAGGGGGAGGGGACACCATTCAACCCATAACAAAATGTGTCTGTGTGTGAGGCTGACTCAGTCCCCGTGAGCACAGGCTCCCCTGTGAGATCTTCTTCCCAGTTTGGGTGCTCCTGACCCGTCAATGGTGTATTTGCTATCCATTGTGTCCTAACAAAGCACCCCAAGTTTAATGGCTCGCAATAACCTACAACAAACCTTCCTTATCTTCACAGTTCCTCTGAGCCAGGAAATTCAGCGCAGCTTAGATGGGTGCTGGGGCGCAGGGCTCTCACAAGGCTGCAGTTGGATGCCTCTGGGGCCACCATCATCTGAGAGCCTCCCCAGGGAGGGGCCAAGTCCAGGCACATGGCTGGCACACTAGTGCTGCTGGTGGCGGGAGGCCTCTGTTCTCCCTCTGAGACCCGTGGCTGGCCCATGGCTGCCTGGGCTGGCTGGGCTTCCCTCCCACCCCAGGCAATGCCGTCAGCAGACCATGAGCTCAGCAGCTGCCGGCTAGGGGTTCTTCATTCTCCTACAGTCTCCCAGAGAGGAGAGGCTGGCACTTCCTTCTTTGCTCCTTTGAGCCTTTCTGTGACTTCCGCAGCAAGGTTTGTGCCAACAGCAGGGTTTGTAGGTGTACCTGTGGCCAAGCATTTCTCATTTTTCTGCCACTTTAAAGTACCTGGGAGGTTTTTCTTTTCTCTTTCCAGGTGTGAAAACCACAGAATCTTCTGTGCTCTGTGCCTGAAGTGGGGGCAGGCTGCGCTGTGGCACCCAGGGCAGTTTTCCTGGAAACCAAGATGCCGTGTTCCGGATTTCAGGGTGAACCAAGGCGGTGCGCAGGGGCCTTGGCTGAAGCTCCCACTCCTGCTCGTTAGTCTGGGAGTCGAAGGGCCCGAGGCAGGGGCAGAGAGATCAACGCTGGTGGCTTATATCCCAGCTCAGGCGCTCCAGAAACCGGAGAGGCGTCATAGAAGCTGTGGGCCACCCGAGGCAGCAGGAAGAGGTGCTCCAGGATCCTGATGAAGTGAAAGCGACTCCATGCTCTCTGCAGGCTGGTGGGGAGCGCATGGGGGAAGCAGGGACTGTGTACAGCAGGGCGGGTGTCCCCCTCCTGCCCCTCCAGGTGCCCTGGGCACCTCTCCCACCGCACTCTGCCCAGGCTGACCCTGGGGCCAGCACAGGTTGGGGAGGGTGGGTTTAGCCTCTGGCATCGGCAGTCCAAGGTCGGCGGACTCCGTCCCAGCAAGTTCCGCAGGCAGCCTGTCTCCCTGCACTGAGGCCCCAGGGACCCCGCCCTCACCTCACCCTCCCGGCGCCCTCCAGCCGTGAGCTTGCTTTCTCCCCACTCCCTGCCCCACCGTTGCCAACGGTCCCTCCATCAACGTCCCCCCGGGGCTGCCTGAGGTTGCTGTGCTTCCCAGACCCTGGGCTCTCTCTGGGACACTGCTGGCCCGAGCCGGCCTCCTCTCCATGCTGGGGATGCAGTTACACCTGTTTCTTTGACGGCTGCCTGGTAGAGTTACATTTCACCCCCAGCACCCCATGGCTCCTGGGAGGCCCTGCAAGCCCCATTCAGTGACCTGGGGAGCCTGGGCTTCCGGCTGGGTGGCATCTTAGTGGAGGAGCCTGGTGCTTCCTGGATGAAGGGGAGGAAAAGGGGCAGCCCAGACGTGTCCACCGGGACTGGGCCTGCCTGTGATGCTAGTGTGGCCCTGGCTCTTCACCGAGGCCCACCTCCCCAGGCCAGGGGCAGGACCTCCCTGGACTCCCCTCCCTGCCCTCCAGGGATAGGGGCTGACATTCCTCACACACGTGTGCCTCGGAGCCTGGTTGCCATCCCTCACACACACCGCATCCCCGGGGTTATAGGACACTTTTGAACCTGTGAGGACCCAGCTCCTCTCCGTGGGGTACGTTTGGGAAAACACAGGCCCAGCAAGGGGGCACAGGCCCGGGAGGGGGCCCGGGCCCAGGGCGGAGGCCCGGGCCCAGGGAGGGGGCACGGGCCCAGGGAGGAGGCCCGGGCCCAGGGAGGGGGCACAGGCCCGGGAGGGGGCACAGGCCCGGGAGGGGGCCCAGGCCCAGGGAGGGGGCACAGGTCCAGGGAGAGGTCACAGGTTTGGGGAGGGAGCCCTGGCCCAGGGAGGGGGGCACAGGTCCAGGGAGGGGGCACAGGCCTGGGGAGGGGCACAGGCAGCTGAAGGCCCAGTGGGACCCTGACCCCGAGGCCAAAACCACAAGGGTGACAGGCGGCACCACGGCCCAGAAGGGCCCCCAGCCCCGCCTTTACCTGCAGGCCAAGCTTCCCCCCACCAGCCATCCCCACGGGCCTCTCAGCTGGCGTGGGACACAGAACAGCATGTTGACAAAAACCAACACAAAGGCGGCAAAGCTGCCGGCCACGTCTCAGTGACTGTGAACGGATACCGGGGTAACGGTGAGATGTGTCCACGCTGAAGGAGCTGGGCAGTGGGAGTGGAGCTCTGGAGGCCCTGTCTCTGCTGGGCAGGACACAGGGGAGTGGAGCTCTGGAGGCCCCGTCTCTGCTGGGCAGGGCACGGGGGAGCACAGACCCCATCGTGAGCACAGACAGAGGAGAGCTCGTACTCTTCACTCCAGGGAAGGCACGTGGCTGCCCCCACACTGCACCTGCAAGACTCGACCACACCAGGAAGACCAGAATCATTTACCTAGAAATCAAGAAAGGCTCACATTCAATCAACCAGACACATCATCTGAAAATTTGGGGAAAAATACTAAAAGGAACCCAAAGATAGATAAAGAACAGCACCAGTGAAGACAGCAGGAGGCGGGGACTTGGTCAGTGAAGGCCCGACTCTGAGGTCAGTGCAGTGTGGGGTGAGGCTGCCCAGAAACTCCTGGGAGCCCCCACAGGCAGACACCGAGGGAGGGAACCGTTCCCAGCCACGGCTTTCTTGGCACGACATAAACCAAGAAGCCTTTGAAGCCTGCAAGACCCAGGACCTTCTCCAGTCGAAGGCCGCTGACATCTGCTCCGTCCGTGGAGGAACCAGACCCACAGGTCACAGAAACCGCGGCCGAACATTTGAAATGATGAAACTCTTCCCCACCAGTTCACTATGTCTCCAGGGCAGGGGCCTAGAAGTAGAATTTCCTGGTTGAAAAGACGACATCTTTAAAAACTGTCACGTAAGAACAACCCTAACTGTCTTCCCCATGCTGGCCAGCGCCGGCAGCCGCCTGCCTCACTCACTCATCCCCACACCGAAGGCTTCTGAGTAGTTCCAGGCGCTGGGGATCCATCGCCGCAAAGCAGGGGGAAATCCCTGCCGTGCGAACACACATTCCAGTAAGAGACGAGGAGACAGGCTGCTGGGTGCTGGTTAGGAAAGTGAAGGGGGTTGTCAGAGGGGCCTTGCTGAGAAGACCCCCGAGAAAAGACTGGAGGAGGCCAGGAGCGAGGGAGGCCTGCGTGGTCCGGGGAACAGCATCACAGGCAGAGGGAACGGTGAGGCAAAGGCGAGTCAGGTGTGTGCCCAGTGTTCCAGGATGGAGAGTCCATGTAGCCAGAGGGTGGGGAGGGAGGAGAGGACCTCAGGGCGGGACGTGGGCGAGTTGGGAGCCACCCTGGCGCGTCTGCCAGATCCTAACAGGGTTACCAGTCTTCTGGCTCAAAAGCCAGCTGTTGGCCAGAGAGCAAGCTTTGGAGGCTGCAAGAGGGGTGACATTGGTATCTCCACCCAGCTCAGGTGGGACAGGCCGGCCTGGCTGACCCTGGGGTTTCTCATCTGTCTGAGCATCGTCCCCACCACCTTACACGTCGGATGCACGTGTGGATAGTGATGACTGGTGGGCCTGTGTGGGGTCTGGGCTCTGCACAGGGGCTTGGTGGTGAGGGAAGAGCGGGAACGGAAGGGAACCCACTGTTGGTGAGAATGCGCCCAGGACACCTGATAATCTCTCATCTCAGTCCTGCTGAGCCGCCCCTCCTGGCTGCTCCCACACACCGCAGGGCCCTGGACTCACGTGGACAGGAAGACGGGGACACCCGCCACGGAGGGGAATGGCCCAAGTCTGTCAATGCTCTCCAGGTAGCAGCTTGTTGACGGAGGGCAGGCTCCTCAGCCCCACTCATGGCTGACCCAGTAAAGCAGTGGCAGAAGCCAGCGGTTGAGGGTACGTCTCAGGTTTACCTGCACTTGCTGGGAACTGGTTTTTGTTCCTCCAGGGGCCCCGCGGGGTGGTTTCCAGTCTCTGAATCACCTAGGACTCCAGACGGCCTCCTCTTACACCATGGGCGGACGCTAAGGGGGTTGTTGGAGGCTTGAGAGATGCAAAGGAGGGAGCCTGCTGGATCCAGAATCCCCACTGTGTCTCCTCCTCGGTGTCCAGAGGATCAGCTGTGTACGTACACAGACACACATATGCACAGACACACGGACGCACAGACACAGTGACAGACACGCAAGCACACAGACACACACACAGATGCACCAACACACAGATACACACTGACACACACACAGACACAGTGACACACACACAGATGCACAGACACACAGACACATAAATGCACCAACACATAGACACACACACACAGTGACAGACACACACAGACACAGATGCACCGACACACAGATACAGACAGACTCACAGACACGGACACACTGACACAGATGCACAGACACACACAAATACCACACATGGGCACACACATGGTCCTGAAATTTAGGGAATTCTAAGAAAGATTTTTAAATGTTTAGTTTATTATTTTATTATTTTCAAAGAGTTTTGTTCATGTAAAATCTAAAAGTGGCTTTAAGGCGATTTGGGTTTTATAAATAATCCTCACTGTAAATAGTTTCAGGACAACATGAGAGGAGGCAGCAGCCCCTGCCCCGGCCCTCCCCCTGCCCACTCTCAGCCCCTGCCCCGGCCCTCCCCCTGCCCGCTCTCAGCCCCTGCCCCGGCCCTCCCCCTGCCCGCTCTCAGCCCCTGCCCCGGCCCTCCCTCTGGCCCCTCTCAGCCCCTGCCCTGGCCCTCCCTCTGCCCGCTCTCAGCCCCTGCTCTTCCCCCTGCCTGCTCTCCGGATAGTCGGCCCCCGAGGGTGGGTGCCTGGCCTGCCAGTGATTCCTCCTTCACTTAGGTTCCTCCCGATGTCCTGCGGGGGCCACCCCCCACCTGACCTGCTGCATGCGTCCCCTCCCTCACTGCCCACTCTTGGCTAAATCCACAGGCACTGCTTGTCACGGCTGGGCCCTGTACACACAGCATTCCCCTAATCATTCGGCCCAACTCAGCCCTCTGGAGGCTCAGGCTCCTCCTCCCAGGACACGACCCCCACCCTCTGCCACACTCCACAGCGTGCTGAGAGGGCCAGACCCATTCCCCACGTCTCCCCACGGGGCAACCCCTTGGTGGGCTGTGGGCCTCCCAGCCTGGGTGGTCCTGGCCCTGCCCTTAGCCAGCCTGGCCTCCCTGGGCCACCCTGTGCTGAGCGGCCGCCCCCACCAAGGCTGAAGCTGCCCCCGGGCTGACCTTCTTCTGCCTTCGGAGCAGGTTCCCGCTGGCTCACCGGGTATGGCCCGTAGGGACAGTGGGAACCGGGGGTCTCAGCATTCCTTCCAAAGATGCACAGTCCAGACTAGAATGAGGTGCTCATCTCCAGGGCAAAATTAAAGCAGAGAGCAGGAGGGTTCCAAAAACTCACTCATCAGAAAAGTGATATTTTAATGCAATACTTTTCAAAATCAAGAGTAATGCAAAAAATATCCATGACAAAAAACCAAAATAAAAAAGGACATTCTTTTTTTCAAAAGAAGTGTTGTTTCTTTCCAGTTCATTTTCCAGAAGTCTGAGGTGGTTCGGGGCCGCCGTGGGTCCCTTCCCATCCTCTGCCCCTATGCGGGGCTGTGCTGTGGATGGAAGCTTCTCGCCAAAGCCTGGCAGCTCCACCCTGAAGGCCCCTCAGGCTCCTGGAGCGGCTCCACCTCCCCTCCCCTTTCCCACAACCCCTCCCTACCCATCTTGAGACCCTCCACCCTAGCAGAGGCCCCACCTCGGAGTTCCTGACCTGATGGGAGTCCACCCCCTCCCCCGCCTCAGCCAGGGCCCCCCCGCCCCCAGTTTCACCCAGAGACCGCACTCTGCCCCGTGAGGGTCCTTCCACCTGGGGCTGAGAAGGAGGACACCAGGCAGTGTTTGAGGAGCCCCCTTCTATGGAGACCTTCCAGTGGTTATGTTGGGTGAAAAGAAGGAAAACGGCTGTGAAGAAGCCAGTTGGCTGTCCAGTGCCGAGCCCTGTGCCGAGCCCTGACCCCTCCATCCTCAGACCCTGAGCCCTGATCACGCTCCACCCTGAGGCCCTGAGCCCTGACCCCCCTCCACCCTGAGGCCCTGGACCCTGACACCCTTCCATCCTGAGGCTCTGAGCCCTGACCCCCCTCCACCCTGAGGCCCTGGTCCCCAGCCTGGCTGGGCCCCAGAGCAGTGAGCAGGGCAGCAGGGCGGAGTGAGCAGGTCCCCTCAGGTGACCATCAGGTGATGCCTGGTCCTGGGCACCGTGCACCCACTGTGCTTGGCCAGTGGCCCCGCCACTCAGCGCTCCCAGGGGCCTGGGCTGACCCCGGCTGCCCTAACCGTGTTCGTGTATGGCACCTGAGGGCTCAGGCCAGGCAAGTGTCTACCAAGGGCAGCAGATACTGGGGCACCTGGCCCGAGGCCACAGGGACAAGCAGCCTCCCGCAGAGCCTGGCATGTGGGGGTTTGAATGCTCTCATCTCCCTGTTTAATGATTTCCTCAGCAAACACATCCTCAGAATTGCTCAAGGCTGAGGTCACTGTTCAGCTCGGCTTCCCAGGAGCCTGTGAAGACATTTGAAAAAGGGTCCACTGAAAACAGCACGAGCTGCGCTGCCAGCAACTTGGTAGGTGGGAGGGCAACTTCCAAAAAGCCCTCCAGTCAGAAAACAAAATGGTAAAAAGACGTCTCCTCTGGGGGCCTGGTCCATGACAGATGCACCTTTGAAATCCTGGGCCAGGTGTCTGTCCATCTGGGGCCACACGAGCGCTGAATTCTCCAAGAGAAGGTGGGGTTCGGACACTACACCCGTCCCTGGCGGAATTCCAGGTGGAGCTGAGAAAAGCATTGCTCCCACCCACAAGAAAAAAGCTACAACAACTGCATGTCAATAGCGCGTGACCAGTCCAGGAGCCCGGAACCAACCTGGAAGAGGCAGGTTCCTCTGCGGGTGGGACTCTGGGCAGGTGCCAGGCCAGGACACCGTGTCAGTTGGTGAGAAATGTGAGCTGGGGATGGTCAGCAGACTGCATCCTGGGGTGGCTGCTGGGCGGGGTGGAGATCGGGAATCCCCCCAGGCTCTTCCCACAGTACTGGCTGAGGGGTGGCACCCTCCAGGACCACGGAGCCCAGGGAGGCCTGGGGTACTGGGATGTGGGTACGTGTGCCGTGCGCAGCGCACCTGGAGGAGGGGCTGGAGAACTCTGAGCAACCTGAGTCCAGGCCCATGGTGGAGGATGTCCCTCTGGGCTCTGCAGTGGGCAAGACCAGGAGAGCTGGGAGGGACAGGTCTCTCTCTCTCCAACCCCTCAGGAAGTGAAGCCCCAGGGCCAGGCAGAGATAAGCACAGGTGTGTCTGGAGCAGCCTGAGGGTGGCCATGGCCACAGCAGACATCAAGCCAGGGGACTCCAGCGGGGCTGGGCTCAGGCCCATGGTAAAGGCAGGCAGAGGGTGGGGGCTGTTACGGGCTGAGTGGTGTCCCCCAGATCCATGCATCAAAGCCCTAATGGCCAGGACCCCAGAAGGTGACTGTATTTGGAGACAGCTTTTAAAGAGGTGATTAAGGTAAAATTCATTCCTTAGGGCAGGCCCTGATCCAGCCTGCCTGGGGTCCTTCTAAGGGGAAGGGAGGACACAGACACACGGAGGGACCACCCTGCGAGGACCCAGGGAAGAGACGCCGCCCACAAGCCAAGGAGAGGCCTTGGGAGGAACCAGGCCTGCCACACTGGGACCTGGGACGTCCAGCCTCCAGGACAGAGAGAAATAACGGTCTGCTGTGGAAGCTGCAGCAGAAAACTTAAAAACTTGAACAGGCTGCTCTGCTGCCGGCATGAGAGACGTTTTCCTGTGAGACTGGGCAACTCCTGCACTGCTGGTGGACGGAAAATGGGGTGGCCTCCATGTGCCTGGTTTATCCCGGAGAGGGGAGGACCTGGGTACGCGCAAGCACACAACCTGTGTGGCAGCGTCCACCGCGGAAATGTCAGGACCGTGACGGCTGGAAAGGACCCGGAGTGCCGCCCTGGTAATGGGGTGACAGACGGGAGCATCTGAGGCAGGAGGCGGGGCTCAGATACTGGACCACATGGAGGACTGGCTAACACAGGGCGGGGCAGAGGCAGCTTTCCATGAGACACGCCCTTCAGTGTGCCATGTCAGTTAACGGTTGCCATGGCAATACCTGGGTGCTACTGCCCCTTTCCATGGCAACCATCCCACCACCCAAGAGTTACTACTCCTTCCCTAGAAGGAGCGCCCACCCCACGCAAGGACTGTGCCAGGGCGGGGTCCGAGATGTGTGGGGCTGTCTGTGGCCTTGAGGGCCTCGTGGGCACAGTGCAGACTTGGACATGGGTGGCAGGGCCGGGTGCTCAGAGCTGAGGATGGGTCCAGGAAATACTGACACCAGCTAAGCTCCTGCTGTGAGACCCCTGACCCCCACCCTTTCGAATGGCATCACCCTCAGGGACAGCCTGCAAGTTCAGCGACAATGTCTCCATTTCACAGATGAAAAGGCTGAGGCTTGGTGCCAAGGGCTTCCCACATATCTGGGAGTGAGCGCTGTCCTCAGGCCAAGCCACCCTGGGTCCCTGGGAACTCGCTGCATCCTGTGGGTCAAGGGTTTCCCTGTGAGTCCCCCACCCAGATCCCCTTAGAGCCAGACTCAAACAGCAGCTTGGCACCAACACCTCCCCTGACTGCACAAAGGGAACGGCTGCTGTCCCAGGACCCACTCACCTCAATGCCCTGCACTGCTGCACACCCAGCCCTGCAGGCGGCAGCCCCAGGCACAACAGACACCTCCTCACACGCCTCCACGTCCCCAGCATGGCACAGCCTCCAAGCACCTGACCACTGTGCCAGCTTCCGGTCCACCTGGCCCAGGCCCACTCCCCTGGACTCACACCCCAGGCCTCCCGTCTGCAGGCCCAGATCCTTCCACAGCCCTCCCAGCTAAGGACACACCCCAGGCCTCGCAGGGCCTACTGGTCTCTACCGGCACCTGCAAAGCTCTCCGCATCTCTGCCTGGCAGCCTCCTTCCCGCAGCTCCACCTCCGCCTCGGGACACTTGCCCAGTGTCCCCTCTGTCCCTCCACTCTCCCCTGGGTCTCCACACCCCCAGTGTCACCTCAACACCCCCTCGCTGACCTGCCGTCCAGCCACATCCCCACCATCAGCATCACCATTACGCCACTGTGTGGGTCTCTCCCTTGGGTCTCTGCCCCGGCCGCCCCCGGGGCCTCTTCCTTGAGAGCAGGGCAGGTTCTGTGTGTTTCTTCCCCATGTCTATCCCCAGCACCAAGCGCAGCACCTGCCACACAGCAGGTGCTTCCCAAATAGAGTGGGGCGGGGTTTACACCGTTTGACTCCTCAGGCCACCTCTTTCCATTGCACACAGAAGGGGAGGAGTCGTTGTCACCCAGGCAGTCAGGGGAGGCTTCCTGGAAGAGGTGATCGGGGAACTGGGCTTTGAAGGATGAGGATGCCCACACCTCACCAGGCAGCAAAGCCCGGAGGTAGCAATGCAGCCTGCGAGCTGTGCCAGGGTGAATGCCGGTGGAACGTTAGAGTCAGCTCCAGCCAAGGGTGGGGCAGGAGGGAGAGAGGAGAAAAGGAGGAGGAGGTATCAGGAATGGCCAGCGGGGGCCTCCACACCCAGCCACAGAGCGTGGGGCTGTCCCGTGAACATTGGGCATTGTCAGGGTGACTAAGAGATGACCAGCGCGGTGGTATCGGGGAAGCCCAAGGCCGAGACTTAGGGGAACCCGGGGCCCTGAACACACAGCTGCAGCACGTCTGGGGCAGATCGATGGGACCGTATGGGCCAGGGCAGACACCGGGCGCCGGGTCAGGCAGTGACCTCTGACAGTGCGTCCCCGCGGCTCATGTGCTCATGGTTCAGTGCTTTGAGGGACATCGGATGATGCTGCGGGGGCAGGAGCAGGGAAGTGGACCCGAGTCCCACCCGGATGTGTGGCGAGCCTCCTGCGTGCATTCTTCCGGAAGCTTCCCCAAGGTGTCCATACATGTTTTTCTGTGGAAGTTCTCATCTTCTGCACCTCAGCGGCTGACTGGGGCCCATGCTGCAGCCTGGGGAGGTGCAACCCCCAAGGACCCCCAAGGACGAGCCGGCCAGACAGTCCCGAGGGCCACAGCTGGAGGAGGGTCTTCCGGGCTTGGGCTGGGGACAAAGCCCCTTTGTGCCTTCCTGGCCGAGGCCCCATGGAGGACAGAGCTCCTTTCAAGGCCGCCCTGATCCTCCACAGTGAAGGCTGACTGGGCTTCGGGGATCCTGGGGCAATACCCTGTGGTCGACACCACAGACTGATTCGAAACAGCTGGCAAAGGCGCCAGGGCCCTGCGTCGTAGGGGGTGGTTTCGGCCTTTTCTAATCCGGGCTCTGACTCAGTTACCAACAGAGTGGGCCCGGAGCCTACCAGGGGGCTGGTTAACCCCCCAACCCGATCCAAGGGCCCAGAGCCTCCCAGGGGGCTGGTTAACACCCCAACCCTGATACAAGGTCCCAGAGCCTCCCAGGGGGCTGGTTAACACCCCCAACCCCAATACAAGGGCCTAGAGCCTCCCAGGGGGCTGGTTAACACCCCCCAACCCTGATACAAGGGCCTAGAGCCTCCCGGGGGCTGGTTAACCCCCCAAACCCGATACAAGGGCCCAGAGCCTCCCGGGGCTTTGCCAACTCCATGTGAAGACGACTTCAAGGCAAGGGCCGCGTGGGATGAGCCCGCATGGCAGGGTAGTGGCAGCCAAGGCTGAGACACAGACAAGCACAGGGTCTGAGGAGACAGCGGTTCAGCCAGGCCCCTCAGAGGGCAGATGAGGGCCACAGCACAGCCCACGGAACCACAGCCCACGGAACCACAGCCCACAGAACCACAGCCCACAGAACCACAGCCCGTGGAGGGACCACAGCCCACTGGGACCACTGCCATGGAGCAAGGTTGGTGTCAGACAGCCAGGTGGAACCAGGTTGTGGACATCCCCGATGCACCGTGCACCTTGCTCCTGGGATGCAGGCACAGCAGTCTCAACCCTCTCGGGGGCCCAGCCTGGAGTCTGCTGCTCACTGAGGCTGCTCAGGAATCCCAGGGTGGGAAAGTGGGGCCGGGCAGTGGAGAGAAGCACCTACTCCTGGGGATGGGGTGTTGCTGCCTTTAGTGGGGGTTGGGGAGAGGAAGCTCTCCCGGGAACCACTGGCTCCCACCCTCTGCACTCTGCCCACGGCTCAGGCCTCCCACAAGCGTGGGCACCAGTGTCCTGCAGATAAGGGGGGTGTGCGGGTTTTCCCACCGGAACAGGCCAGTGGGACTTGCTGGGGTGTAGGTGGCTGGGCCACAGGTGTGGATGGGTGTCACGGGCGATGGGGGAGTCTGGGGTGGGAAGGACGTGCCCACCTGCCACGCTGGGCCCCGGCTTCTCAGGGCTGTCCCGCTGGGCAGAGGTCCCCCACCCGCAGGGCACCCGCTCCTCCCAGCACGGCTCCTCCTTGGGGTCTTCCCTGCACCCCGGCCTCGAGGCCCCTCCGCACAGGCTCCTTTCAGCCCTGTCTCCCACGACTGTTCATCCCCCAGGAGCCCCACGTGATCTGTCCCCTGCCCTACTGGCGCCGACTCTCCTTGATCCACTGGGATGTGAGTGAGCCCAAAGTGGGGGCACGGGGACGGGAATCGGGTGCTATGGCGCCCATGGTGGCTGGGGATCCGCTTTAAGATGGTGCAGGTGAAGAGGCCTCAGGCTGAGTCTGGGTGGCAGTTGGAATGGGACCCACTGGCCTGAGGTATTGAGGGGGTCCTTCCCCCCTTCAGGCCCACACTCCATGGGACGCACGGCCACACTGCGGATGGGCACTGCCCTCTACACTCAGCCCCACCCAGTGGCCACTTCTGTCCACATCCTGCTGGCCAGAGGCCCGGGCATCAGACACCCCCAGACTGCCTGCCCCATGTTTGAGCAGACCCCAGGCTGAGTGCATGGGTTTCTCACTTGGAGCTGCTGAGCCCCACCTGTGTGGGGTCCTGGGGCTGCCCCAGTCCTCAGAGCAGGCTCAGCATCACCCTCGGTGAGTGACCGGGGGGCTGGGGAGGCTCGAACAGAAGAAACTAGAGGTGGAGAGTTCACACTGCAGGTCTGGTCTAGACGGTCCCAGGCCAGGGGCGGATGCGGGGGAGGCTGCCTTCTCCAGCGATGCAGCAGTCAGCGAGGGAGGCCCAGGGGAGACAGTGCAGATCCCAGGAGCCCACACCCGCTGGAGACCTTAGGGAGAGCTCCAGGCCCAGCACACCTGCCCCAGCCTTAGCCCAGGAACCCTGCCCTGTCGGGGAAGGAATGTGTGGAATGTTCCAGCAAAGAAGAGGTGAGTGGCACGGAGACCCTGGCCAGGTGAGGGGCACTGAGACCCCAGTGACCCCCAGGAGTGCTGTGGCCTGGGAGGAAGCAGAGGGGAGCTGGCCAGTGAGCTGCAGGCCTGCCCACACCTGTGGCCCTGCTGGGACCCCTGGGCTCTCTGGGGCTGGTGGCTCCCGGTTCGGGGAGGCGATGTTTTCACTTTCAGAGTTCCCACGAAAATGAGCTCACATCCCTGGGGATTTTCTGCTTGACCAGCACCCCATGAGGCTGCCCCTGTGCAGCTGCCAGCCCAGCCCTCCCTGAGCGCCTTCCAGGGCCTGGCCCCGGGTCTGCAGGCAGGAGCCTCCCGTGCAGGCAGCACCTGAGAACTTTCAGGTTTACTAAGGCGGAGGTGATTGAGGAGTGAAGCGCAGGGGTTGGAGGTGATTTTGTCCCAGGTGGAGAGGGTCCTGAGCTTGGCAAGAAGGCAAAGGGCAGCTGCATGAGTGCACACACGGCTGGCACAGAGCACCAGCCTCCTGGGGCCCATCCCAGGCTCAAGCTCTCGAGTCAGGGACGCAGACGATGGGCAGAGCCGTCCTGGCATCAGGGGGCACCCAGACGGCTCCTCCTGACAGGCAGCCAGACTCTGCATGCAGGTTTGGCGGCCCCGGCTCCAGGTTCTGGGCCCGCCTGGAGTACCCGCTCTGGCCAGGACCAGGTCAGTTCCCTGCTTCCGTGGGTGTGGGCCAGGGCTGGGCATGGGGGTGGTAAAGTTTGGGTGTCTTGAAGGAGAACACTGAGTCCTCCCAAGAGTCCCAGGCAGGACAGGACCTGGGTGGGGGCGAAACGGTGGGCATGGCTTCCCCCCGACGCTGTCCTCAACGCCTCAGGGCTTAGGAAACAGCTCAGCAAGGAGGAACTCAGGGCCCTGTCTCCGACTCCATCCTGAGGAACCGTCAGACGTTGTGAGGCTCAGCCAGCCTGGAGGTGGCATCAGAGGGACTGCCGTGAGCAGAGGGCACTGTGCAGAGATTCGAAGAGTCCGAGAGTCTGAGACCTGCCTGAGGGGAGGGGGCCCAGGGGACAGAGTCCGGGCCATGACCTTGACCTGAGGACTAAACACAGAGCAGGGGGAGGAAGGGCAGGGCCAGGACAGCAGAACCCATGTGAGGAAGAGGAGGACGGGGCCAGGACAGTAGAATTCATGTGAGGAAGAGGAGGACGGGGCCGGGATGGCAGAACCCACATGAGGAAGAGGAGATCCACCACCCCTGTGATGGGGACTGAGGGTCGGCTTCTCTAACAAGCTGCTGGTGATGGTGATGTGATGATGTGGAGCAGGGGCCACAGTGGGGGCGAGGGCTCAGCCTGCAGCAGGTAGATGCCTCTCCCAGGACAGGGAGGGCCGGCTGTTCCGGGTGCCTACTGCATCTGGGGACTTCCTAGCAGTGCCTCCCTCACCCAGTCCTGGGGAAAACTCGGCCCGCTGGCCCACCCGACGGCCAGCTGCTGATCCAACGCAGGAGGGAGCTCCGGGGGACGATGGGCTCAGTGCCAGGCCTCGAGGCTCTGATAGCAAACCACGGGCTGCCCTGCCCTCCTAGGGCTGGGAGGTCATACTCTGGGTCCCGGCCTCCCTTCACTAGTGTGTGCTCCTGAGCCCGAGTCCCTCTGAGAGGAAGGATACGTTTCCCAGGATTCTGGCCAGACGCTCCATCTAGTCAGGTGCACCTGGGCCACCTGCAGGAGGAGGCCCGTGTTCCCAGGAAGGCTCTCCCTGCACTCACCCGTTTGGCATTTTCTCCACATTGAAGTTATATTTTTGAACCACTAAAATACATGTGTTATTTGGGCTCAGCCCTGGTGTTGGAGTAAGAGCTTCTAAAAATAAACCCTTGCTAAGCTCCCACAGCACAGCCTCCAAGCCAAGGCTCAGCGGGACCAGACGCTCACCATGTAAGGCTGCCGAGGGCCAGCTCTGAGCGCCATCCCTCTCTTCCCTCCCAGGTCCCCCCAGGCCAAGGTGTTGGTCGAATTCCTTCAAACCTTAGGGGAGATTCACAGGAAACAAGAGGGAGTCTGGACCCCAGGTCGAAACGGGCCAGGAGCAGCCAGGTGGCCGTGCGGCCCCACATCCAGCCGCAGGCCAGTGGCAGGGCAGACTTTGGCTCTCAGAGAGCATCTTGAGCCTGGACAGAGCCTTATAAGGCGCTCCCGGGGCCATGACACACACTCCAAGAATAGCCTCCAGGCTTTGTCTTCTGACGGGCTGGCGCCAGGGTCCCGCAGAGAGTGCCCGGCAGCCAACCAGGGGCCAGTCAGGCACATGCACACCGGCCTCCTTCCTGCCAACCCACTGGGCTGGGGTTTCCCGGGGCTGCAGGAAGGGAAGTGGAGGAAGGACACAGCCCCGCAGCTGGCAGGTGCAGGCCTGGGCTCTCATCCTGGTGCTGACCCCACCTGGTCAGGCAGTGCCCACACGGGACCAGACTAGGACCCTTAACCTTTTCTACTGCATCTTGCTGGCCGGCGGGCAAAGCCTCTGTGCTCATGGAATGTCGTTTAAAATGCGTCATGTAACATACAGGACCCTCACCCAACCATACTGCCATGCGGCAATAAAACATTTTAACTGTGTTGATGGCATACATGTGAATTAAGTCTGGCTGCCACCACTGTCCTCTCCGTCCAGCTTCACAAGTGGTCGAGCTCCTGCAGGAAGGCCAGCCCCACGGCGTCTCTGGGTATTGCCAACCAGCCATCTGGCGGGTTCCCTGCGGAGTCAGGGCCATTCCTCAGGCCTATGCACCTGACCTGCTGCCTGCACACAGGCCTCACACCCTCACTCACACTCACACATGCTCCATCCTGACTCCAGCAGCCCTTCCCCCTCGGGGCCCAGGTGCCCCTTCCTGTCTCCCTCGTGCCTGAGGAGGGACCAGCATCTGGTGCCCTTTGACCTTGGCCTGGTTCTGAAGTGAATCACCCGGAAGGAAGGCGCTTGTCCTCCCGGACCCAGGTCTGCAACAGTTATGACCACGCCCATCCCAGTGGCCCTGCCAGACAGCGGGGCGGCCAGTCCACCTCCACGTAATGGGCCCCAGTCCTGGAGCACAGCCTAGGAGAACTGCCAGGCTCCCAGAGCACGGCCAGCAGAGCAGACAGACACAGGGCCAGGGCAGGAAGGGACAGGACGGGAGTGGGGGCAGGAGAAGAGGCCAGAGGGGGGCTGCAGAGGGGCCTGGCCTCACCCTGGAGCACGGCCTCAGGGGGGCTGTGACCTCCAGGTTCGTTGGGCCCTGGGTGGGGAAAGGCACCCTCCATGTCATGCGCGGTGCATGCAGGGGTCCCCGAGAGGCCTGGGCACCCAGGGACAGCCCCCACCTCAGCCCACGGCCTGGCCTGGCGGCCACTGCAGGAGACCACAAGGCTAGTCCCAGGCTGTGGGAAGATGGCCCAGGTCTTGGTGGGGAAAGAACATCGGGCGAAGGGGCAGGAAAGGGGATGGAGCCCCTCTGGAGGAACCTGAAGCCCCTGGGGTGGGGCACATGGAGTTTCTCAGCCAGGGGAGTGGGGACCAGAGGAGTGGGGGTGGCCACCCAGGGGAGGGGAAGCCAGGAAAGTGGGGGCCAGAGGAGTGAGTGCCAGAGGAGTGGGGGCCAGGGGAGTGGGGGCGGCCACCCACATCCTGGGGACAGTGACTGACCTGGAGGTGGCAGGGGGGCGGGGTTTGATTTTTCACGAGTGGAGGAGCTTGGGGCCCCCAAGCGTGTGTTGGGGGGCACTTCCTGGTTCCTTGACCTCTGGCCTGTGGGCGCCCAGCCCTTAGGACCAGCCTGGAGGTAACATCCAAATACGGTGGGATTCCCTGAAGGCCACAGGAATCCTCATAAGCCCTCTCCCAAGTACTCCCACCCTGGACCCTCTGAGCTGGCCTGAAGTTGGGGTCTTGGGGTGACTGTCTCAGCCCCTCCTCAGGTCCCCAACTCCAGGCTGAACCAGGCATGGCCTCCTCTGCCGTGGCCTCCTCTGCCGTGGGTGCTGAGCTTGCTCCTCTTCCTCCCACCCTGTTTCTTCTTGAGATCGGGGTGGGCAGCCTGGCTGGGGACACTCGAGGTCACCCTGGGCCCCCAGGGCCATGCATGGCGGGACCAGGCATCCTAAGAGGAGGCGGAGTGGGGATCCACTCACCAAGGCCACAGGAGAGGATCCCAGGCTAACCCGGGTCCTTCACACTGATGGGAATCTATGAAGTCAAACAGGGTGAATTTCTAAGACAAAAGCTGGCGTTGTTTATTTTTTGTGACTGAGTCACTTCCCAGCCTCTTCCCAGGATGGAGATGCCAACATTGTTTCTTTCCCCCTCGCCTCCTTCACGTGTGTCCTCAACGCCCCAGTGAGAGAGGGAGGGACAGACAACAAGCTCAGGTCCCAGCCCCCACCCCGCCCACACGCCCATTTCTGCAGCCCTCAGGAGCTGCAGTGCAAGTTCCACGCTAGTGGCTGGTGCTGTGAAGGTACCACCGTCGGGAACTGAGGTCCCAGGAGCAGCCTGGGCACCCCTGGGTGCTGGGTAGAAATGCAGAGTCCCAGGCTCCAGTCCAGACCTGCTGAGTCAGAATTTGCATTTTAACAAGAGCTGGTGTTCCAGGCCCCTGTTGAGGGGCACTCAGGAGGCTCCCATTGGCCCCAGCTCTAAAGAAGCTGTGTGGCCTGTCCCGTGTACAGGTGTGACCATTTGGCCAAGGCTGCCCTTCTCAAAGGCCTGGGCGCGACCCCTAGATGGCTTCTTAGAGGCCTGGGTGGGTCGCCCCCACACCAGGGTCTGGGTGGGCCAGGGCGCTTGCATTCCTACAGCACCAGGGGTGCCCAGGCTGCTGATTGGGGTACACTTTGAGCCACTCACAAGCTTAAGACAGCAAACTCCACCCACAGGAGCTTTTAGCTGCATTTGGCATAAGGATGGTTTGCACATGTTTAAATGCTTGGAGAAAAATACAAAGAAAAACATGAGCAGAGCAGAGTGGGTGTAAGGACCACATGGCCGCAAAGCTTAAGTCCATGTTGAGGCTGGTGGGTCCCTGCTCTGAGTAACAGAGAAAGTAAAAGAGCCCCCTAAGAGAGCCAGTTCCCTTTGATAACCACAGACCCTCATGCCCCGGCCTCCCCCACCTCCGGAGATCACACTCGTGTGCCACTGATGTTTGGTGCCTTCACACTTTCCACTCTTGCCAGTATTTTCTCTGGCTACCATGAGCTGAGCATTCTTTAGCATTTATTATTCCCCCATCCGCCACTGGCCTTCTGGCTTGGTTTCTGGGGTCTTTTGTGATCAAGTTGTGTTAGCTTCTGTTGCAGTCCACTTTATCTTTTCCTCCTCTGCTCTGTGTGGGGCTGAGTCTGCGTTCAGGAGAGTTGCGACTCTAAGGTCCATTTGTCCTCTGATATCTTTTTTTTTTTAAGTTCCGGTGTATATGGGCAGGTTTGTTACATGGGTAAACACGTCCCATGGTAATTTGCTGCACCTATCAACCCACCGCCTAGGTATGAAGCCCAGCACACATTAGCTCTTTTCCCTAATGTTCTCCATCCCCCACCCTCTCCCAATAGGCCCCGGTGTGTGTCTGTAAATTGCTTTGAGCAGTATGGCCATTTTCATGACATTGATTCTCCCTATCCATGAACATGGAATGTTGTTCCATCTGCTTGTGTCCTCTCTGGTTTCCTTGAGCAGCAGTTTGTAGTTCTCCTTGAATAGGTCCTTCACTTCCCTTGTTAGCTGTATTCCTAGGTATTTTGAACTCTATGCAAATAAACTGGAAAATCTAGAAGAAATGGATAAATTCCTGGGCACATCCACCCTCCCAAGACTGAACCAAGAAGAAGTTGAATCCCTGAATAGACCAATAACAAGTTCTGAAATTGAGGCAGTAATGAATAGCCTACCAACCCAAAAAAGCCCAGGTCCAGATGTATTTATGGCTGAGTTCTATCAGAGCGTGAAGAGGAGCTGCTACCGGTTCTTCTGAAACTATTCCAAACAGTTGAAAAGAAGAGACTCCTCTCTAACTCATTTTATGAAGCCAACATCATCCTGATACCAAAACCTGGCAGAGACACAATTAAAAAAAAAAAAAAAAAGAAAACTTCAGACCAATATCCCTGATGAACATCATTGTGAAAATCCTCTGTAAAATACAGGCAAACCAAATCCAGCAGCACATCAAAAGCTTATCCACCATGATCAAGTCAGCTTCATCCCTGGGATGCAAGGCTGGTTCAACATACACAAGTCAATAAACGTAATCCATCACATAAACAGAACCAATGACAAAAACCGCATGATTAACTCAATAGATGCAAAAAGAGCCTTTGATAAAATTCAACACCCCTTCATGTTAAAAACTCTCAATAAATTAGGTATTAAAGGAACACATATCGAAATAATAAGAGCCATTTATGACAAATCCATGGGCAATATCATACTGAATGGGCAAAAGCTGGAAGCATTCCCCTTGAAAACCAGCACAACACAGGGATACCCTCTCTTGGCATTCTTTTGTTTTGTTTTGGTTTTTTGTTTGTTTGTTTGTTTTGAGACGGAGTCTTGCTCTGTTGCCCAGGCTGGAGTGCAGTGGCCGGATCTCAGCTCACTGCAAGCTCCGCCTCCTGGGTTCACCCCATTCTCCTGCCTCAGCCTCCCGAGTAGCTGGGACTACAGGCGCCTGCCACCACGCCCGGCTAATTTTTTTGTATTTTTAGTAGAGATGGGATTTCACTGTGTTAGCCAGGATGGTCTCAATCTCCTGACCTCGTGATACGCCCACCTCGGCCCCCCAAAGTGCTGGAATTACAGGCGTGAGCCACCACGCCCAGCCATCTCTCACCACTCTTACCCAACAGAGTGTTGGAAGTTCTGGCCAGGGCAATCAGGCGAGAGAAAGAAATAAAGGGTTTCAAATAAGAAGAGAGGAAGTCAAATTTTCTTTGTTTGCAGATGATATGATCCTATATCCAGAAAACCCCATCATCTCAGCCCAAAAGCTTCTTAAACTGATAAGCAACTTTACCAAAGTCTCAGGATAAAAAAAAACCATGTGCAGAAATCACAAGCATTCCTGTACACCAACAACAGACAAGCAGACACCCAAATCAGGAGTGAACTCCCATCCTCTGATATCTTATAGTTTCCTTTCCTGTTTAGGCTTTTACTGCCTGTGAAACATGTTTTTGGGAATGAAGTAAGGAATGGGAGGAATGGCTATTTATTACTGCCTCAATTTCAGAACTTGTTATTGGTCTATTCAGGGATTCAACTTCTTCTTGGTTCAGTCTTGGAAGGGTCTGACTTCACGTGTACTGGCGAGTCCATCGCACACCCCTCATTTGAGAAACCACCCTTGTCACAGATGGGACTCCCACAGTTGCGTGGAGCTTTTCCTGCCCTCTCCACTCCACGCTGCTGGTGTATTTCTCTGTTCCTGCTTCATTTACTCTCGTTTTTTTATGCATGTCTATTAACGCAGCTTGTCCTTCTTAGTTTTTTTTAAATAGACTTTATTTTTTAGGGAAGGTTTAGGTTCACAGTAAAATCAAGCAGGCAGTACAGAGTCCCCATGCACCCTCTGCCCCGCCACAAACATGCAGCCTCCCACCATCAACACCCACACCTGAGTGGCCCATTTATTACAAGCCATGAGTCTGCATGGCCACATCGTCAGCACCCAAAGACCTTGCTTCACACGAGGGCTCGCTCTTGGTGCTTTTCGTGCCATGGATTTGGACAGATGTGCAATGGCATGGATCCACCATTGCAGTCCCGCACAGAGCGGTTCCGCTGCCCTGAAGATCCCCTGGGCTCTGCCGGTCTGTCCCTCCCTCCTAAGTGCTGGCGACCACGATATTGCCTTTTCCAGAGTGTCATGTTGTTAGAATCTCACCGTCCAGCCTTTTCTGTGTGGTTTCTTTCACGTTGTAATATGTAGTCGAGGTTCCTTCATGTTTTCTCCTGGCTGCTTGACAGTGCATTTCTTTTTAGCACTCATCCTATTCCATTCTCTAGGTGTGCCACGGTTCACCTACCCCTTTCACCTACTGAAGGACATCTTGGTTGCTTCCAAGTTCTGGTGATTATGAATAAAGCTTCTATAAACATCTGCATGGAGGTTATTGTATGGAAATAAATTTTCACTTCCTTTGGGTAAATGCCAATGAATGTAATTGCTAGAATGTATCTAGTTTTGTAAGAAACTGCAAACTGGCTTCCAAAGTAGCTGTGCCATTCTGCATTCCCACCAGTGATAAGTGAATGCCAAACTTTGCTCCACGCCCTCACCAGTATTCAGTGGTCAGTGTTCTGGAATCTGACATCCTAACAGGTGTGCGGTGGCATCTCATTGTTGTTTTAAGTGCATTTCTTACAATCTTTACATGTGCTTCTTTGCCATCTGTGCATCTTCTCCAATGAAGTGTCTGTGCAGGTCTTTTGCCCATTTTGTAATCGGGTTGTTTGTTTTCTTCCTGTTGAGTTTTAAGAGTTCTTTATGTATTCTGGATAACAGTCCTTTATCAGATGTGTATTTTGCAAACACTTTCTTTCAGTCTGTGGCTCATCTTCCCATTCTCTTGACTTTGTCTTTCACAGAGCAGAGGGTTTTCATTTTAATGAGGTCCAGCTTATCACCAATTTTTTTTCCATGGATCAGCCTTTGATGTTGTACTTTAAAAACTCATCACCAAACCCTAGGTCATCTAGATTTTCTCTTGCGATACCTTCTAGGAGTTTTATAGTTTTGCATTCGACATTTAGGACTGTGATCCATTGTGAGTTAATTTTTTTGAAGGTTTTATGGTTTGTCTCTAGATTCATTTATTTTTTCTCGTTGTGGATGTCCAGTTGTTCCACTACCATTTGTTGAAAAGCCTATCTTTTGGTCCCTTGCACCGCCTGTGCTCCGGGGTTGAAGACCAAGTGGAGATATCTATGTGCATCTGTGTGCACAGTGCTCTCCAGAGAAGCAGAGCCAAGAGGATCGTTGAATGGATGGATGGATGGATGGATGGGTGGATGGATGGATGGATGGATGGATGGATGGGTGGATGGATGGGTGGGTGGATGGATGGATGGATGGATTCATGTGTTTGTGCTGTTACTGGACCCGGAACATCCTCCCCACACACCTCCACCTGTGGACATGCTGTGTGTGTGTGTGTGTGTGTGTACACATGTGTACACATGTTTTCTGGGCCACTCTGGTGTGGGTGTTGATGGTGGGAGACTGCATGTTTGTGGTGGGGCAGAGGTGCATGGGAACTCTGTACTGCCTGCTTGATTTTACTGTGAACCTAAACCTTCCCTAAAAAATAAAGTCTGTTTAAAAAAAGCTAAGAAGGACAAGCTGCGTTAACAGACATGCATAAGAAAACGAGAGTAAGTGAAGCAGGAATAGAGAAATAAGTCAATGGAGCAGATATGAGAGGGCAGGAAAACACTCACATATATGTTTACGCATATGTGGTTGCATGTGAGAAAGACAATTTTGTTCTGAGGAGTTGGCTCACATGATTTTGGAAGCTGAAAAGCCTCACGATCTGCCGTCTGCAAGCCAGAGACCCGGGAGAGCCAGTGTTGTGGTTCTAGTTTGAGTTGAAGGCCCACACGCGATGGGGGCTGTGGGTTCAAGTCCCAGCTGGAGGACAGGAGAAGATGCCACCTCTCAAGCAGACAGGAAGAGAGAGAGAATCCTCCCTTCCTCCAACTTTTTTTTTTTTTTTTTTTTTTTTGAGATGAAGTTTCACTCTTGTTGACCAGGCTGGAGTGCAATGGTGTGATCTCTGCTCACTACAACCTCCACCTCCTGGGTTCCAGCAATTTTCCTGCTTCAGCCTCCCAAGTAGCTGGGATTACAGGCACCTGCCACCATGCCTGGCTAATTTTTGTATTTTTAGTAGAGATGGGGTTTCACCATGTTGGTCAGGCTGATTTCGAACACCTGACCTCAGGTGATCTGTCCGCCTTGGCCTCCCACAGTGCTGGGATTACAGGTGTGAACCACTGCTCTGTGATGCGTGGGTGGGCAAAGGCCTCTCTCACGTCTTCAGGAGACTCTGAGCCTCTGAGGGTGCCTGTTAAGGCCTGGAGGAGCCTTCTCAGAGGCATCTGATGCTTCCTAAGTCCAAGGGCCAGGGAGCTGACTCATCCCTGCTCCCTGGGAGGAGAGGCAGGTACAAGGGGGTCAACCAGTGGTGGCAAACCTCCCACAACCTCTGCCAGGTGCCAGATCTGTCTCCCAGAACTGCAAGCCTCTGCCTCCGGAGCAGACCAGGCTGCTGGTGGACACAGATTTACCTGGGCTGACCTGGACCGAAAGGCATCTTGGGACAGGAGAGGTGGATGAGTTTGTTTAGGCTTCTTTCTTTCTGCAGGCTCTGGGAAAGGCCAGGGTGCCCAGCCATGCATCAGGGTCTATGGGTCTGCTACGGAGCAGCCCGGTTCTCAGATGTCCTCACCCTGCTTCTGGGGATTTGGTCCTTAGGGCAGCAGCCAGCAAGTCAGAGGCCAGGCTGAGCTTGGGCACCACCATCCTAGAGCCGCCCCTACCTGCCCAGCTTCCCCGGAACACCCGTGTTCAGGGCCAGGAACACCCTACCCACCCACCTCCACCTGTGGACACACTGAGTGTGTGGGGGCTTGTATGTGTGTATACGTGTGTGCACGTGTGTGCACATGGCTGCATGCACGCAGAGCATGTGGGGGCTTGTATGTGTGTATATGTGTGTGCACATGTGTATGCACATGGCTGCATGTGCATGTTTTGCATGTGTGTACATCTGTGTGGATGTGTGTGTGCATATGGTTGTGTGTGTTTGGGTGATTGCATGTGTGTGCACGTGTGTATGGATGTGTGTGGATGTGTATGGATGTGTGTGCATGTGTATGGATGTGTATGGATGTGTGCGCATGTGTGTGGATGTGTGTATGGATGTGTGTGGATGTGTATGGATGTGTGTGCATGTGTATGGATGTGTATGGATGTGTGCGCATGTGTGTGGATGTGTGTATGGATGTGTGTGGATGTGTATGGTGTGTGTATGAATGTGTGTGTGCACACGCCTGTGTGTACATGTATAAATTGCATATGTGTGCACATGTGTGTGCAAGCATGTACATGTGCACATGCATGTTCCTAGAGTGTCTCCATTATCCAGGACGGTGCCTGGCAGGGAGTGCAGTTTATCTCTAGCCAGGGCCACCCCTTGCAGTCCAGGCCTAAAGCCAGCATCGCTCACGGGCCCTGCACCATTCCCTGAAAGTGCCTGGGGATCCTGGGCTCTCTGGGGCAGGCAGGCTGCCTTGGGGTTGAGAAGCGACTGGTTTCCCAGGGGCAGCCCTTTGACCCTAGTTGGGTCACTGCCCCCTTCTGGGATTCTGTCTTCTCTCCCATTTAAGGACAAATAGGTCTTTCCCTTGTGAGATGCAGTGCCTGGCCAGGGCAGGGACGCAGATATTGACCCTGACTTTGTTCAGAGGCTGGGCTTCCCCGGCCCTGAGCCAACAGGAAGCCCGGTCCAGAAGCCAGGAAGCAGCAGCAGGGCCAACCCTGGCGCTGCCCAGGTCTCCCCAGCTCGGCTCCGCTCAGCGCTGGCCTGGAGAAAACAGAACGGGGGCTGTCGGGGCTGGTCCACGAAGTGTTGTTTTGTTTTTAATTTTCTGATCAGGGTAGTGAGAACTAAAAGTTCAGGAAAAAACAGGTATTTTTGGACATTTTAAAAGCCGTGACTCATTACTGGTAACTCATCTTCCTACAGATGAGTCAGATGAGCTTTTCTCTGGGCAGCTGGAATGTCCCCTCGTCCTCAGTTTTGTGAAATTTGAATAAAATGTGCTACTTTGGGTCAAGGTGACAGTCTGCATGTGTCCTGGGGCTGCGGTAACAAAGTGTCACGAACTTGATGCCTTCAGCACCAGAAATGTGCTCGCCAGGTCCGAGGCCAGAGTCTGAAAGGAAAGCGTCACAGGGCTGCCTCCCTCCAAGGGCGCCAGGACTGCGGGGGAGGATCCTTCCTGCCTCCTCCAGCTCCTGGAAGCCCCGGAGTCCCTTGGCTGGATTGTGCCCTGTTCTCTTCTCTCTCCTAAGGACCCTTGAGATGTCATCTAGGTCCCCCCGGCGATAGACCAGACCATCTCCTTGCCTCATGAGCCTGACCTCACCTCACCCACAAGACTCCCTCCTAGACAGGGTTCCATCCACAGGCTCCAGGGGTCAAACACAATGTAGGGGCGGCTAGGCTGGAGGAGGGCCGAGGCTGCCGGATGGCACCAGCGCTGTGGACTTCAGGAAAAGGGTCCCTTGCAGGAAGAGGGAATCGGCCGCCACCCTGCCCACTCTGCCACAGGACCCTTTCAGCCCCCCAGCGGCACGAGACAGCGGGCAGGCAGCAGTTGTCTGCAGACGGCAGCCTGGGCTCAGGTAGAAAGGGGCGCCAGACCCAGCCCAGCCTGCCAGGCACTGCCCCGGGTGCTCCAGTCCCGCCGGAGGCCCCAGCCTACAACTGAACTCTGGCTCCACGTTTCGCGTCCACGATTTTGCAATCTTCTCCAATGTTTATGAGAGCGTCCTCCCACTGCCCCAGCACACTGTAAACTCCCAGGGCCCACCCGGCTCTCAACTGTGGTTTTGAGGGCAGTTTCAGCAATGCTCCCAGTGCAGGTTTGGGGCCAGGCAGTTCTTGGGGCTCCCACCGGCTGCCATTCCTCACACACCAGGACATTCCCTCCTGCTGGGCCCAAATGCATCTCGGGTCCCACTATGCGAGAAGGACTAGAGTAGGGCATGGGCAGCCCATGAGTGGGGCAGGTAGGAGATAGGCCCTGAAGTCCCACTGGACAGCAAGCCCCTGCTTTCATGAGGCTGCAGCTCTGCTGGTGCTGGCCGGCTGGGCTGTGGGTGTGAACATGTGAGTAAATGTCCTTAGGGAACAGGTTGCGTGTCTTCACTGTTCCACACAGAGCACTTCGTCTTTTTGTGCATGTCTACGTGTGCATTCCTGGCGTGTATTTGTACATCTGCCATTTGTGTGTGTTCTGGAGTGTGTCTGTGCACGTGTGTTCCTGGTGTATTGTTCAGGCACATTCCTAGAGCATGTCTGTGTACGTATGTTCCTGGTTTGCATATGTGCTGTGTTTTCCTGGAGTGTTTCTGTGCACGTGTGTTCCTGGTGTGTATTTGCACTTGCATCCATATTCCTGGAGTGTGTCTGTGCACGTGTGTTCCTGGTGTATTGTTCAGGCACATTCCTAGAGCATGTCTGTGTACGTATGTTCCTGGTTTGCATATGTGCTGTGTTTTCCTGGAGTGTTTCTGTGCACGTGTATTCCTGATGTGTTTTTGCACATGCATGCATGTGTGTGCTTGTGCACCCCAGCTCCATCTTCCTGTCGTCCTCTCTGCCCACTGCCCTCCTGGGCCAGCCTCTCCTGTTCTGAGTGGAAGGCAATGAAGGCCAGGGCTGCACAGGCCTGTCTGGGGTCACAGGCGTGTCAGGGCCGCCTGCTCCTAAACCTCCTGCATTGAGATGGGGATGGAGAGGGGAGGCTGCGGGGTGCTCCTTCGGTTCAGACGCCTCCTCCCAAATGAACGGCAAATGTCAAATGCAGCCCCAAGGAAAATAGTTCCCACACCTAATCATGTCCGGGAGAGGTCGTGGCGGGGGGCGCCGGGAGCACATGCTGGGTGGGAACAAGGGCCCTTTGTGCGCCTTGGGCAGCTGTGGCTGCAGTAGCGAAGCTAAGTGGACCGGCTGTCTGGCCGCCTGGGCTGCCCGGAGACAAGCGCTCTCCTTCTTGTTGCGTCAGTGCCTGAGCCCAGCCCCCGCCGGGGATGCGGGGGAGCCTGGGACACTGGCTGCAGGGAGGGGCACGCTCTCACCCGTGGAACATTCTCAGGCCAAGACAGTCACAAATGGGGTCACTTCTGATGGTGCTCAGCTGCCGCAGCGGGGAGCCATGAATCGCCCACGCTGGCTTTGGCTGGGGCAGAGTCCCGGGGCCTGAGTGAGAGATGAAGCAGCAGGGACAGTGAACCAGACAGGCTCCCTGCGAGGTCCTCCCCATGGCACCTGAGGATGGGGCAGCAAGGATGGCCTGGGGGACCTTGCAGCCTCTGCAGGCACCCCTTCCTCTGTTGTCTGGCCTGAGCACAGCTGCCCTAGGACTAGCAGAGCCTGCACCTCACCGCTGCCTCCCGTAGAGGGTGCGGCAGAGCGAGCGCCCCCCTTCCACGAGAGATTCCACTCTCGCTTCAGAGAAAGCTGGATTCAGAAAGACCCCCTCCTTCCCACGCAGGCAGGGAGGGAGCCCGGTGGGGGTCTGGGCTCCATGGAGGAGGCATTGGAGCAGGACAGAGGGCAGCTTTAGGCGACGCAGCCTCTAGGCCGGTCTGAGCCCCATGGGTCAGGAGACCGGTTACACACAGGAGGCCGAGCACGTGAGCGCGTGTAGGGAGGCTGGCAGGGCCGACTGGAAGCGTGATGTAGAGAGGCAGGCACAGCAGGGCACGTGGTATTAGATTCAACTTGGAAGCACCAGAATGCAGGGTTCCCAATACAAATAGGTAGAAGAATCTGCAGATGAAATGTGTGTGCATGCGTTTGCAAAGTAAGAAAATGCCAGAAAACAAGGATGGACATGAAAAAGACATAGATGCCAGCCTGAAGGGTCCCCCGCTGAGACAAACGTAACATCAAAATAAACTAAATAAGGACAGGAACAGATGATGGCCTGTGCATAAAATGAGATTCTGTGGTTCTATATAGATGTCAATTTACTTAATTAATAAATGGGGGAAAAAGAAAGCTCACCCACCCCAGTAGAATTCCAGCTGATAAGTGACGGCATGAGGAATTTCCCCCAGCAGCCGCTGCAGTCACCATTAATTCAGGCAACAAGAACATCAGTCAATGCCAAACCTCGTGGTGAAAGTGGAGTGAAGAATGGGGTTTTACGTCACCTCTGAGTGTTCCCATGAAATGTGTATGAATTATAGAGAAGGAAGGAATTTCCAGTGGAGACCCCTACAGACGCCACGTTCCCCAGATGGTCAAGGTCAATGCCCCCCAGAGTGGACGCATCGGTACGCCCACCTCCCAACCCGGATGAACCAGTTCCCTCCACTGACAACCTGGGTCTAACCACAAAATAAACCCTAATTGAGAGTTTTTCTCTTTTTCACAGAGTCAAGGTCTTAGAAGTCAAGGAAAGACTGAAGACTGCTCCAGGTTGAGGATGAGCATGAAGTCTCACAATCCAGGTAATCCCAGCACTTTGGGAGGCCAGGGTGGGTGGATCACCTGAGGTCAGGAGTTCGAGACCAGCCTGGCCAACCAACATGGTGAAACGCCATCTCTCCTAAAAATATAAAAACTAGCCAGCTGTGATGGTGCATGTCTGTAGTACCAGTTACTCGAGAGGCTGAGGTGGGAGAATCGCTTGAACCCGGGAGGCGGAGGTTGCAGTGAGCCGAGATTGCACCACTGCACTCCAGCCTGGGGGACCAAGTGAGATTCCTTCTCAAAAAAAAAAAAAAAAAAAAAAAGGCATTATTGGGACAGTTGGTAAAACCCGAATAGGTCTCTAGGTGAAGAATATGTACTCTTTGTACTGTTCTTGCAACTTTTTGGTGTATTTGAAATTGTTTTGAAATAAAAAGTAAAATTAAAAGCGAGAAGCACCCTGTGTGGCTGGCGTCCCCCGCTGCTTCCAGCAGCTCCAGGAAGCAGCATGGTGGGGCTGGGAGGGCCCAGGCTGCCGCGGCCACTTCATGCTGCTGTAAGAAGGTACCTGTGACTGGGTGAGTTGTAAAGAGCAGAAATGTACCACTTACAGCTCTGGAGTCTGGGAAGTCCAAGACCAGGGCCCCAGCAGATTTGGTGTCTGGGAAGGACTGCTCTCCGCTTCCACGACGGCCCCTTGTTACTGTGTCCTCTCATAGCAGAAGGTGGAAGGGCAAAAGGGGCCTGGCCAGTCAGACAGCCCTTTCATAAGGCTCTAATCCTACCCTTGAAGGTGGAACCCTTACGGCCTAACCCTCCCGAAGGCCTCACCTCTGGACCCTGTTGCACTGGGGATTCAGTCTCAATATGGATTTCGGAGGAACACAGACATTGGAACCACAGCAGCACCATCACTCCCAGGCTGAGACCCCACCTGGGCTCTCTGCCCAGAGCATCTCCTCCCTGGCCCTGGAGACACACAGAAGAAGGAGAGAAGGGCTGTTCTGTTGGAATCGCAAGACCGAGTGGACTCTCACCTGGGGGAGGGCACCTGCAGCCTGGCTGGCCCCAGGGATCGGTGGGCACGGAGCGTGTGGCTGGGTGCCTATCACCTTCTTCCCCACTTTACCCTGGGCACCCAGCCCCTGGACCACCACTGCCAGGCATGGAGCAGGTATGGAGGAGAGTTAGCAGGACGAAACTCACCCACACCACGGCTGCCACAGATGGACAATCTCACGGAGAGGTGTGGCCAAGCGAGCAGGGGAGGGGCCCGTGGGGTCAGGTGGTCCAGACGAGGGCCTTCTGGCAGGGGGCTTGTGAGAGCGTTCCAAGGAGACGGGCGAGCTCAGCCAGGAGGGTGGAAGGGTAAGACAGTCCAGGCCAGAGGACGGCAGCCGCAGCGGGAGGGATGGTGAGAAGCTCCGTGGTCTGGCTGGAACTGAACAGATGACAGTAGGAGAGGTAAACATGGCGGGAAGGTGGGGGCGCAAGCCGGTCCTTGGAGCTCAGAGAGCTTCTGGCTTTGGTCTGGGCTGTGTTTGGTGTGATGGCTGGGGGAGCTGCTGAGGTGGGAACGCCCTTGAGGGCTCTACCTTGAAGGGTGGGATTAGTGCCTCATGAAAGGGCTGTCCGAGAGTCCCTGTTTACAGGCAGATGGTTGATGTGGGAGGGAGTAATGGCTGAATTCACAGTGCCCAAGGGCTGATCAATAACGAGCCCAGCCCAGTGTCACCCAAACCTCGCGGTCAGTTTAGCCTGCTCGGCAGCGGGGATAGAGGACCACGCACAGGGGCTTGGCGTCCCACACTGATTCTCCCACAGTCCTGCAGGCTGGGGCCCAGCATCCAGATGCTGCGGGGCCAGGGCCTCCGGGACCACCTTGGCTGGCAGTCAAGGCTCCTCCCATCCTCCCAGGGCCCCTCTGTGCTCTCTGCGTCCTCATCTCCTCCTTGGAAGTCAAACCGGACAGGGCCACCCCAGTGACTCCCTTTTACTGTAATCACCTCCTTACAGCCCCATCTCCAAATCCAGTCCCACTCTGAGGTCCTGGGGTTGGGGATCCAGTATATGGATTTTGGGGGCCCCACTCAGCCCTGACACTGCACTGGGCAGAGCATGCCTCAAATTCCAAGGGCGATGAATTCGCTGTGACCACACTTCTGTCATTAAACATCACTAATAACCAGGTGCTGACATTTGCTGGACGGGTGCTGCCCGCAGCCCCTCGTCGCCCTGGGTCCAGCGGAGCAGCTGCTGATGCTGAGCTCTGTGGTCCAGACGCTGCTGGTGGCGGTGTCGGCCCAAGGGTGATGCTCTCCTCCCTCTGCCGGGAACACCCCCGGCAAGGACGCTGCTCACCCATGGAAAGGAGGTGAGGTGGCTGCGGCACCTTCACAGAACATGTCCCCCCGACACGCACCAGGGTGCAGCCTGAGGCCCAGGCCTCCCACACGCTCCTGGGCTTCTGACACGTCCTTCCCATGGCAGACACCAGACAGAGCCGGTGCAAGTGGCTTCCAGGTGGCGTGTCCCTTCGGATGGGCTCTGCCATCCCTGTCCTGTGCAGCAGCTGCTGCGTCCACCCTTAGTGCCAGCTCTGGGGGCCTGAGCAGAAGCTCAGGGACACGAAGACCGTGCGGAGGAGGCATTCACTGTGGGGTGTCTCAGGGCTGGGCACCAAGGCAGGACCTCTGTGTGCCCCGAATGCCGGCTTCCCTGGAGACTGCAGTCAGCCGGGTTCTCTCACGTCAGCCTCCCAAGACCACTGTGAGGGGGGCGCTTAGAAGCAGAAACACCCAGGCCGGGCAGGTTGAGCAGGTGAAGCTGCCCAGCGCAGGGGACAGGACACAGAGGCGACTCACGAGCCTGGGGCTCCAGCAGCAACCAGGTGGGTCCTTGCCACGCCTTTCGCTCCCAGCTACCAGTCTGCCTGCCAGCATCGCCTTTGCTCGTGTGCCTGAGGCCCTGGCTCCCCAAGCAGCCGCTGACTCCTGGACGCCTGCTGGCCGGGTCCCAGTCACGAGTGCGTTCGGGGAAGGCTTCCGGCCTACAGGAATGGAAGGAAAAGCCATCGGGCCTCCCCGACCGTCCACACAGAGACTGATGGGTTCCCCACACACCAGCTGCCGGGACGCGCCTCGACTCTGGTTTTGGCACAGACAGGCCCTGCTGCATCCGTCGTCTCTGATGGAAGTGACAGCCGTTTCCCCTGCAGACAGGCCAGAGCGGCCCATCCATGTTCCAGGGTGTGAGGCCAGTGGTAGCGTCCCCAGGGCCACAGCCCAGTGAGGGAGGTGGGGGAGCGTCCTGGCGAGGGCTGGGCTGCCTCCCGCGTGCCCTGGGGAGCAATGCTTCGCACCACCCCGCCCTTTCCTGGCCGTCGGTGAAACTGAATATCTCCAAGTGAATGTTTTAACTGCTAAGCACAGGCAGCGCTTCGAGGCTTCATGACGATGACGTGGAAATCCTAACCCTGACCCCGCCGTCGAGCTGGGCCTGCATTTCCGTCAGCACATGTGTCCCTTCTCCTCAGCAACCGCCAGCCCGGACAAGCCCCACACCACCCTGGTTACCCTCAGCTGTGAGACGGGAGGTGCCGGGCGCAGTCGGGACTGCTTCTGGTCCGTGCTGCAGGGATGTGGCCATGCGTGGGGCCAGGGCTTAGATCAGCCTCCTGTCGGGCTGAGTGGGGAGGCGCACACCTGCCCCAGATTGCAGCTCAAAAGAGGAGAGGCGAAGGTCAAGTGTTCCATACCCCGAGGTCCCTGGGGCCCCGCCAGAGAAGGTGGGGTGTCTCAGGGGGTTTTGGGTTTTGCTCTGTCTCCTGGGCCCGACCCCTGGCCAGAGCTGAAACTTCTAGAAGCCAGGAAAAGTCGGTACCAATTCCTGGACCAGACTCCCGACCAAGCCTGCCCCTGAGTGCCCTGTGGCCAGTGTGGGAACCCAGAGGGAGACTGTGCTGGTGTCATCGGGGGCCTCTGGCAGTCAGGATGGCTCACGGGGAGGCACTGGGGGGCTATGGCCAACCCTGGGGACCCGTCCACTCCCAGGGCTGCTATGAGGCCTGAATGTGACGGGGGCTCCCCGATGTGAGTCCCTCGTCCTCGTCCTACAACGCTCGGTGTCGGATGGGGGGCAGGACCCACAGGCCCCTCTCAAGGAAACCCACAGAGGCCCCTGCAGGTGACCTCAAGGGAGGCCCCGTGTGGGGAAGAGAGGACCCGCCCTGCACAAGACAAATCAAGTGGATGCCAAGGAGCAGGCGAGTTTGGGGTGGATGAAGCCAAAGCCACAGGATCACCCACAGTGAAGACAGGGAGGCGGCCGCAGACCCCCCACCCAGGGAGCCTCGGGGCGGCCAGGGCCGCGGGGGTGGCACGAGGCAGGTCACACTAGGCAGCAGGCACGGGCGGTGCTCCAGGAAGCAAGGCCCGACTGGAGACGGTGGGGGTCTCAGGGCGACTCTGCTTTGTCTGGGGCTGAGCAGTGCTGAAGGGTGGTCTTGAGTTAATGGGATGCCAAGGCGGAGGAGGACGGAGGATGAGGCAGGAGCAAGGCCTGGGGGAGGCAGCAAGAGAAGAGCTGAGGCCCCCGGAGGGGAGTGGGCAGCTGCGGGAGTGGGGGGCTTCTGGGACAGGTGAGGGTGCAGGGCGGCCCTCTGACCCGAGAGCCACCCGAGACCCGAGCCACAGTCCTGGCGTCTTCACCTCTTGCAGGTGGCGCCCAGGACTCATGGGAAGTCAGGAGCTGCCTGAGACTCCGCAGGGGCACCCTCTGCGTGCCTTGGGGCGGGACATTCTGGGTAGGGGGGCTCCAAAAAAGAGGCGCCGAAGGGGATGAGCCGCACGCGGGTCTGAGGGATGGGCTATGTGGGGTGGAGACCTTCAGCAGAGACAGTTCCCAGGCTTGGCGCCCGCCCCCAGCACCGCGCAGTGCCTGTCGGTGTTCAAAGCCATTTCCTGACTTTCTCATGGTCTGGGATTCCCGGTTTCATGAGATTAAGATAGAAAGTTGTGGTTTGCGAAAAACCTTGCAGTTAGAGGATGAACATTCCATCGATGGGAGCCTCAAGTGGTCTGGAGGGAAGGCCAGCTGTGGGAAACCTCTCCCTGACGACTGTCATTGTGCAGAGGGGCGGGGCCCCAGCGACCTCGGGGTATGGAATGCTTGACCCTCACCTCTCACCTCTCACCTCTCACCTCTGCAGGTCCTGGGCGCAGACTTCACCTTCTGGACCTTCTCCTATTCGGAAAGTGCATGGCCCACACGGTGGTACGAGGAGCCCTGGGCTGGGCAGCTGCCAGCCTGGATCCGAGTCCTGCCCTGGTCAAAGTGCTGATTACTTGACATACTTCTGTATCTGCAGAACCAGGTGACTGATCCCCAAAGCCCAGCCAGCTCCAGCTCTGGCACCTGCACCCATGGGTCACCCTGTGCCCGGCCCACCCTCCTCGAACCGTGTTCCACTCACCGTGGCACGGCCGCGCCCGGAGCAGTCGGTGCCGTGTGCAGAGGACAGAGGCAGAGGTGCCGTGTGCAGAGGCCCGGACAGAGATGTGGAGGGGTAGCCAGTATCAAGGGCACCCCTGCTTGCGCTCGCTTCCCCACCCACCTGCTTTTGCCGCTAATGTCCAGACATTCTTTTGTTAGACCCAAAGCCCGTGGGGTTCAGTTCCTGCTGTTGCAGCCCAAGGGCTCCACCAAGAGCTGGTGGCAGCGTCCACCTCCTGGGGGTCTCGAGGGGCTCCATAAGAACCCCTTGTCCTGAGCCGCCGCCCAGGCTGAGCATTGGCAGCTGTTCAGTCCAGGCTGGCTTTAGTTGCTGTTAATATTCAATATTTGACATAAACTCTATTTTGATTGTGAAACCACTCAGCATTCCGTGGCCTCATTCCGGGATTTTGATTCTAAGCCCCTCTAGGAAATATCTGCCCCGAAGTGACCGTCTTGTCTGGAAGGTTCCCACAGAGCAGGGTATGATAAGAGCCCCACGGGCTTCCTCCCAGCGCAGACGCTGCTCCAGCGGCTCTGGCAGCAGCACCTTATCTGCGGATGACAGATGCCGAAACGTGCCGGGGCCTGTGAGCCTGCGTAGCGTCACACACACTCAGCCCCCGTGAGCTGCACACACACATCACTGTGTTTGCGATTATAGTTTTACAGTGTGTTGATTGTTGATGTCCCCTACTTTTCTGGATCTTCCCCCATTTTTTTTTTTGAGATAGGACCTTGCTCTGTCATCCAGGCTGGACATTATCTCAAACAAACAAACAAACAAAATCAAAAGTGCATTCCTCACCTCCTGGGCTCAAGTCAACCTCCCACTTCAGCCTCCTGAGTAGCTGGGACCATAGTTGTCTGCCACCACCCCTGGCTAATTTAAAAAAAAAAAAATGTTTTTTTGTAGAGACGAGGTCTTGCCATCCCGCCCAGGCTGGTCTCGAACTCCTGGGCTCGAGCAATCCTCCTGCCTTCGCCTCCCAAAGTGCTTGGCTTACAGGCATGAGCCACACCCAGCCATTCCCCAGTTTTGCATTGGCATTAGTAGCTTTAACTCTGTTGTGTTTCTCTTACAATAAGAACCTTTTTCAACACATTTCCATCCATTGACAAAATAGGGAGAAAGGGGCATTTCCAGTGATTTAGATTACTTTAAAAAAATCTGTGTCATCTCTTTAAAATGTTCAGGAACTCTGTGTTGGCAGTATTTTCCTCTGTGCCGTCAGACACACTCTGTACTGGTTTATAGAAAGCAAGGTAAGAGCCATCTCTGGAATCGAGGTGACTTGGGTAAATGCTGAGACCCGAAGGGATTTGGTGATAGCAACTCTCCTTTCAAATTCTGCAGGAGGAGTGGGTGTTAATCTGAGACGGCCACAGAGCTGAGGGTTCCCACAGGGAACGGTAACATGAGGTGTGTTTGTGGACTGGCCCCTGCTCCCCAGTCTCCACCCAGAAGACCTTGGGGAAGACACAGGCAGACACCCGGGACACACAGAGTCCCCGGGTCACAGGGAGAGAGGAACAGAGAACAAACGGGGCAGGTTTTTTCAATTATAAAACTACCATATTCTGGCTTATACTGATACATTTTAAAAGCCAGGTTAAACAGATGATTTTCTTAGAAAATATAAAGTATGGCTGGGTGCAGTGACTCATGCCTGTAATCTCTGCACTTCGGGAGGTCAAGGCGGGTGGATCACTTGAGGTCAGGAGTTCAAGACCAGCCTGGCCAACATGGTGAAACCCCATCTCTACTAAATACAAAAATTAGCTGGGCGAGGTGGCACACACGTGCAATCTCAGCTACTCAGGAGGCTGAGGCAGGAGAATCGCTTGAGCCTGAGAGGCAGAGGTTGTAATGAGCAGAGATCACTCCAGCCTGGGCAACAGAGTGAGACTCTGTCTCAAAAAATAAAATAAAATATAAAAACAACAACAAAAAGGAAAATATAAAGTATAACATTGACTCAAGCAGAAATAGAAAATCTGATTAGCCCTATGGGACATGGGCAGGAAACAGAAAAAAAAAAGTAATCAAATGATATCCTTTAAAAAAGCACTAAGCTCAGGCAGTTTTATACGGGAATATGCGGGACTGACCTCTGCAACGGAGAGACAGAACGACCGTTTAGGAACCTGTCCTCTGAAGGCCAACCGCTCAGTTCAAATCCCATCTTCCCGCCCATGGCTGGTGACCTTAGGCAGACTACTTAAACTCTCAGCCTCTTCATCTGCCAGATGGACATGAAAGCAATACCTAGTTCACAGGGTTGATTCCAGGTTAAAGACTTGACCCATGTAAAATATATAGAAGTGTGTTTGCTGCACAGGAATAACTTGATACAGGTGAATTGTTACTAAGAATTACTATTATTTCCAGGCACAGAAAAAGACAAAAGTATCACAATTCATTCTATAATATATAGTTGTGTGAGTCCATTCTCACATTGCTATGGAGAAATACCTGAGACTGGGTGATTTTTAAGGAAAGAGGTTTAATTGGCTCACGGTTCTGCAGGCTGTTCGGGAAGCATGATGCCGGCTCCTGCTCAGCTTTGGGGCAGCCTCAGGAAACCTTCAATCATGGTGGAAGGTGAAGGGGGAGCTGCTGCATCTTACGTGGCCAGAGCAAAAGCAGGAGGGTCAGGGAGGTGCCACACACGTTTAAACGACCAGATCTCACGAGAACTCACTATTATGAGAACAGTACCAAGTGGAAGGTACTAAACCGTTCATGAGAAATTCACTCCCATGATCCATCCACCTTCCACCAGGCCTCACCTCCAACACTGAGGATTACAATTCAACATGAGATTTGGGTGGGGACACAGATCCAAAGTACATCAATAGTTAACCAAAAACCTGAGAAACTAATGGCAAGAATAACACGCACACATCTACACACAGTGATGCTGACATATTATTTATAATAGGGATGTAATCACCCAAAAATAAAAGTATTAACAGAATCCAATCCATCAGAAGGAAGTAAAATCTCTGGAAAGCAAAGATGGTTCAACATTAGAGAATCTGTTAGTACAACTCACTACATGAAGAGACTAAAAAAGGGGAACTTTGGGGCATCTCAAAAGATAGGCCCCTAACAAGCATCAGGTCAATTTAATATTTAGTCCTAATTTTAAAGCACGCACAACCACAAGATATTCAGAAAGCTAAAAACAGTCAGAAACTTCCTTAACCTGTAACAAACATTGTATTTAATACATCAGAACAGATATCAGCAAACTTTTCTGTAAAGGCTCAGATCGTGAATATTCCAGGTTTTTTGGGCAATATTGCCTCTGTCTGGACTATTTAACGCTACTGCCATGGCCTGAACGTAGCCATCAGACAATACGTAGAAGAATGGGCATAACTGTGTTCCAATAAAACCACCTACAAGAAGAGACCACAGGCTGGATTTGGCCCCCGGCTACCAGTTTGGAAACCCCCGCATTAGAATCATTCCCATTAGTCAGAAACAAGAGAAAGACACTTGATTTTATACTTGAGTCCCGGCCAATGTGATAATATATACAAAGTATAAATATTAGAAAGGCAGAGACACAACTATAATTACTTGCATAATTATATGACTGTTTACCCAAAAAGTTCAAAATAATGAACGGACAAACTATTACAATCACAAGTGTAACATCAATATACATCGATCAACAGTGTTTATTAGAACAGCAATACAGAATTACAACATTTTATGGGAAAGTGTCCCATTCATTATAACAAAAACTTTGAGGATTTCGTAAAAATTCAGAAAATACTCAAGAACAAACCAAGAAATGAGCACGTCGGACATCAAAGAAATCTTTAAAACTCTGCCAAAGCTCTAAATTCGTTGAGAGCCGGAATCCATTTCCAAGTAGTAGGAATCTAAGTCACATGAATGTCAGTTTTCCCAACTGTCCCCATAAATTCTGTGCATCCCTTAAAACTCCCGCAGGACTGCTGTGGGTCTTGACACTGCTTCTAAACTTGACGTGGGAGAGGAAACGTGTAGGACCCGCTGAGGAACGCTTCTGAACGGCCTCGGGGAGGCAGCCTGCTGTAAAGTTGTCATAGTTGATGCAGACACAGAAGTCGGCCCGTGAGTCAGGACGGAGACAGCAGAGACAGCACAAAGTATTTACCGGAACGTTGTTTACGACGATGGTAGCATTTCATGTCAGTCGGTGGAGAAAAGATTCCTTTTTCAATAAATGATGTGACAACTGGCTATGTATTTGAAAAAGAAAATGTTAGACCTGTCTTTCACACAACCCCAAACAACATTCCAGGGGATTAAAGAACTAACCATTTGAGATGGAGTCAGTGCTGATGCGTCCCCCAAATTCCCGTGTTGAAGCCTTACCCCCAGGGATACGGTATCAGGAGAGGGAGCCTTGGGAAGGTGGTTCCGTTAGCCAGGAATCCGACCCTCACCAGGAACCTGACCACGCGACACGGTGATCCAAGACTCGCTATCTCCAGAACCATGGGAGTAAGTTTCTGCTGTTTAAGCCCTGCAGTCTATGTCATTTTGTTCTCAGCCCTGGCCGATGAGAATGCCATTAGAACATCAGAAGCCAGAGCCGTAGAAGGACAGAAGAGACACCTAAGTTTGTTTTAACCGTCTTGCCATAAGAAATACCCTGTAAGTCACACAAGAGACTCAGGCGTCCTAAGAAAGGGGGATGTGGACAGTCCCTCCAGCACCTCTCGTGGCCGGGCTGGGTGACAGGCACACAGGAACTCATGGCACTCACCTCATAACTATTGTTCACATTCAACATGTACCCAAATTTACAATAGGACCCCATCGACAAAGCTAAAAGGCAGGCAATGGATGGAAGAAACCATTTCCAAACTACCAAAGTGTCCCAAAAGGAAAAGACTAACTACCGGGCAGAAGATTCAGTTACACAAGTCACAGAAGAACCCGCAGGTTCCACTCCTGCAGAAGCTGGCCACTCTGCCGACACCGTCAGTGTGATGTGGAGGGGTCTCCTCCCCACACCCACAGCTTCCCGCCTTCTGTGGGCCCGAGGTGGGTGTGTAGCGATTCGTCTACACCTCCGTCTGCTCCTGAGAGCAGCGCCCTTCACATCTGCATCCCAGGCCTCGCTAAACACAGGACACGGAGGTCCCCCCCACCCCAATTCATCGAATGAATGAACGAATGAAGGTCGTTTTCAAGACCTCTGGCCCTTCTCTCAGAATCTCTAAATCTCACACTTGCACTTGCTCTGGAGGGGATGAAACAGACACTGCCAGGGCCAGGAGGTTTACGATGTTTATGCTGAGGCTCAGGGAGCTACAGGGCTCAGGACCCGTATGGATTTGTTACCCTGAACTCGGTGACCAGGGCCTGCTCGTGAATCAGCAAATCCTCCGGCCGTGCTTCATTCCAGGGAGGAAACCCCAGCAGCCCTGTCCTGTCTGCGTTTCCGCTGGTTTCCGCTGACGCCATCACTGGAGAGGGAGAAGGAGTCCTTGAAACCAGCCCTCCAAACATAAATACGCAGCCGGGTTCAGCGAAGCACATGACGCACTTTTCACCTCTGCCAGCGTCTCCATCTCAGAGAGTCCCGCGGGACAGATGCTCAGTCCCCAGTGAGCCCCATCCGTGACCCCCGCTCGCCCCCCACGTTTCCCAGATGACGGCAGCTGGAGAGCCTGCCTCCGACAGCGGCCCCAGGCCACGGAGAGGCGACCCCGCAGAGAGCGGATGTTTGTGAAGCTCCTCCTGGAGGGAAAGCTGCCGCCAGTGTGGAACATTCCCCTCTCGAGGCACAGATGGGGGAGCGGTCACGAGCCGGTCAGTCCCTCTTAGAGCCAAAATCGGGGGCTCAGAACATTTTCTAATGATTTCTGAGCCATCGAGTGCATCTGGGCAGCCCAGTCTCTGTTTTCATTCCCTGAGATGTGGTACTTTCTCTCCTGGAGTCCTGTATTGGGGGTGCTTCAACCGCAGGCCTTGCCTCCCTCCCACGGTGCTGAGGAAGGACAGGCCCTGCCTTCCCCAGGAGAGCTCAGGCTGGAGAAGCCCCAGTGTAGGGGGAAGTTCTGAGCAGGCATTGTCACCCCCAGGTCTAGTGTCTCCACAGTGCTCCCCTGGCCCCCAGCCCAGGCTGTGCCTCCCCCATGTGCAGCCGCTGGGATGTGTCCAGGACAGGAGGCAGGTGCCCAGGGGCTCCCCTAGGCAGAAGGCTCGGGTTCTGTTTCAGGGCAGGTGGGCTGGTGTGGCCCCCGGGAGAACAGATCCTCACAGACGCCGACCAGTCTCACCCAGGAGGGCAGGCCCTGCTGTGCTGCAGGCCCCCTGGGGCGCTGGTTCCCCCATCTGACCACACATGGCTTCCTTGAGATCAGTGCACCCCCAGGAAATCCTGGGTGCCTTCATGTCTTGGTCACTTGGTGGCCTGGGACCCTCGGGCGTCTCCTCCATCCACAAAGCTGGCCAGGCTGTCTGTGGGGAAGTGTTGACTGGGGGCCCCAAAGCTCCTGCTAAGAAATCCTTCTAAGCACAGCCTCTGGCCCTGGAGAACCGGAACTCCCTGCCCTGCCACTGACTTACAAAGTTGTCCCCTCCCTGTGCACTTCCAGGCACAAAAGCCAGGATCTGATTACTGGGGACTTGCGATGAGCACGGGTGGAACTTTGCAATGAGTCCAGAAACTCCAAACACATGAACCTGGTAACTCACTGTGCAAACAGAGAAGCAGTCCTGCACGGGGTCCCTGGCGTTTGCTCTCTCAGCGGTCCTCGGTCAGTCCACTCTCTGTCCCTCCCACTAGCCAGCCCCCCTCTGCCAAGGGACAGCTCCCTCGTCTCCATGGCAGGCTGGTCTCGGGGGGCAATGGTGACATCTCCAACTACCTTTCTCTGCTCTTCACTGCTGATCCTGCTCCCAGGGCCACCCCCATTGGGCCAGGAGGCTACGAGGTGGTGACGGGTAGATACTCCAGCTGAGACCTGCCCGGCCTCTCCCCATCTGCACGTCTCTTAGGAGAGGACCCACATCCAGTCCCCACACATCCACCTGCTGTGGGTGTTCTGGGCGGGGGGCCTGTGACCCGAATCTACCTCGGGCCCAGGGCTCACTCAGGGGGCTGGGGGCCTGGAGTGCCCAGAGCTGACCCTGCTGAGTTCTGCGGAGACGGACGACACTCAGGGCCCAGCAGGGGTGGAAGGATGGGTTCTAACAGGTGTGGCCCCAGGACCACAAGCTGCACCTGCTGTGTCTGAGCCCAAACAGGGCCTCCTTCCCCTCAGGTGAGGTTCTGCAAGGAGCTGGGCGGGGCGCGGAGGAGCTGGGAGCAGGTCAGCAGCTGAGGAGTGGCTCCGGGAGGGGCTACAGAGGCCCAGGGTCTGCTCTCAGGGGTCGCTGGGGACACGAGAGACTCCGACAGGGGCCGACCAGTGTGCACTTCTCTCTTGTGCTGGGGCCCCTCTCTTCATTCCCTGCTGGACACATCCATGTTGTGCTTGGCGGAGCTGCGTTTCTCCTGCTCCCCCGGCACAGAGCTCCGGGGAAGAGCTCTCCTGCCCTCTCGTGGCAGCCTCGGGGCAGTGGCCTGTGGGGGCCGCCAGCTCCTCCGCTGTGAGCTGCTGGTCACGGAAGAGACTGTGCCGTGCAGGGGACGGGGCCACTTCCTGATACTCGCGGACAGACTTTCTTCTCTTGAGGAAAGACTCATAAGACCTCTTCCGGGTCATTCCTGATTAGGAATTTAATCCAGGGGTCAAGAAAAGACCCCCCAACCTGATGGAGGCTGCCCAGGCAGGGAGAAGAAAGGTCAGAGACCACGGAGAGGCGGAGGGGCGCCAGGCTTCAGTGCCCCCTGCTGCGGCGCCCGGCATGTGGCTCACCGGCTCTCCTGCCTCTGTTACTCGGGAAGAAACAGCGGGCAGGGGGAGAGTCCCTGGGGCCTGAAGCAAGGCCAGGCCTTTGCCATGGACAAGTTACTTGGGCCTGCTGGAGCTGTGGGGTGGACCCGGGCCTCCGGAGAAGCCATGAGCAGCCAGAACTGCCTCAGGACCCCGGCCAGGCACACTGAGCCCAGCAGAGCTCCACCTGTGGAGCCCAATAGAGAGTCAGCAGGCTCAGGAGGCCCTCTGGCCCTGCAGCTGAGAGGGGCAGGCATGGGTCTGCCTTTGGAAGTCCCAACGGGCTTGGCCAAGTTCCTGTAGATCGGTTCTCAAGTGATCTGTGGTCTCTCTCCAAAGAGGGTCAGCCTCTGCTTCAGTCACCTCCTCATCCATTGAATCCACTGACATCTGAGAAGCAGGTTATTCACAGGAAACAGCAGCAGCCCTGCCCTCGAGGCAGTCTTGGGCGATCTGCAGCCAGCCTCCTGGGCGGGGCAGGCAGCGCCTCCTGTGAGGGGAGGCTGCAGCGCGCCTAGGCGGGGCTGCAGTGCTGTGAGTCCCCGGTGGGGTGGGGGGGCTGCAGTGCTGTGGGTTCCCCCAGTGGGGCCGGTGCTGTGAGTCCTGTAGTGGGGGCCAGCAAGCAGTGCCCCAGTGGGTAGCCGTGAAAGGTGTCTCCGGTGGTGAGGGTGAGGGCCCAGTGCAGCGGCCTCCAGGGGTAGGGCTGCAGGGCGGAGTCCCCGTGGTGGGCCGGCAGTGCTGTGGGTCTTCTGGTGTGGATGGGAAGAATCTGCAGTGCTGTGGGGCCCCCTGGGGCTGCATGGGGAAACTCCAATCCCTTGAAGGGCTCTGCACCCACAGGGCCTGTGCAACCCCCTGGGCCGTGGTCCACGGGGAGTGCCAGGTACCTACACAGTGAGCCATGCATCACACCTGTCCAGAGTAGATTCTGCAGAGCCCAGCTAGGGTGGTGCCATTTAGGTGGTAAGTGAACAGCTGGCCATACGGGCAGGTGTCCCCCAGTCAGGCTTCTGTGCCCTGATCACTCTGCAGCTCGGCCAGTTGCAAGTCTTCCCTGCAGGCCTGAACTCCAGCTGGGCCGTGAACATTTCCAGGCACTGATAAAGGTGTTTAGGTCACTGCTCAAAACCCTGAAACAAAGCAACCCTGGTCCAAATTCCTTAAACTCTCATATCAACTCCACACCCACCCCCTCGCTGCAGACAGACCTGGGTGGAACCCCCGTCTTGCTGTCTGTCCCAAAGGTATGCTATCTGTCCCATCTGTCCTGAGGATACACTGCAGCCCTCCTTATGCCAGATCCCCTAGTAAGTGCTCTGGACAGATCACCCTGGCAACGATCGCCTCTTTCCCTGGAATCCCAACCAGCCCCATCTCAGGATGGTCTGAGGCACTCCCTGGTGGAAACTCCCCTGTCACGGCTTTTGGAAAGACTCCAGCTGTGGGTTCGGCCAGGATGGAGCACAAACTGTGAAATGATTTCCAAAGGGTGCAGCTCCCATCGCTGTGTATGAGGGTTCCGGCCACTCCATTCACCCACCAATACTTGGTGTCCATGTTTTTTATTTTTTTTTATTTTTTTTTGAGACGGAGTCTCGCTCTGTCGCCCAGGCTGGAGTGCAGTGCCATCCTGTCACCAGCAAGCTCCAGCCCCTGGTTCATGCCATTCTGGGCTCTGAAGCCTCCTGGTGGCTGGGACTATAGGCGCTACCAAGTGAATTTTTTTTGTGATGGAAGAGAGATGGGTTTCACTGGTCTCACTCCCTTTGGTCCCTCCCAAGTTGGGATTAGGGCAGAGCCACTGCAGCTTAAATGTGTCCATGTGCTTTTAATTTGGATCTGTTCCTGCATCTCACTGAGATGTTCATGTATTCACTTCTCTCTCCTTCCTATCCCAAATGGTTTCCTCTTCTCACCTGTCGCCGCCTGTAACCTCAGGCTGTGCTGGCCACACTCATGCTGATTTCCTGATTTCAAAGATCTTGTATGTTCTATACAGCCTTCAACCATTTGTTCTATATATAGCCTTCTATTTCAATCTATTTTAGTGTTCTACAGCTCCTAATAAACGTAATTTATAGTTCTATACAGCCTTCAGTAAACTATTTTGCATGTTCTCTCTAGGTAATCCATTTTGTATGTTCTACATACAGCCCTCTATCAAATCCATTTTGTATGTTCTACATACAGCCCTCTTCAATAACTTACTCATGTTCTGCATATGCCCTAGCAAATCCATTATTCTGAATATTTTCCCCGTCAATGGCTTGCCTTTTCATTTTAAGTGTCTTTCGAAGACCAGAAATGCTTATTTGTTGGTAAAGTTCAATATCTTATTTTTTCTTTTAAAGCTCATGCTTCTGTGTCTGACTGAGGTCTTTTTTTCCCCAAGCGTTTGTCCATCACCTGGCATTTCTGGGTGCTCAGGACTCCGCTCTGACTGAGGAGCGAGGCCATTTCTTTTACTGTCTCCTGTCTCTGAAGAAGGAAAAGTTGAAAAACAACAGGAATGAAGTCAGTGGCAAGACCAGCCAGTGCCACTGATGACCTCAGGTCTGAGGTTAAAAGATTAACCCCCCCACTCTAGCCACATGTGCTCTCAATCTAGCACGACCCTTTCACGTGGACCCCTTAGGGTTGTAAGCCCTTAAAAAGAGCCGGGAACTCTGCCTTACAGGGAGCTCAGTTCTTGAGACGCAAGTCTGCCGAAGCTCCCGGCCAAATAAAGCCAAATTCTTCCTTAACCCGGTATCTGAGGGGTTCTGTCCGCAGCTCGTCCTGCTACATGACCTGCCCGTCTATCCTCTTACCCACAGCAACCTGCCTTGATTCCTGCAGCTTTAAAATAACCCTATCAGGGTTAAATACTTTAATTTTTGCTTCACATAGTGTAAACCAAAAATAAAATTCTAAGCTTTCTCAACCCACTGAATGGCCCCCTCCTCTCCACCAGGGGGATTCCAAAGAAAGCTGAAAAACGAGTTCAGGCCACGAAGGGATGGGGATTGGACATGCCTCATTATACCCACCTCCCTTTGGAGTTCAGGTGCAGCTGACCAGACTGACATTAAAACAGACTATTAGACTGACAGAGCAGACTCTATACCAGCAAGACAGCAAGTTCCAATCTGACGCTGGCATAGCATCACGTGACAGCAGACCCTCAAAGCATCAATGTATTTTACCCAAAAATATATCACTTTGACAAATTTTGAAATGGCCCACAAAGCTGTGTCTTGCGGGGAAATTCATATTCTGTAGACTCTCCTTCCCTTTCCAGCTCCTTTTCTGATCCTGAGGAGACTGGCTGAGAATCAAGTGCCTTGTGAAGGTCTGAATAGGAAACATTTGCCATGTATTGCCTCTAAGGGCAGACACCTATGAGATTTCATCCATATAATAAGGACCTTGGTCTCCACAGCCCTTACCTTAACCCAGACACTCCTTTCTATTGATTCCAGGCCTTCAGATAGTAACTTAATTCTTTCAACCAATCGCCAATCAGAAACACCTTTGAATCCACCTATGACCTGGAGGCCTTTCCTCCTGGAGTCGTCCTGACATTCTGGATGAATCCAATGCACACCTCACTTGTACTGACTGATATGTTGTCTCCCTGAAACGTCTAAAACCAAGCAGTACAACAACCGCCTTGGGACAAGTTCTTAGGACCTTCTGAGGCTGAGGTCATATTTAGCTCAGAATAAATCTCTTCAAGTATTTTATAAAGTTTGGCTTTTTTTGTAAACAATAGGCAGATATAGATTCCATTTGCTAATTTTTTAAAATGCTCTCTGTGTCTTGGTTCATGAAAGACATTGGTCTGTGACCGGTGATGTCCAACTCTGCTATCAAGGCAATGCTGGCCTCATATATCAAGCAGGGAAGCGGCCCCTCCTCCACCGTCTGAGTGGCTGGATTCCTATTATTTCTTCTCTAAATACGATTTACCAGCTTGGCTCTCTGGGCCTGGAATTTTCTGTGTGAGGACACATGATAACAAATTAATCTCAAATTTAACAGATAATGGGCATTAGTATTTTCTTTTTTGGTAACTGGCATCCTTCAATAAATTCGTCCAGTTATACTGTTTTGGGGGCTGCCTGCACTAGTCAGCGTGGCGTCCCCTCAGAAGGCCGGGCCTGACAGCGCCGCACCCCAGGCCAGGTCTGTCGGCCCGTGCTGGTGCCCCGGGGAGCAGCGGGAGCTGCCTGGAGGCTGCGGTGTGTGGTGGCGGCGGGCAGGCACCTGGCTCCCGAAAGCAGACCTTTAATAACGCCTCGCAGAAGGGGCGGGGTGGGAGGCTGGCAGCGCAGGGGCGGCAGCTCCGGATCCCCGCGGGTCTCCGGATCACCCCACCGAGCCCCGCGCCTCAGTAGCGCAGTCCCTCCAGGGCTCCTTGGAAGGCCAGGCTCCAGCCCGGGTGCCCCCCCCCCGGGGCTCCAGGGTTGGGGGCACCCAGGAGGCCGCAGGCGCGGAGCTCGAGGGCGCCCCCCGACTAGAAACCCAGGCTCTCACGCGCGGCTCCCGCCCCCTGCCCACCTCCAGGGGGGCGAAAGCACCCAGCGCCGATCCAGTGTACGGACGCCCCCGTGCCCCGTCCCCGCCGTCCAGCCCTCCCGCCCCTACCGGTCCCGCGCCTCCTCCCCACCCGCCCGCCCCGAGCTGTCCAGCCCTCAGCTCTCCCGGCCCCGCCCCCGCCCCGCCCCTTGCCCCGCCCCCGCCGTCTAACCCTTCCGGCCCCCAGTCTCTCGCCCCTCCCCACTGGCCTGCAGGGTCCACCGACCTCCCGACCCCCCGACCTCCCGGCCTCGAGGACCCTCAGGAGTCCCTGCGTGGGCCGCGCCAGGTCGCCAGCGACAGCACCGGCACGCACCACAGCCACGGAACCGCCGACCACGGCGCTCAGGAGGGCGGAGAATCCGCGCACGCGCAATTCCTGCTCCCGCCCCGGCTTGCTGGTGATGGCGCATAACGCATGCGCGGGAAGGGCTGCTCTGGGCGTTGCCGTGGCTACTGGGAACGCGTTTCACGGGGGCGGGGCTTGCTTCCGGGGCGGGGCGCGGCCGCCGGAAGTGCGTGGCCGGCGGGGGCCATGGCGGCACTCAGCTTCGTCTTCCTGCTGCTGGGGGCAGCGTCCTGGCCGCCGGCTTGTGCCTCAGGGCAGGAGTTCTGGCCCGGCCAGTCGGCGGCCGACATTCTGTCGGGGGCGGCGTCCCGCAGACGGTAAACGCGCGTCCACGGTGCCAATGCTGGGGTTCCAGGGTCAGGCAGGGTCAGAGGATGGGATGAGGGCGGGGTGGGTCTGGGATGCGATGGGATAGGGCGGGGTCAGGGGCCAGGGAGAAGGGATGGGGTCAGGGGGCAGGCACACGGGATGGAGGGTGGTCCGGGGCCAGGGGGATGGAATGGAGCGGAGTCTTGGGGCAGGGGCCAGGGGGATGGGATGGAGCGGGGTCAGGGGGCAGTGTCCAGGGGAATGGGATGGGGTCAGGGTTCTGGGGCACGGAATGTGGCGGAGTAAGGGGCCAGGGTGATGGTATGGGGTAGGGGGCAGGGGCCAGGAGGGATGGGATGGGGGCGGGGCAGGGGCCAGGGTGTTGGGATGGGATGGGGGCGGGGCACGGGCTGGACCTGAAGGGATGGGATGGAATGGGGGCAGGAGCGGGGGCCTGAGGGATGGGATGGGGATGGGGCGGGGGCAGGGACCAGGAAGGATGGGATGGGGACGGAGTAGGGGCAGGGGCAGGTGCCGGGGCCGGGGCCTAGGGGATGGGATGGGGCAGGGGCCGGGGGCAGGATCGGGCCGGTGGGTTGACTGTAGTCGGAGCTCCGTCACTACGGCCCGGGTCTGCAGGCGGGGTTGTCCGCGAGGCCAGGGGCGCAGCCTCGGGAGCCCAGGAAGGGCACCGGGTTGCTCGGGCTGAGCCTGGGAGGGCTCAGGAGGCCCCTGAGTGTCGCGGGTCCAGGCCTGGGTGTGCGAAGCTGGGAGTCAGTGCCCGGCGGGCGCTCCGCAGTGAATTCTTAGGGCCAAGACGAGCTTCGCGGCCGCCCTGTGGCTGTGAGTTCTCCAAGCGGACCCCGAGAGGGGCCTGGACGCAGAGGTGCGCGGCCCCTTGTGGCGTTCGCAGGCCTGGGCGCTGCACGCAGTTTCACCCGCGACGGTGGGAGTCTGTGGAAAACCAGCGCAGAGCAGGGGAAGGAGAGTGCCAGGGTTTCTGTAGCCGTTGGGGACCTGTCTGTGCTTTGGGGTGCTTTGTGTCCTTCCGCTAGGGCAATGATCTTAAAGTGTGTCTGGGATCTCTGAGCTTTTGTAGCCGTTTTATAGTAGTACCAGGGTATTCTACGCCTTTTTCACTTCTCTCATGAGTGCACCGCGGAGTTTTCCTAGAAACCCCTTGATCTGTGATGTCACAACAGATTGAATGCAGAAACGGGTATGGGAATCCCGCTGTCACCAGACCCAAAAGAGATTTGCAAAAATTAAGAACATCGTTGGCCGGGCGCGGTGGCTCACACCTGTAATCCCAGCAGTTTGGGAGGCCGAGGCGGGTGGATCACGAGGTCAGGAGATCGAGACCATCCTGGCTAATATGGTGAAACCCGATCTCTACTAAAAAGCAAAAAAATTAGCTGGGCGTGGTGGCGGGCACCTGTAGTCCCAGCTACTCGGGAGGCTGAGGCAGGAGAATGGCCTGAACCCGGGAGGCAGAGCTTGCAGTGAGCCGAGATCAGGCCACTGCACTCCAGCCTGGGAGACAGAGCAAGACTCCGTCTCAAAATAAATAAATAAATAAACAGAACATCGTCACAGTCCTTCTCACTAATTCATTTTTTAAAGTACGCTTATTTTTTGTTTAAATATGTGATTTTTGTTAACATGTAATGGTTTATGATTTTTATCTGAATTAAATACTTGTAGCTTTAATGTCTAATATAGGACATATCAATAGACATACTGCACATAACCAGCCATCAATCATTGTTTCCAGTGTAAAGGGGTCTTTAGACCAAACAGTTTGAGAACCATGTGGGTACTGATGCTTGGGTTCTAGTCACTGGGATTCCTCTAGCCTTAGTGTTGAACTATTGCTAGTTGTTAAAAGGACGTTAGCATGTCTGCAGCTTCTGCTTACGGGCTCCGTGAGTAACTGGTCATAGAGAAACAGGCCACTCACTGCCTTCACAAAGTGGGGACCATCTTAAGCGCCTAGAGTTGGGCCATACGCTGAGACTTCTGAGTAGTCAGGTTTTCCGTGCAGAAACCCCAGCATTCGAGACCTGTGGTCCTCATTCTGCCTGCTCAGGTATCTTCTGTATGACGTCAACCCCCCGGAAGGCTTCAACCTGCGCAGGGATGTCTATATCCGAATTGCCTCTCTCCTGAAGACTCTGCTGAAGACGGAGGAGTGGGTGCTCGTCCTGCCTCCGTGGGGCCGCCTCTATCACTGGCAGAGTCCTGACATCCACCAGGTCCGGATTCCCTGGTCTGAGTTTTTTGATCTTCCGAGTCTCAATAAAAACATCCCCGTCATCGAGTATGAGCAGTTCATCGCAGGTGAGGCCGAGCGGCACGCTGGGAGGCTGTGGTTTTTTAACTGGGGCCGGGCAATCATTTCTAAGGTAGACATCAGGTTGGGCTTGCGACTTCATCCAGACTCACCAGCATCCTCCAGTGCCCAGCGCTGCTGCCTGAGGCCTGTGGCAGCACCTCCTCCACTCAGGAGCGCAGTCCCTTTCCCATGCTGCAGTGAGCTTCCCAAAATGTTTCTCGGGAAATAGACCTGAAGTGGATGAGCTTTGTGCCCCCTCACTTCTGGAACCCACGGTGGCCTGACGAGTAGGTGAATGCAGTTAAGAGCCGCCCTAACACCCTAAGAAAGCGGCCACCGCGGGTGTTGGACTGACAGGACTCAGCTCCCTGTGCGAAAGGCTGTTTTACGCTAAGGATGACGTGCTGCGTGCGGAGTATGCTTCGTGGTGTCTCTGTGCAGCACCAGGGATAAAGGTCTGTCTTGTTTAACTTTGTGTTGCTTAATTTTTTCATTTAATTTTAGGAGAGGAATTAAAGCTCTTCTTAGAATGAAGGTATTCAGAGCTTTTTGTGTTGTGTCATTTGGAAGACATAAATTTAAAAGTAAGTGATGCTTTGCTGCTGCATTTGAGAAGCCGTGAAGATGAATGAGTTAGTTTTGAGTCAGGCTCCTGCTTTCCAGCAACTGTTGAGTTCTTACTGGACAGCCACTCTCGGGGCTTAGAGACCTTTGCTCCCTGCCAAGGAGTGTGGCTCCTGTGCTGTCATTTTTCAAGGATGGTGCTCGTTGCACCCTAGATCTTGTCACTTTGAAATGTTTTCTCTGGCAGGGTCAGTCTTGTGAGTGCTAGGGGCATGCAACAACAGGGAGTAACCTCTGACATCCTGGTTGATACCAAGTCACAAAGTCTGCCGCTTGTAAAAAGCATTCCTAGAGTGCATCCTGAGTTGACTTTACAATTTGCTCATGAGTCCTGGAAGATGAAAGCTGTGGTTGGGTAGTTGGTGTAACTAGCAGCCAGCCCTTGGTCTGAACATTAGGTTACAGGAACTCGGAGACGTTATCCTTACCTCCCTTTGGGACCAGTGGGTTTCCTGACAGGGAAGCGGGCAGGTCTGGGCCTTGGGCATCCAAGTGCTTGGAAAGGTCTGGGAAGACAGACCCCGTGTGATGAGCTTCTGAGGCGGATATGCTGGCCTCACGCTTCCCTGCCGTCTACCAGCCTGGGGCTTTGCTGAGCTGTTTCCTTGCCTGTAAGGTGGGGAAGGAACTAGCTCCTGATGTGGCTAACATAGCACCCATCGTGCGGGATCTTCACCACCTCCCACTAGCATAGAAGGAGCCCCCGCAGCTCCGGCCTCGGGCCTGTAGGCCACGCAGCTCTTATCCCCCAGTCATGAGTGAGCAAAAAGGACACCAGAACTTCACCTGCACGGTGCTACTTCCCTGCTTTGTTCCTGCCCCAGAACTTCCCCAGCACGGTGCTCCCTCCCCGCTGTGTTCCTGCCCCAGGACTTCACCTGCACGGTGCTCCCTCCCCGCTATGTTCCTGCCCCAGGACTTCGCCTGCACGGTGCTCCCTCCCCGCTATGTTCCTGCCCCAGGACTTCACCTGCACACTGCTCCTTTCCTGCAGTGCTCCTTCCCCAGAACTTCACCTGTGCGGTGCTCTTTCTCCGCTGTGTTCCTGCCCCCTTGAGCAGATCTTGATTGCTGACCTCTTGGGCGACGCAGTGTCACCTTCTCCGTGTGGGTTGGGCCATGGGTAAGAGGCACGATTCCTGCTCGCCTGAGCTCCTGTCCCTGGGGGAGGCAGGACACCAGTGCAGTAGATGGTGGCCCAGGTGGTGAGGAGCATTGTGGGAAACCAAGGGGGTAGGGGACAGTGGCCTCACAGAGGGCCAGAGAGCGAGCCCCCGGGGCTGGACCAGGGGCGTGAAGGCTGGACGGGCTCACATGGGCCCCTGTGAGGATGGGGCCTGCTGCAGCCAGGCAGGGGTGGGGCTGGGGAATCGGGGACCAGCTCCTCCCCACTGGCTGCTATCGCACGCTGTCGTCCCTGTGCCATCATGGCCTGTGCTCTGACCTGTCTTGGCCTTTGTGAGCCTCCTGCAGTCTCTTTGGGAATAGGGTGGTGTACAGTAGTAAGAGTCACCTGCTGGTGGCTGTTGCGTGCCCATAAGTGAGCTTCCAATTGCTGTCATGCTGCCCGGCTTCTCTTGGTGTTTTTCAGAGTCTGGTGGGCCCTTTATTGACCAGGTTTACGTCCTACAAAGTTATGCAGAGGGATGGAAAGAAGGGACCTGGGAAGAGAAGGTGGATGAGCGGCCATGTATCGATCAGCTCCTGTACTCCCAGGACAAGCACGAGTACTACAGGTGCCTGCTGCGGCTGCTCCCCGCCTCCTCCCCCTGCCGCAGGCGCCCCCCCCCCCCCCCCCGCCCGCGCCCCCCCCCCGCGCCGCCCCCCCCCCCCCCCCCGCCCCCCCCCCCCCCCCGCACCCTGCGGCAGGCGCCTCCCCCAGGCACTCCTCGCCCCACACCCTCACAGTACCCTCAGCCCCAGCCGCCTCCCCCTGCCACATGCACGCCCCGCCCCCCCACATGCACACCCCCCTCCCCCTGCCACAGGCGTCCCCCTCAGCCACTCCCCTCCCCACCCCCGGCAGCAGTGCCCTCCACCTCCTCCCCTTGCTGCAGCCTCTCCCCCACGCCACAGCGCCCCCACCACACACACACACAGCGCCCTCAGTGCCCACGCTGGGTGCTGATGCCAGGTTCTGGGCGTTCCCCTCCCCCCGCATCCTGACAGTGCTTCAGTGCCCCTCGTGGTGGTAGCGCTTGTGGCTGCCCACACCGTTCTCGTCCTTGACAGGCGGGTCCCCTTTGTGCTGAGGCCTCGAGAATGGGCCGTGGCAAACACCCGGCTGAGACCCTGTGCCTTTTTCCCTGTGTCTTTTCCTGCATTTGGATGTTGCCACAGGAATGGGGGTCTTGTCAGTCCCAAGTGTTGATTGCCATTAAAGGCTCTGACACTGCCAGGCCTACTGTGGAAAAGCTGTCAGTTCCCAGCCTCCGCGTGTCCAGTGCCAGGGCAGCTGCTCTAAAGCACGGCAAGTGAGCTCTTGGGAAGGGCGCGGGTGACTTGGGTGACGGTCACAGCCAGGCTGGCCCTGAAGGTGCACAGGGCTGCCTCTGTCCTGCTCCCTCTGCCTCCCGGCAGCCCCTGTCACGGGGAAGGCCTCAGTGGTTCATCAGCCTGAGAGACGCTTGTGGGCTTCTTTTACAATTTTACGAGAATGTCACGATCCGCAGTCGTGATCAGTAAGTTTTCCTAAAGCAGCCGCATTTCATCAAGAGTGAGCCACGGTGTGTGCGTGTCTAGACTCGATTTGTTTTTCTCGTGAAAGCAAAATAAACTGACAGAGCCGCCGTGGGTTTTGTCTTCCAGAGGATGGTTTTGGGGTTATGAGGAGACCAGGGGTCTGAACGTCTCCTGTCTGTCTGTCCAGGGCTCAGCCTCCATCGTGGCACCCCTGCTTCTGAGAAACACATCAGCCCGGTGAGTGCCCTGCTCCCCTCAGGAGCAGCCTGGAGGCCACGGCGTCTGCTCCGTGCATGCTGGGCTAGGGGCTCTCCGTCTCCACTCCCGCATCCCTGGCCCACCCACCTCACAGACAGCGGACCCTGGGGGCCCTGGGGGTGTTGGTTAGGGAAGTGGTTGCATGTGTCTCCGCAAAACAGTGCAGTGGGTGACGTGGACAGAGGGCGAGGGGCACAGAGGTGAGGGCTCAGCCCAGCTGAGTGTGCGGGGAGGGGCTGGGCTGGGCTGGGGGCGGCGGGGGCTTACCATGAGACTGTTCTCCATTTGTACCACTTGGGCAACTTTTACCAATACCTGCCCCCTCCCCGCACCCAACACCCACCTTTTGATCTGTTTGCTGCCTCACGGGTCTGGAGAGGATCGTGCAGCCACCTTTGGCCATGCGTCTGCTGCAAGTGGCCGCCGGCCTGGTGAGCCGGGCCGCGAGGGTCCACCCAGGCGGCTGGGGTTGCAGACAAGTCGGTACTGATGATGTCATAAACTCTGGAGGGAACTGTTGATGACCACGTTCTTAGAACTTGCTGCAGACTGGGACCCTCTCCGTCACCTCCCTTGGATCTTCTTCTGAGTCCCCCAGCAGGCGCTGTGAGCATCTCCTGTAGGGTCCAGGCCCACAGGGTTGATGGGTTTTTCTCCCCGTGTGCGGAGACGAGAGATTGTAGGAATAAAGACACAAGACAGAGATAAAAGGAAAAGCAGCTAGGCCCGGGGGACCACTACCACCAAGACGCGGAGACCAGTAGTGGCCCCAAATGCCAGGCTGTGCTCATAATTATTGGATACAAGGCAAAAGGGGCAGGGTAAGGAATGTGAGCCATCTCCATTGATAGGTAAAGTCACGTGGGTCACGTGTCCACTGGATAGGGGGCCCTTCCCTGCCTGGCAGCCGAGGCAGAGAGAAAGAGAGGAGAGAGAGGAGACAGCTTACGCCATTATTTCCGCGTATCAGAGACTTTTAGTACTTTCACTAATTTGCTACTGTTACCTAAAAGGCAGAGCCAGGTGTACAGGATGGAACATGAAGGCGGACGAGGAGCATGACCGCTGAAGCACAGCATCACAGGGAGACAGGCCTCCGGATAACTGCGGGTGTGCCTGACATCAGTCAGTCCCTCCACAAGAGGTAGAGGAGTAGAGTCTTCTCTAAACTCCTCCGGGGAAAGGGAGATTCCTTTTCCCTGTCTGCTGAGTAGCGGGTGTTTTCCTTGACACTGACGCTACCGCTAGACCATGGTCCACTTGGCAACGGGCGTCTTCCCAGATGCTGGCGTTACCGCTAGACGAAGGAGCCCTCTGGTGGCCCTGCCCGGGCATAACAGAAAGCTCACATTCTTGTCTTGTGGTCACTTCTCACTATGTCCCCTCATCTCCTATCTCTGTATGGCGTGGTTTTTCCTAAGTTATAATTGTAGAGCGAGGATTATCATAATATTGGAATAAAGAGTAATTACTACAAACTAATGATTAATGATATTCATACATAATATCTATTATCTATAATATAACTGTTGTTATTTTACACATTTTATTATACTGGAACAGCTCGTGCCTCGGCACCTGGGTGGCTTATCGCCCACAGTCTCCCACAGACTGGGCACAGCAGAGCATGGGTGCCCCTCGCGCTTGCCCACGTTGAGGTTGAGGCTGCCTTGTCTGCTGTCGTGCCCTGTGTGCACCTCTAGAGGCCATGGCAGTCACGACGCTATTGGACATCACAGCTGGCTCGGTATCACTCTGGTCAGTAACAGCTGCCGCTGGCCCCAGTGGGCCGGGACCACATGGTCTCAGCTGCTCTGGGCCTTTGGGAAGGCAGGTGGCTCCAGCACAGGCCCGCGTGTCTGCTGCTCGGCCAGCCCAGCTGTTGCGGAAAAGCAGAACTCAGGTTGTGGAGGGAACTAGGCTGAATTGTTTTGGTGGTTGAGATGCAGCTTTAATGTCCTGGGACTGGGTTCATTTCATGAAAATATCCGGGTTTCGGAAGCCAGTCTGCCTACGTGTGGGGCCGTGGAACAGTCTTGCCAGTCAGTTTTTTCGATTCACATTTGCAGGTTAGAATGGAGCTGAGCCCAGAGGGGGGCTTCCAGCCAGATGGTCCTGATAGAGGAGAAACGCCTCTGCTGGGGCGCAGGGGAAGGAGGCTGATCGTGGGGGCGAGGCCGTCTGCCCCCAGCACCCAGGGAAAGTCTCTAATGGAGATTAAAGCCCTAATGGGAAGGTGAAGCTATAAAGCCATTAAGAGAGGAGCCTCACCACCTTGGGGCAGGAAGCTTTCTTCAACAAGATGGGAAAAGCACGCACCAAAAAAGAAAGATTGGTAAAGCCAGTTACTTTAAAATCAAGAACTTTTTTTTTTTTTTTTTTTTTTTTTTGAGACGGAGTCTCGCTCTGTCGCCCGGGCTGGAGTGCAGTGGCGTGATCTCGGCTCACTGCAAGCTCCGCCTCCCGGGTTCACGCCATTCTCCTACCTCAGCCTCCCGAGTAGCTGGGACTACAGGCGCCCGCCACCTCGCCCGGCTAGCTTTTTGTATTTTTTAGTAGAGACGGGGTTTCACCGTGTTAGCCAGGATGGTCTCGATCTCCTGACCTCGTGATCCGCCCGTCTCGGCCTCCCAAAGTGCTGGGATTACAGGCTTGAGCCACCGCGCCCGGCCAAAATCAAGAACTTTTGTCCATTAGAAGAATGGAGACAGGCCTCAGAGAGGAAGGTCCTGCAGCACATTTCATGAACTAAGGACTTTCCGGGATACAGGAGACGAAACCCAATGAGTGAGGGACGGGCAGCCTGGGGTGAGGTGAGTCCAAGACGGGATCCATGTGATTCAGGAGTAAGAACGGCTGCTGTTGATGCGAGCAGGTGCCCCAGTGCTGTTGTGCTCGGGAAACTAACCGCCGTCGGGAGGACAGGTCCACAGGGGCTGGAAGGCTGCTCCTGGAGCGAGAATCTGGTAAAACCCTGGGAGTCCGGTGCACCCCAAATGCGGGACGTGCACCCACAGACCCCTGCCCAGGAACGTTCATGGCCTCCCCGGACCAGGAAAACCCGTGCACGCCTCAGCCATGCACGGGATAGAGTGTGGCAGATCCACAACTGACGATGGGCAGACTGCTGCCGTTTTCAACAAAGAGAAATCAAGATACAATGCCCAGTTTAAAAAAAAAAAGAAAAAGATAAATGTGGTCATGTTCCATGTGCATGAAGGTCAAAGACAGTCCCGTGCATCGGAGATAGAGATGGGGGATGCCGGGGAGGCCCCTGAGCACGGGGCAGAGCAAGTGTGTGAACGGCTTTGTTCCTCCACCGGGTAGGGGCTGCACCGTGTTCATTTTGGAGCAGTTTGCCTACCCGCACCGTGCGGAATGTCCTCTACCCGCACCCGTGCGGAATGTCCTCTACCCGCGCCCGTGCGGAATGTGCGTCTCGAAGTGCGGTATTGCATTTCACAAAAAGCCTTAAACGGCATTGGAAGCAGGGCCAGAGGCACCCACTGAATCCAGCTATGCCCATCTCTCCAGAAGTCACTTCACGTCGCCGTCTGTGCATGTGTGGCCATCTTTTTAAACACGTGGAATCACCACACGCTGTCCACGCAGTTTTCAGTTTGCCCTTCTCTTCCCACCCAGCCGCACACCTGGGTATTATGACACATGGACATCACCTCGCTCTTTTGCAGCTGTCTGTGTACAGATGGAACAAAATGTGGCCTTTGGTTGTTTCCAGGTTTGTGTAGAAGAGTCTGTGTGTGAACCATGAGGGCATAAAACTAGGATGCCACCCAGAAGAGGACAATTGGTCTCAACTGCCTGACCTCGTGATCCGCCCACCTCGGCCTCCCAGAATGCTGGGATTACAGGTGTGAGCCACTGCACCAGACCAAAATTAAAATTTTTATGTAGTCAAATTCATCAGTCTTTTCCTTAAACATTTTTGGGTTTTTGTATTCCAACCTTTACCACCCCAGTATTCGGGTCTCTTTTCTCATGATCCGTTTTGTGCGTTTCGTTTTTATTTTGCATCAAGAGCCCTAGGAAGTGTGGTGAGACGGTTGGTTCAATGGCTGGAAAAGGAGAGGCACTTCCCACGTGGAATTAGGTAGCATTTAGCGTGACAGTCACAGGCACCTGGATGACTTGTCAGACCCAAACTGGAGCAAGAAGGTGCAGAGGAGGAGGTGCCTGCCTGCGAGTCTGAGATAAAGGCTGGCTGGAGGGCTCTCTGAAATAACCCCAGGACGTTCCTCACACATTTCACGCACCTCACACTTTCACAGCCACCGCTTCACACGTGCACGTATTCCTGGGACCAGGTTTGCCAATGGACAAGGGCTGCAGTAACTCGGATGAGACGCTGTCACAAGAATGCCTGCCCGGGAATGGCGTCTCTACCACGGAACAGATGCAGCTCCAGCTTTGAGCCCGAGTCAGTGAATTTGTTTCCAAGCAGCTTATGTGAACCTCTCCTTTTTGCCAAAGAAAAGCTTCCCACAGCCTCCCGTCTTCAGGCGCACCTGCAGCTTGCCATAGCCATCAGTGGATCCTGGATTCCAAGCCTTCTGCCCACTCCCAAATACACTCCTCAAATTAGGAGATACTTTTCTCTGATGTCATTCTCTGAGTTGACAGTGGGCATTAAAGCCCTCTCAGAACTGTAGTGTGAAGGCCAGACGGCAACCTGCCTGTGTCTCAGCCATAACCGCCCGACGCGCCCTGGTTGGTGTCCCTTGAAGACTTGGTCTCTGCTTCCCCGGCCCTGGGTTCTCCCAGTTTGTGCTCTGAGAGTGTGACTGTCATCATCCTTAACTGTTATAACTATTGTCATGTTGTTTAAAAATAGGTCCGTGATGTTAGACAGAGCCGAGAACCTACTTCATGACCACTACGGAGGGAAAGAATACTGGGATGTGAGTGTTTCCTCGGGAGCATCTTTCTAAATTAGTGTATGTTGCCTATTATTTAGTTTTTGAAAATTTAAAACAGTTGATGGCTCTTTTGAACCTTGCTGATTAAAGTCATAATTGAAGCCCTGGATACGGGCACCTGCAGTGACTGCGCCGCCCCCGAGTCTCACGTGGTCGCAGAGCCAGGTCCTCGGGAGCCCGCAGGGCCGCCCAGCTCTCCCCTCTGATGCCACAGGCCCTGAATGCAGTGGCGGTGCCCTGGAGTCTGCCCCCAAGTCAGTGACTCCGTCAGTGGCTGGAACGTAGACCCCTCCTTTCTCCTCTCTTTAGCTTTGAAAGGTGGGACTGTTCTCTGCAGCGGGTCTTTCCCATTGGCGTTGATTTCTGTGTTGATGGGGTGACTTTCCATAGCCACCCCGGTTCTGTGAGTGAGTGGGAGTAGAGGGCGGGAAGCGGCTGCCCCCTCCCGTGGGCACAGCAGGCCTGCTGACATGTTCACCAGGGTAGCAGCTTGTAAAGCTGGAACCTGCCTGCAGGAGACACAGTCCCTGCTCACATGGGGCTTTGTGCAGGTCAGTCCCGCCCCATTTGGCAAAAGCTAGAAGTCAAGTTGGGGAGACATTGAGGGGAAGGAGCTGCACACAGTTGTGCCAGCCAGGGGCAACGGCCAGCTGAGCCCGTGTGTGCCACAGCTTCCCTCGGGGGAGCCTGCCAGAGCTGGCAGGGGTGGACGGCTTGCCCTGCATTGGCTTCATGCCGGAGACCCTCCGAGAGCCTCCACCGTGGACGGCACTGCTTCTCGGGCGACTGTCGATGAGGAATGTCTCTGAGGGTCTTGTTCCAGCTGCAGGGGTGGGTGGCGGCAGCTATGGGAGAACCCGCTCCGGAAGGGCGGCATGGCGGGCGGGCGTGTTCTCAGCCGAGCCGTCGCCGTTTCCACAGACCCGTCGCAGCATGGTGTTTGCCAGGCACCTGCGGGAGGTGGGAGACGAGTTCAGGAGCAGACACCTCAACTCCACGGACAACGCGGACAGGATCCCCTTCCAGGAGGACTGGACGAAGATGAAGGTAGCCCCTCTCCCTTTTGTTAATTGGAGAGAAGGTAAATTCTCTCTTGAGATGCCCAAAAACTCACGCCTTCAGTTCAGAGTCACAGCAGGGTTGGCGCGTCTGTCGGCGTGGATGCCTCCCTGGAATGTGTCACGGTAATTACCCGCTCTTGGGAGGCACCAGGACCCCGGGGCCCTCGTCGCGGTGCAGACTCGGGGAGTCACTCCGCCTGGCTCTCCCTCTAGTAACACGGAGTCCTGGCAGGCCCAGCAGCCTCAAAGGTGTTCTCAGAGCGCGGCGAGGCCAGGACGGAAGCAGGAGCTCGAGGTGGTCAGAGGCACGTTCGGCCTTTCTCCCTCATGACCTGATTGAGAGAGAGAGAAAAGCAGCGTGCACCCAGACTCGCCCAGAAGCACCTCCGTGCTATTTTGGTCTAGAGTCATCCTTTTTTTATTCTATGTATATATTTTTAAGTGTTTTCTGAAAGTTTGGGTTTTTCTGTGGTGTAATTACAACAAACATATTGCTTTTTCAACTTGATTTTGTTTTTCAGCATTTTCAGTGTCTGTTTTTTGTGTTTTTTAAACAAAACTTTCATAGAAGTGCCATTTTACCTGTTTGTTCTTTATGGGGTATTTGAGCTGTTTCCACGTGGAATAGCATTAATTGTTCCAGCAATAATTAAGTTACTTGGACAGTTTTTACTCGGGAAAAAATACAGAAGATTTTTTCATTTTATCCCACTTGTATTTCTTTTCAGTGTTTTTTATTTTTTATTCTTTTAAATTTTATTTAATTAACTTTTTTTGTTTTTGGTTTTGTTTTGAGACAGAGTCTCACTCTCCTGAGTAACTGGGACTACAGGTGTGTACCACAACGCCTGGCTAATTTTTGTATTTTGTAGTTTGAGTACAGACAGGATTTTCTCATGTTGGCCAGGCTGGTCTCAAACTCCTGACCTCAAGTAATCCACCTGCCTCGGCCTCCCAAAGTGCTGGGTTTACAGACATGAGCCACTGTGCCTGGCTTATTTTATCTTTTTTTTTCTTTTTTAAACTTTAATTGTTTTTGGGGAACAGGTGATGTTTGGTTACATGGATAAAATGGTAATTTCTGAGATTTTGGTGCACCCATCACCCGAGCAGTGTACACTGTACCCAATGCGTAGTCTTTTATCCCTCACCCCCTCCACTCTTCCCCTTGAGTCCCCAAAGTCCATTGTGTCATTCTCATGCCTTTGCATCCTCATAGCTTAGTTCCCACTTATGAGTGAGAACATGCGATATTTGGTTTTCTGTTCCTGAGTTACTTCATTTAGAATAATGGTCTCCAGCTCCATCCAGTTTGCTGCAAAGCATTCATTTCCTTCCTTTTTATGGCTGATATACCACATTTTCTTCATCCACTCACTGGCCAATGGGCATTCAGGCCGGTTCCATGTTTTCACGGCTGTGGATTGTGCTGCTATAAACATGCATGTGCAAGTGTCTTTTTTATATAGTGACTTCTTTTCCTCTGGGTAGATACCCGGCAGTGGGATTGCTGGATCAATGGTAGATCTACCTTTAGTTCTTTAAGAATCTCCATACTGTTTTCCATAGTGGTTGTACTAGTTTGCATTCCCACCAGCAGTGTCATGGTGTTCCCCTTCACCACATCCACGCCGACATCCATCATTTTTTGGTTTTTGATTATGGCTCTTCTTGCAGGAGTAAGGTAGTATCCTGTTGTGGTTTTTGTTTGCATTTCCCTGATCATTAGTGATGTTGAGCATTTTTTCGTATGTTTGTTGGCCATTTGTGTGTCTTCTTTTGAGAATTGTCTATTCATGTCCTTAGCCTACATTTTGATGGGATTATTTGTTTTTTTTTTTTTTATGCTGATTTGTTTCGGTTCCTTGTAGATTGTGGATATTAGTCCTTGGTCGGATGCAAAGTTTGTGAGTATTTTCTCCCACTCTGGGGGCTGTTTGCTGATTGTTTCTTTTGCTGTGCAGAAGCTTTTAGTTTAATTATGTCCTAACTATTAATGTTTGTTTTTGTTGCTTTTGCTTTTGGGTTCTTGGTCAGGAACTCTTTGCCTAAGCCAATGTCTAGAAGAGTTTTCCGGATGTTATCCTCTAGAATTTGTATGATTTCATGTCTTAGATTTAAGTCTTTGATCCACCTTGAGTTGATTTTTGTATAAGATGAGAGACGAGGATCCAGTTTCATTCTTCTACATGTAGGTTGCCAATTAATCCTGCACCATTTTTGAATAGGATGTTCTTTCCCCACTTTGTGTTTTTGTTTGCTTTGTCGAAGATCTGTAAGTATTTCACTTTATTTCTGGGTTCTCTATTCTGCTCCACTGGTCGAGGTACCTATTTTTATAGCAGTACCATGCTGTTTTGGTAACTGTAGTCTTGTAGGATAGTTTGAAGTTGAGTAATGTGTACCTCCAGATTTGTACTTTTTGCTTAGTCTTGCTTTGGCTATGTAGGCTCCGTTTTGGTTCCATATGAATTTTAGGATTTTGTTTTTTCTAGTTCTGTGAAGAATGATGATGGCATTTTGATGGGAATTGCATTGATAGATTGCTTTTGTAGTATGGTCATTTTCACAATATTGATTCTACCCATCCATGAGCATGGGATGTGTTTCCAATAGTTTGTGTTGTCTATGATTTCTTTCAGCAGTGTTTTGTAATTTTCCTTGTAGAGATCAAGCTTTGTGGGGTTTTTTGGTTGTTTTTTTTGTTTTGTTTCATTCTTTTTTTTTTTTTTTTTTTTTTTTGCAGCTGTTGTAAAAGGAGTTGAGTTCTTGGTTTGATTCTCAGCTTGGTTGTTATTGGTGTATAGCAGTGCTGCTGACTTGTGTACATTGATTTTGTATCCTGAAACTTTACGGAATTCATTTATCAAATCTGGGAGTTTTTTGGATGAGTCTTTAGGGTTTCCTAGCTATACGATTATATCATCAGTGAACAGTGACAGTTTGACTTCCTCTTTACTGATTTGGATGCCCTTTATTTCTTTCTCTTGTCTGATTGCACGGACTAGGACGTCCAGTACTATGTTGAATAGACTTGGTGAGAGTGGGCGTCCGTGTCTTGTTCCAGTTCTCAGGGGGAATGCTTTCACCTTTTCCCTGTTCAGTATAATGTTGACTTTGGATTTATCATAGATGACTTTTATTACCTTGAGGGATGTCCCTTCTATGCCACCTTTGCTGAGGGTTTTAATCATAAAGTGATGCTGGATTTGTCAAATGCTTCTTCTGCATCTATTAAAATGATCGTATGATTTTTGTTTTTAGTGCTGTTTAGGTCGTGTGTCACATTTGTTGACTTGCATATGTTAAACCATCCCTGCATCCCAGATATGAAAAACATTTGATCATGGTGTTACCTTTTTGATATGTTGTTGGATTCAGTTAGCTTGTATTTTTTTGAGGCTTTTTGCATCTATGTTCATCGGGGATATTAGTCGGTTGATTTAGGGAAGATGTCTTTTGGAATAGTTTCAGTAGAATTGGTACCAATTCTTCTTTGAATGATTTCAGCTGTGAATCCATTGGGTCCTGAACTTTTTCTGCTGGCAATTTTTAAATTACTGTTTCAATCTCACTACTTGTTATTGGTCTGTTCAGAGTTTATATTTCTTCCTGGTTTATATCTAGAAGGGTTGTATATTTCCAGGAGTTTATCCTCTTAGTTTTCTAGTTTGTGTGCATAAAAGTGTTCATAGTAGCCTTGGATGATTATTTGTGTTTCTATGGTATCGACTGTGATATCTCCCGTTTTGTTTCTAATTGAGCTTATTTGGATCTTCTCTCTTCATTAATCTCACTAATGGTCTATCAATGTTGTATATCTTTTCAAAGAACCAGCTTATTGTTTCATTTAACTTTTGTATTTTTTTGTTTGTTCGTTTCCATTTCATTTAGTTCTGCTCTCATCTTAGTTCTTTTCTTCTGCTGGATTTGGGTCTGGTTTGTTCTTTTTTCTCTCGTTCCTTGAGGTATGACCTTAGATTGTTTGTGCTCTTTCAGATTTTTTGATGTAAGCGTTTAATGCTGTGAATTTTCCTCTTGGCACCACTTTCGCTGTGTCCCAGGGGTTTTGATAAGTTGTGTCACTGTTATTGTTCAGTTCAAATAATTTTTAAATTTCCATCTTAATTTCATTCTTGACCCAAAGACCAGGAGCAGATTATTTAATTTCCATGTATTTGTAGAGTTTTGAGGGTTCCTTTTGGATTTAATTTTCAGTTTTATTCCACTGTGGTCTGAGAGGGTACTTGACATAATTTTGATTTTCTTAAATTTATTGAGGCTTGTTTTGTGGCCAGTCATACGGTCTGTCTTGGATAACGCTCCACATGCTGATGAACAGAAAGTGCCTCGGGTAATGTTCCGTGTGCTGATGAACAGGAAGTGCCTCGGGTAACGTTCCGTGTGCTGATGAACAGGAAGTGTCTTGGATAATGTTCCGTGTGCTGATGAACAGGAAGTCTATTTTGCAGCTGTTGGGTAGAATGTTCTGTAAATATCTTAGTCCACTTGTTCCAGGATATAGTTTGAGTCCATTGTTTCTTTGTTGGCTTTCTGTCTTGATGACCTGTCAAGTGATGTCAGTGGAGTATTGAAGCCCCTACTTCTATTGTGTTGCTGTCTATCTCACTTTTTAGGTCAAGTAGTAATTGTTTTATAAGTTTGGTAGCTCCAGTGTTAGCTGCATGTATATTTAGGATTGCGACATTCTCCTGTTGGACGGATCCTTTTATCATTATATAATATCCCTCCATCTTTTTTAACTGTTGTTGCTTTAAAGTCTGTTCTGTCTGATATAAGAACAGCTACCCTGCTCACTTTGGGTGTCTATTTGCATGGAATATCTTTTTCCACCCCTTTACCTTAAGTTTATGTGAGTCCTTATGTGTTAGGTGAGTCTCTTGAAGACTTTTGCCTCACAGCTTTTAGGCGGATTTTTATCCATTCTGCCATTCTGTTTCTTTTAAGTGGAGCATTTAAGCCATTTACATTCAACTTTGGTATTGAGGTGTGAGGTACTATATTCTATTCATCATGCTAGTTGCTGCTTGAATACCCTGTTTTCTTTCTTTCTTTCTTTTTTTTAATTGTGTTGTTTTATAGGCCTTGTGAGATTCATGCTTTAAGGAGGTTCTCGTTTGGTGTATTTTGAGGTTTTGTTTCAAGATTTAGAACTTCTTATAGCATTTCTTGTCGTACTGGCTTGGTAGTGGTGAATTCTCTCAGCATTTTTTTGTCTGAAGAAGATGATCTCTCCTTCATTTATGAAGCTTAGTTTTGCTGAATACAAAATTCTTGGCGGATAATTATTTTGTTTGTGGAGGCTGAAGATAGGACCCCAGTCCCTTGTAGCTTGTAGGGTTTCTGCTGAGAAATCTGCTGTTAATCTGATAGGTTTTCCTTTATAGGTTACCTGGTGCTTTTGGCTCACAGCTTTTAAGATTCTTTCCTTCGTCTTGACTTTAGATAACCTGATGACTGTGTGCCGAGGCGATGATCTTTTTGTGATGAATTGCCCAGGTATTCTTTGAGCTTCCTGTATTTGGATGTCTAGATCTCTAGCAAGACCAGGAAGTTTTCCTCAATTATTCCCTCAAATACATTTTCCAAACTTTTCGGTTTCTCTTCTTCCTCAGGAACACCAATTATCCTTACGATTGGTTGTTTAATATAATCCCAAATATCTTGGAGGCTTTGTTCTTTTTTTTTTTTTTTTTTTTTTTTACTATTCTTTTATCTTTGTGTTTGTTGAATTGGGCTGATTTGAAAACCTTGTCTTTAAGCTCTGAAGCTCTTTCTTCTCCTGTTCTAGTCTATTATTGAAACTTTCCAGTGTATTTCGTTTCTTTAAGCATGTCTTTCATTTCCAGAGGTTGGAATTGATTTTTCTTTATGATACTTATTTATCTGGAGCATTTTTCATCCACGTTCTGTATTTTTTTCACCTTTCACCTTTTTCAGCACTAGACAGGTCATCAAGACAGAAAGCCAACAAAGAAAGTGAAAAGTTGGTTTTCACCTTTGTCTGGTATGTCCTTGAGTAGCTTAATAATCAACCTTCAGAATTCTTTATCTGGCAATTCAGAGATTTCTTCTTGGTTTGGATCCATTGCTGGGGAGCTACTGTGATCTTTTGGGGGTCTATAGAACCTTGTTTTGTCATATTATCACAGTTGGTTTTCTGCCTCCTCATTTGGGCAGACTATTTCATTGGAAAGATCTGGAACTCACGGGCTGCTGTTCAGATTCTTTCGTCCCACGGGGTGCTCTGTGGTGCTCTTCCCTTCCCCTAGGGATGGGGCTTCCTGAGAGCTGGGCCGCAGTGACTGAGATTGCTCTTCTGGGTCTAGCCACCCAGTGGGGCTTCCAGGCCCTGGGATGGTGCTGGGGAATGTCTGCAGAGTCCTGTGATGTGATCCGTCTTCAGGTCTCCCAGCCGTGGGTACCAGCACCTGCTCTGTGGAGGTGGTAGGGGAGTGAGGTGGACTCTGGCGGGGTCCTTGGTTGTAGTTTTGCTGAGTGCACTGGCTTTCTCAAATGCTGGTTATGCTGCAGTGAAGTTGTCATGTGGACAGACTCCGGACCTGTGGTCAGCCAGGATGTTGCAAGTGGTGGAATTAGCTGTTGCTTTCTCCTTCCTTAGAGCAGGGTTCTGTTAGAATTTGCTGTAACCATTTGCATTGGTGGCCTCCAGCCAGGAGGTGGTGCTGTCAAGAGGGCAGCAGAGCATTCTGGCTCTTGGGGAGTTTGCAGCTGTGAGCTGCTTCATCCACAGGAGCTGGCACGTCCCTGCGGTGGTTCTCGGAGCAAAAGTTTGCAGCGTGAGTCTCCACATGCTGTTCTCTTTTTAAATACTTTTCTTTAACTCAGATAAAATGATCAGTGGTAATTAATACTGCTTCACTGTCTTCTTAGTGAAGTCGCCCCCGAGATTCCACCTGAATCCCTTAGACAGCCCTGGAGGCCACCCCATGGAGGAGGCCACATGGAAATGGTCGTCCCTCTGCATCTCGAGTTCCACCCGGTGCCCAGGATGAGCCCCGAGCTCGCCTGTCAGTTTCCGCATTTCCTTGTGGTTCTTTGCTAGGTCAAGCTGGGCTCGGCGCTAGGGGGCCCCTACCTAGGAGTCCATCTGAGAAGAAAAGATTTTATCTGGGGTCACAGAGAGGATGTGCCCAGCCTGGAAGGGGCTGTGAGGAAGATCCGCAGCCTCATGAAGATCCACCGGCTGGACAAGGTGTTTGTGGCCACAGATGCCGTCAGAAAGGGTATGGAGCTTCAGTGCCTTTCGTTTCTTTCTTTTCGTCTTGATCCCTGGTTCCGTTCTGGGTAGACCTAGGCCTGCATGATCTTCAACTAATTCCTGGGAGGGTAAAGCTGAATTGTGTGTCTGCATCTTTTGAGCCAGTTCCTAACGAATTAACCAGAAGCCAAGTATGCATGTCTTTCTGCTGAAGAGATACATATCTGTTCCTACCGGAGGATCCGGTTCAAAGGGTCTCTCCTTCTACTTCGCAGAATATGAAGAGCTAAAAAAGCTGCTACCCGAGATGGTGAGGTTTGAACCCACGTGGGAGGAGCTGGAGCTCTACAAGGACGGAGGCGTTGCGATTATTGACCAGTGGATCTGCTCACATGCCAGGTGCCTGCCCCCTTCACCATCGGCTGAGAGTGGGTCGGGTGACTTTCAAAGGTTCTTCCGTCCCAGGTACTCGGTGTCAGAGCAGATGGTTGCCTGTGTAGCCTGCCCACTTCACTGTCGGCCGAGAGCGGGTCGGGTGACTTTCAAAAGGTTCTTTGTTCCAGGTACTCGGTGTCAGAGCAGATGGTCACCTGTGTTCACAGTGGTCATTTCCACACTGTTTACCTCCTCGTCTGAGTCTCCTGTAGCATCTGGTTCAGTGTTTCCCTGGGCTGAAGTTAATTGTTTATCTTGCCCTTTTAATTCTCACACACAGACTTCCTCCATAGCAGGCTGTTGGCATAGCTGGCCTCATCTCAGAACCTCTTCTTGTATCTCATTTTCCCGTCATTCCCAGTTTCTGCCCCATCTGCCCCCTGCCCTAAGAGTTGCCCATGCCCTCGAGTTGGGCGCGTCATTGGTGCTGTGTGTGTTGCTAAAGAGCATCATGAGCATCGCCAAGGCCGGGAGCCTGGGCCCTTGTGCGGTCGTTCTTGTGGGGTTGTGAGTGTCCCTGAGGCCGGGAGCCTGGGCCCTTGTGTGGTCGTTCTCGTGGGGTTGTCGTGAGTGTCCCTGAGGCCGGGAGCCTGGGACCTTGTGTGGTCATTCTCGTGGGGTTGTCGTGAGTGTCCCCGAGGCCGGGAGTCTGGGTCCTGCATGCCGTCATTCTCATGGGACTGCTGTAGGAGGTAGGGCTGGGCCTCTGTTCCTCCAAAGACCTGTCTGCCCGTCTGCATAGGAGACCAAGGTTAGGGTTAGGGTGAAACAGTTTGAGTTCAATAAAAAAGGAAAGTAGAGGGAATGGTCTTCCCGTGGTTAGCACTGTGCACGTGTGTAGGTCTCTGTGGGTTAGTCTGTCTCCCTCCTGCCCGAGGAATGCTGAGCGCCCTGAGCTGGTGCCTCTTCACACATCTGCTGTTTCCTGTGGTGTTCTGGGCATTGTGCGTAAGACCCACGGAGGCTCCGGGTGATGCTGTCTGTGGGGTGTGGATCCCTTTACCTGTTAAGCAGACAGGAGGCAGCGCTGACTTCTTAGGTCAGGGCGGAGGTGTGTGGGAGCCCAGTCACAAGCTTGCCCCTGCTTCTCAGGTGTGGCCTTGAGATTTGACTGCGAGCTTGGCAGTGCTGTCTCCCCAGCCCAGGAAGCCTGCTGTGGGGAGGCCTGACACTGAGCTCTCGGCCTCCTGCCCTCAGCTGCGCGAAGCACTTGGCCCAGCTCACTGAAGCTGCTCTGCCTCCAGGCCAGCGCGGCCTGCTCTGACAGGCCCCTGTGTGTGGAGTGGTGAGCGTCTCCCCACCAATGCCCCCACCCAGCAGCACACAGGCCTGTGTGGCCTGCTGGCCCTGTGGTTCCGTGTACAGTGCTGGGCACGTCACGTTTGCTCTGGAAACATCTCTGGGGTTTGCTTGTTCTTGAAGTTCATGAAGTGCTGCTGGAGAGCCAGAAACTGACTGTGCAGGAGCCAGAGGAATGGGCAGGCCGCTGACCCAAGGTGTGAAGAAACCCCTGGAGAAGGGTGTCCCCACCAGCCCATACGGCGTGTGTGTGGAGGGGTCCTTGACCTCCGTGATTTCTCTTGTGCCTCAGGATAAGGACCCCCCATGCCTTGGCTAGACAGCGTTGTGATTAGTAGGAATCTCTCATTGTTCACCATGTGACCCCCAGGAGGTATTCGACCTGCACCGGCGTGCCTGGTCCAGGAGGTATTTGACCTGCACCGGCGTGCCTGGTCTGGGATTTGGTGATGGAGAGGAGAGCTCCTGAGGGGGGCATGTGGTGGGACAGGAGTGTGGTGGCTGCTGACTGTGGGGTGGGGATGGGGCTGCAGCATCAGGCAGAGCCCCTCAGGGCGCAGATGTCAAAGGCACCTGAGCGAGGGGTACCAGCAGGGGGGTGGCTGTGTCGGTTCCATGTAACTCTGGAACTCATTTCACTCACCTGCTCCTCTCAGTTCTCCCTAACTCTGGAACCTCTGTGATCTCAGTTCTCCCTAACTCTGGAACCTCTGTGATCTCAGTTCTTCCTAACTCTGGAACCTCTGTGGTCCTTTGCAGGTTTTTTATCGGCACCTCAGTCTCAACATTTTCTTTTCGGATTCATGAGGAAAGAGAAATTCTGGGGTTGGACCCCAAGACGACTTACAACAGGTTCTGCGGAGACCAAGAGAAGGCATGTGAGCAGCCCACGCACTGGAAGATCACCTACTGAGAAGGCTCCTCCGGGGCCGCTCCCAGACCCAACTGACGTGGGTGGACGCAGGCTCTGTCGCCGCGGAGTCACCGTCTGCTGCCAGCCAGGAGCTCGGTGGACAGGACTGTCCCTCGCGGGGTCCTAAGCCCAGAAGAGGCCCCACGCCTCTAGAGGTGCAGCGCGTCTAGAGTTGTGCTCTGTCCTTGGCGTTTCCAGCCGCCATGGCTGACGAAGAGGCTCTGCTGCTCTCGGGGGCAGTTGTGTTTTCAGGCAGTGTCTGTGAACCCCCAGCTCGGTTGCCAGCAGGGCCCGCGTGGTGACTCATAAGCAGGAGTGTTTGTCAGGCTCCAGCTCTGGCCTTACCAGCCACCTTTCATGTCTTCATATTTTAAGCGCATTGAGGATAGATGCAGGCGGGTGAGCTGCCCTCCGTCAGGTGGACACGGGCTGACATTTCCCTGGGAGCTGGTGCAAGGAGAATAGTCATGTTAAATGTCTGCAGAGTGACCGGAGCCCCATGAATCCCTCTGTCGCCTTCACGCAGCAGGAGGCTGCCTGTTTGTCTCCTCCTGGGATGTGCAAGGCAGACCTGGCACTGCAAAGGGAGGGCCTGAGGCCTCAGGGAGCCCCGTGGAGGGATGACAGTTCAGGCCCTACCGTCAGCACATCAGAGTGCTGGGAAGTTTTTCAGTGGCATCTCTGGGACACTCGGTGGATTGTCTGTAGGAAACTTGCAACTCCGCTCCTCACACCAGGCCCAGCTGGCTGCCCCGCCCTCGCCCTGCCTGCCCCATCCTCACCCTGGCTGGCAGGTGCACGTGGGGCCTCCGGGTCCACCATTCACTATTGAGAGCTAGAAATGAGGAAGGACAGTCACACCAACTCCAAAAGGCTCTCTAGGATGAGCTGCTTTATCAGGGAGCTCCTGGTACCCATTTTACAGAAATCATTTTTAGGTCTTTGTGCCACCACCACGAGGGGCATGTGCAAAGAGGGCAACGCTGGACGCAGAATCTGTGGAAGGTGCAGCAGTGCCTCAGGGGTCCTCAAGGTCAGGGAGCCCCCCTCTCCCTCTTGGCCCGTTACCCTTTGTGACTTCCCACCATGGTGTCGTGTGACCCTCAGGCTGGTGGGGGCTGAGTCCTCACTGAGCACCCACTTTCCACATCTGCTAGAGGAACAGTGACATGGACACTTGTGTGACAGAGAGAGGAGGGTTAGTGAGGAGGGACAGACAGCTCTTCCCTTCGGAGCCTGGCTAGTCTAGGACATCACCTTGCTGTGTCTTCTCCTTCTCAAGCTTTTAAAATTGACCCTGAACGTGTGACAGGGTCCTACGGTGTTACTCAAAGCTGTGCAAGGTAAATGGTGACATATTTATTCTTTTCCCATTTGTTCTAGAAACAGTGCCTTTTTCATCAATTGCATTTTCCAGGTTGAGAGCTGTATAAAACATTTTGGACTGTGACCATGTACCTTCCTTTTTAAGAAAAATAAACTGCTTTATGGTAGTTAGCTGTGGAGCGTAGACTCATTAGACTCATTTCCTGCTACCCAGCGGAAGGTGGAAGAACCCTTTCACATCTCCCAGAAAGCACATGGTGACCAGGTGTGGAACAGGGTAGGGGCTGCTCCTGCTGGCCTGTGAGTGCTGTGGCATCTGCATCAGGACACCACTTCTGCCAGAGCCCCTGGGGCCCCCAGTGTTTCCTGGGTCTGCTCAAGGGGCCCTGTAAGCCCTCGTCATCCTCAACAGCAACCAGCCCTCTGTTCATTAGACTGCTGGGAGGCCTCTTTGGGGAAAGAATTCCACAGTTGTAAAAGTTTGAAAATTGCCAGGTTTTTAGGCACATAGGAGATGGCAGTATGGCCTTTATGAGTTTAACTGTGATGGGAAGAGACCAGCCAGTGAGAAGATTGTGTGCCAGGTGCTGGTAAATGCTGCAGAACTCTGGAGAACACAGCCTGGAGGAGGTGGGAGGTTGGGAGGGGCCCAGGAAGGCTAGTGGGGCTGTAAGAGGCAGTCGCCAGAACAATGAGTACAGAGGCCCCAGGGCACGTACGGCCAAGGCAGAGAGATGCTGGTGTCCCAGATGGAGCAACTGGGCCAGTGATGCATCGGGAGGATGTGTGGGTAGGAGGGCCTCTGTGGAGCCTGAGCAGAGCAGGGTGTGATATGACTGTGTAGAGAATAGCCTGGAAGCCAGAGGCTGGTGAGGAGGCTCTTGCTTGGTCCTGGTGAGACACAATGGTCAAGAGTGTTGAAAACTTGAGGCTGGACGCAGTGGCTCACGCCTGTAATCCCAGCACTTTGGGAGGTCAAGGCGGTTAGATTGCTTTAGGTCAGGAGTTTGAGACCAGCCCAGCCAACATGGTGAAATCCCATCTCTACTAAAAAAAAAAAAAAAAAATTAGCCTCGCGGGCATGGTGGTGCATGTCTGTAATCCCAGCTACGTGGGAGGCTGAGGCAGGAGAATCACTTAAACCTGGGAGGCGGAAGTTGCCATGAGCTGTGATTATGCCACTGCACTCCAGCCTGGGGTGACAGAGTGAGACTCTGTCTGAAAAAAAGAAAAACTTTAGAGTTTATTTGAACAAAGAACAGTTCATGAACTGCACTCAGAACCAGGAGAGGCTCAGCGAGCTCTACCCAGCGGCATGGGCAGGCAGCACTTAAAGACAGAACACGAAAGTGAGGCACGGAAACAGCCTGATTGGCTACGGCTGGGCCTCTGCGTCATGTGGGTGTGGTCTGATCCACTGGCAGCTTATGACAGACTCAGCTACTTGTTACAAGAATAGACTCACTAGGTTGAGTTTGTTTACATGCTTCGTTAGGTTGCAGTTCACTAGGTAGGAATTCAAAGAATGGCCAGCTTTAGGCCAGATGTAATTTAACAAAAGGACCCGGGTGTGGGCACATCCCTGGAAGGAGGTACTGGGTCTGAGAGCCCAGGCGGACCCTAAGGGGTTGTCTAAGCTGCTGCAAGGATGATGGAACCCTCTCCCTTTTTTAAGCTAATGGTCTTTCTGTTGCAGGGAGAAAAGATGGACTTGCAGCTTGGAATGGATGTAAATCATAGTGTTTTTCAGCACTGTTGGTTGTGCTGAAGTCCACAGCCACGGCCTCTTCTGCCAGCTCCAAGTCATGGTTCCAAAGACTTTTAAAACAGTCCAAAGATACTCCCTTGATAAAGGTTTCCTTTTTAAAATTTGTGTGAATGGTGGCAGCCTGACCCTGTTTCACTCCAGTGCAAGGCAGATGACACCAAGCCAACATGCAGAGGCCTGGCCAGGGTGTTGTTACTGTGAGTTGGGGCACACACAAGCACAGGGGGCCGTCTTGCGGTGGGCTGGGCTCAGTGGCTCACCCTTCACCCTTTTTCCGCACATCTTCCTGGAGTAGACCAAGTTTAAATGTTCGTTTTCAGTAAGCAGCTGTGACTATACTAACACATTGAGTTAGAACCATTTGAATAGGTTTTGAATCTGCTTTTTCATTGTTCACTTTTAATACTATTAACTAAAGCATTTATTTGGGAAACAAAGGATTGTGATTTGGGTAAACTGAGTCAGGGTGACCCTGAGTAGTGTCCTGGAAGGCAAACACTGGAGAGTTTTGGTTTTTCTCTTTGTTTGAGACGGAGTCTGACTCTGTTGCCCAGGCTGGAGTACAGTGACACGATCTCAGCTCACTGCAACCTCCACCTCCGGGGTTCAGGTGATTCTCCTGCCTCAGCCTCCTGAGTAGCTGGGACTACAGGTGCTTGCCATCACCACCCCTGACTAATTTTTGTATTTTTAGTAGAGATGAGGTTTCACCGTGTTGGCCAGGCTGGGTCTCAAACTTCTGACCTCAGGTGATCCACCCACCTCAGCCTCCCAAAGTGCTGGGATTACAGGTATGAGCCGCCTTGCCCGGCCTGGAGAGATGTGCATAGGGGATTTCCACAAAGGGTTTTTGGAGGCAGTTCATTGGCTGGGGAGAAATCCTAAATGAAGCCCTTTCTGGTGGGTTAGTGCTTCAGGGCCCTCCCAGCTGGGAGATGTGAAGGCCGTCAGGGGCTGACTTCAGCTGCTGGTCCAAGCCTACGGGCATCCTGTGGCCTGGCCGTCGGCGTGTGAATGCAGGCCTCCTGCGGCCTCCCTTCCACTTAGAAAGCCTTCGCATTGGTGACTTCGTTTTCTTTCACATTTCCCCCTTTTGATCGAGTTCTTCCTCCAGAAAGTCACAGATCAGTTGGTGAATGTGATGTTGTCCCTTGTTGCCGGGAGGCACTTGTCCCAGGGAGTCATGTCCCTCATTGCGGATGTGACCTCAGTCAAGCTCTAGTGTCACCTGCTTCACCTTTGGGTCAGTTTTCATTTCAGGGGATTGTCTGAATTCCAGCAGGGGTAGAGGTTTCTTTAAATGAGAAACCTGAATCCAAGGGCCGACACCTTTTAGTTTGACAGCACAGGGATTGGTAAGGAGTACCTGACGTGGACTCTTCACTGAGGTTGAAGGAAATCTTTCTGTAAATGTCTTTTCCAGTAGAGAAAAAGATCAGGCTGAAGGTCGTGCTGTCTGGTGCCTTTATCTCCTGGGAACACACCGTGTAAAGACTGTCTGACCAGGGTATGACTTGTGTGAACCGCCTTCATTATTCCTTTACAGTATTGAAGCATGTCTCCTTTAATACACGGACTGTTCAGAGCAGAAGGGACTCTGCGCATTGACCCTGCCGTGATCATTTCAAAAGGTGACAACTTGCAGTTTCCGAAAGGTGCGGACCTTAGATTCGGAAGGACCACAGAAAGTGCCTTTGGCCAGGGCAATTTTAGTGCTTCCTGAAATTTTGCTAATTGAATCTTGGTGATGCCACCTGTGCTTTCTGCCCGTCTGCAGGACTGGGATGGTAGGCACAATGACAGCCCTATAATGTGGACCAGACTTCACAGACTGGTTTTACGACCTGGCCAGTGGAGTTCCTTGCCTGTGAAGATGTGCCCGTCACGTAGGGAGAATCTGTTCTAGTCGAGTGTGCAGCGTCTGAGGCAGTGGCACATCAGGAAGGGAACGCTTCTACCCAGGAGGAGAACATGCAAATCATCACGACGTATTTATAGTCTCGGGAGGCAGTGGCTGGATGAAGTCCATTCGCCAGACCTCAGAGGGGCTGCTGGGCAGGTCAGAACGGCCTGGGACTGTCTGAAGTGTCTTCACTGGGTTGAATTTTGGGCAAACAGCACAAGGCAGTTGTGCCTCTTTGGCCGCCCTTGAAATGTTTCTCCCCCAGTACTGTTTTGTAAACGTGTAAGTTCATTAGTTGCCCAATGAGTCGTCCTGATGTTTTCATAGATTCTGGTAACACCGACTCATGGGTGCTTGGGACAGGGCATCTTTAATAACATGACTTACGTCCTTTTTTGGAAAATTATCTCAGCTGTAAGGTTTTTAGTCTTAGTGAAACTCAAGGCAGCGGCTTTTGCTGTAGAATCAACCACATTTTTTTCTTTAGCCCCATCAGACTTCAATTTTGAATACCCAGAAACTGTGATTATGGCCAAAGCAGAAGGAAGCCAAATTGAATTTAATGAACGATTGACGAAAGTGTCATTTTTAACTTGGTTCCCTCTGGAGGTTAAAAAGTTTGTTTCCAGCGCCGGGCGCGGTGGCTCACGCCTGTAATCCCAGCACTTTGGGAGGCCGAGACGGGCGGATCACGAGGTCAGGAGATGGAGACCATCCTGGCTAACACGGTGAAACCCCATCTCTAGTAAAACACAAAAAATTAGCCCGGTGTGGTGGGGGGCGCCTGTAGTCCCAGCTACTCGGGAGGCTGAGGCAGGAGAATGGCGTGAACCTGGGAGGCGGAGCTTGCAGTGAGCTGAGATCGCGCCACTGCACTCCAGCCTGGGCGACAGAGCGAGACTCTGTCTCAAAAAAAAAAAGAAAAAGTCTGTTTCCAAACTCATCAACAACCCAAATGAGGGGCAGGAGGAGACCTGGGCCCAGGACTCCATCTTTCCATGCTTTATCAGCCTCTGTGAGTGCAGACACTGTTTTGGAGAGCGGCAATGTTAGAGTTCTGATACCATCTAGATGCCTCCAAATGCCAATTAAAACATGCGCCCCATCCGGACGTGCATATTTTAATACATAGCCACAGGCCATTCTCTCACTTGTGGAGAAGCTGCACCCAACTGTCCTCACGCTCAGCATGTTCCCATGAGCACGCTCCTTCCTAGGGCTCTGTGGACTTCCCATATGCTAAGACCCTTGTTTTGGAACCGAGTTCTTCTAATTAGTTCAGAGAAAACTTAGGTTGGTGTAGCAAAGGAACCCCAGTTTGGCCAAAGTAAAAAGGTCCGCTGCTCCAGATAAACGGGGCTGGAGTCCGGAGGTGGCACAGCTGTTACGAGGCTTAGACTCACAGAGTCCCACACTTAAGATAATAATACTCACCATTAGGAAAACTCGCAGTAAGCGGCGAAAACGTCCTCCAAGCTGAAAGGTGGAGTGGCTCCTGCATCACCCAGTGGTGGGGCTGCAGCACAGGACAGGCCCAGGCTTCAGGCTCCACAGCCCTTCTTCCCTCAGTTCCTGAGCCCGGGGGCAGCTCTGGGCAGCAGCTGAACACCTGCTGTGCGCCACTGACCAGACTCCTCCCAGGCCAGAGTCAGGGCTGCAGGGAGCCTCTCGAGAGCAGGGGACAGCATGCAGGGAGAGGGGGACGGGCACAACCAGGACATCCAGGCCTAAGCAGCCCCTGACCCAGCAGAGCCCCCATCAAGAATTACAGGTGCCCCCACCACAGGCTCTGATGCCCCCAGCCAAGCACAGGGTGAGGGGAGGCTCTGAGCCCAGTGGGACTGCCAGGCTCCCTGCTCCACCTTGGGGCAGCGCCCTGCAGACAGGACCTGCCACGCCTCTGTCCCTGCCATCTTTAGTCACTCCCCTCCATCCAGGCAGCAGAGACCACGTGAGATTCGTCCTTCGTGCTGAGGGAGGGCCTCACACCCACGAGCTCTGGAAGCTCATGGGAGCGTCCACGGCTGCCCCTCCCGTGAGGCACCAGAACTGCCCCAGCTGCCACAGGCAGCACTGAGCCCTTCCTCCCTGCAGCCTTGGACCTCTGCCATTCTCTTGGGGTCAGGGTGACTTGGTGCTTCCCACCATCTGTGCCGGACCCCTCCACATGGCTCCCCCCAGCACCAGGAGGCCTCCTGGGTCAGCACCTCTGGGTCCTGCCCACGAAGCTGTGCCACCTCCCAAGGCACCTGTCACACCCACCCCAGCACGTTTTTAGTCACAAGAGAACAAAAACCTGACTCAAGCTGGCTTTGAAGTTCAATAGCACAGACAACTCCCATGCTCAAAGGCAGTGGGTGAGGTGGCCTCAGGCACAGCTGGATCCAGGGGCACGGGCAGCACTGCTGGGATCCACTCCGGGTGTGTGTGGGCAGCACTGCTGGGATCCACTCCAGGCTCCTCTGCCATGGTGACAAGAGGGATGTCCCCACAGCCACAGCCACGTCCTCCCACTCCCACCCCCAAGCCTGGCAGGTGGAAGAGCCCAGGAGTCACGCCTGACCGCACACAATCACGTGGCCCAGGGACGTGTGGCCACGGCTGCCACCTGTGGGAGGAGTTAACACCCAGGCAGGCAGGAGAGCTGGGCTGGGAGGCGGGGCCCTGGCCGGCTGTGGTCGCACCTGCTCTCCTGAAGCAGGTGAGCCCCGCACCTTCAGCTCCACCAGGTGGGGGATCCCAGAAGCCCGTTCATGCCCTGCCCCAAATACACTTGTGCAGTACGTGCAATTTTGGAAACTTTGGGACAAAAGCCACATCTTCCACCCTGTCTCCTTCTGAGATCAATTTAGTTTTTTTTTTTTTTTTTTTTTTTTAAGACAAAGTCTCCTCTGTCGCCCCGGCTGGAGTGCAGTGGTGCGATCGATCTCGGCTCACTGCAAGCTCCACCTGCTGGGTTCATGCCATTCTCCTGCCTCAGCCTCCCGAGTAGCTGGAACTACAGGCGCCCGCCGCCACGCCCGGCTAATTTTTTGTATTTTTAGTAGAGACGGGGTTTCACTGTGTTAGCCAGGATGGTCTCGATCTCCCGACCTCGTGATCCGCCCACCTCGGCCTCCCAAAGTGCTGGGATTACAGGCGTGAGCCACCGCGCCTGGCCTGATTTAGTTTTCATTTCACTCTCTCTGCTACTGCATCTCCTACAGTCAATAGAGCCTCCAAATTGAGGAAACAGCCTCCCCCATTCTCACCCACCCCCCCATCCGCCCAAATGCCGAGCAGATCCCCTCGGGTACTAGGTCCTATTGTCCCCAAAACCAGAGCTCCTGGCCCCGTCCAAGAAACTCTTCCGTGTCTCTGTCTGTTTCATCTATGTCTGTCCCCCTTCTGCTCTGTTTGTCTCTGTGCCTCTCCCCTCAGTCACTCTCTTTGAGTCTCTGTCTCTCCCTCTCTCCCCATCACTCCTTCCCTATCCCCATTTTTCTCTGTCTCTCCCCATCACTCCTTCTCTGCCTCTCTCTCTCCCCATGTTTCTCTGTCTCTCCCTCTGTCTCTCCCTGTCTTTGTGTTTCTCCCCCAACTCTCCCTTTCTTTCTCCCTCTCTCTCCTGCACTCAGGGAAGAACACAGGCAGCATAAGAAAGGGCCAACACACCCGAGCCCTGCCCGGGACCCACCCAAGCCCCCAGGCTCCCTCTGCTTTCACAGGGTGGCCCTGCCTGCCCCCCAGCTCTGGGCCACCAGACTCCTCCCTGGCCTTCCTACCTGCCTGCCTCCGTTCACCCTTCCCTGAGTTCCCTCTGCCGTCCCCTCTTCTGTCTGCTTTGTGTTTCTGCTTGTGAGCAGCAGAAATTCTTCCCGCAACGCGGCCGAAGAGAAAGACATTTAATGAAACTAAACTTCGTCTCTTTGCTCGGCCTCCTGCTCACATTGTGCTGGTGCTGCGTCTCAACTCCCCGGTTGCGTCTGCTTTCTCAGGCACGAGAAATCGCATTCATGCCTGAGAATCGCATTCATGGGGCTCCAGCCTCGTGCCTCGTCACTCACCTGAAGGCCCTGCCTCCTAATGCCAGCCCACTGGGGTGTAAGATTTCAACACGTGAATTCTGGGGGACACTGACACTCGGGCTGCAGCAGCCCCAAGGACTGTGGGCCCAGGAGGGTACAAGAAATCTTCACCAGATGTTCTGGGGAGGGAGGAAGGTGCATGGGGTGGGGAGGCTAGACAAAGGGCTGTGTGGGGTTGGGGTCCTGGGGGGCCAGTTGGGCACCGTGGGGCCCAGCAGCTGCGAGCAGTGCCTCCAGCACTCACCCCAACTTCTCCACATCCTGAGATGCTTCTTGGGCCTCCACCACGGCAGGGAGAAGCTGGGCCCATAAAGTGCATTTTGCAAGTTGAACCCTGAGCCCAGCCCGCCTGGAACCTTGACCCAGAGGAGCTGTGGAAGAAAATCGAATGAGTTGTGGTTTACGCCATTAAGTTTGCGGGTGATTTGTTCCAAAGCAGCAGCTAACTGGGACACCTCGGGTTATAAAAACGAGAAGCAGGAACTGCTCAGGACCTCGGCGCCCGGCACCTCCTGCAGGATTCCAGCCGAGTCACTCATCCCCAGATCCACATGAAGCCAGGCTCCCCATGCACCGATCACCCTCCTGTTTTCAGAAGGCTCGCCCTGCTCCTGGCAGGAACACCTACTTCCTTCCTGCGTGTCTCCGGCCCCAGCCAGGAGATCAGCACAGGCACCCAGCTGTCAGAGCAGGAGCCTGGAAGGGCAGGGAACAGGGGTGCTCAGCCACAGAAGCAAGACAGGGCCCCAGGAGAGCACAGAGTCATCAGGGACTCCGGGAGGACAAACTCTGCTGTGAGAAACCACCACAGCCTGGGCCTTCAGCACAGACTCGGAGGGATTCTCCTGGAGGCTGGGTCCGAGGTCAAGGCAGGGGCAGGGCTGCTTCCTGAGATGCTCCTGGACTCACAGACACTGTTTCCTCCGTGTGTCCTCACGGGGCCATCACTCTGCATGTGTCTGTGTCCTCACCCCCTCCTCTTACAGGGATACCAGGTGGACTGGGTCCCGGCCACCCTGCTGACCTCCTTTGCCTTAAATATTCATCTATTAAGGTATTTGGGGCACTGCAAGGTTACGTATCGAAGGTGTACAATTTGACGACTTATGTATCAAAGGTGTACAATTTGATGACTTATGGCCTCCGTTTAACTCAATCACCTCTCTTAAGCCCCTGTTTCCTTTTAAGACCTAAGTCACATTCTGAAGTTCTAGGGGTTAGAGCTTCAACATATGAATTTTGGGGGACACAGTTCAGCCCCGACACCCCTCCCACTGCACACACAGCTTCCACCTCAAGAAGAGGCTGGGGCAGGGCTGAGTCAGTTTAGGGTGGATTCGCTGTCCTGTTCCTCAAGGTGGAGGGCAGACCCCCACCCTACCCGGCCTCCCAGCCCCCAGTGTGGCAAGGCAGGCACGTGTGAGGCAGAGCCTGGACCCGATGGAGGAGTGTGAGGGAGGCCACGGCAGGTCCAGAGGGGACCCCAAAGGTGATAAAGGGAGATGTTTCCAGACCCCCCACTGCCGGGGCCATCTCCTCCCCGCACTCCAGCCTTCTGCGACGGAGTCTTCAGGGAGGGGTGGGGCAGCGAATTCAGTGACCCGGCCCTGACAAGTGGGAATGACAGGAGCGAATGGAGGGGTGCACATTTTGGGGGCGCCGTGGAGCCGTGCCTCTCTGCGGGACCATCCGTTCCAGACCCATCAGCCTTCACAGCCACATCAGCTCCCCCACAAAGGCCGGGTGCTGCAGGAATCGGCCTATCACACATGGAGCCTCTCACCCCTATGGAAAGGCCTTTTCAGGACACACCAGAACTGCTTCCCAGCCCCGCGCTCGCTGTCCTCAGGGTGGCCATGTGAGTGGTATGGAGAATGGATAGCCCTGGGCCCGCAGAAGGCTGCAAGGCCATTAGCCCCGTCCCCACCCGTCACTTTCTAGAAAGGTTTGCACAAACACACATGGTTGCTGACTCCTGTGAAAGGCCACAATGCTACAGCACATGAGCTGGTCTGCAGAGAATGCCCCTCAGGAGAACGGGCACACGCCACCTGTGCCAGGAGGCAGATGCCACAGTCTCCTGAGCCAGCACATGGCCAGCAGTGGGCCCAGCCTTGGGGTCTGTATGAATGGGGCCTACCGCTGCCCTTCCTCAGG